>NW_026596256.1:5826943-5940553 GCF_907164565.1 Psammomys obesus
ACACACACACACACACACACACACACACACACACACACACACACACAAACCAGTATTATCCTCCAAACATCATGCAAATAATTATGTACCTAAAAATAATATACTGGGTAAACAAAAAATTAGTAATTTGAAACACTTCTTAATATACAGAAAGACATGGATTTCAAAAGTAAAGAGTAAATAGTCTGGAATATAGATGGTAAATTATACTTACAAAAAATAAAAAAAAATGAATGTAAAACTACTTTGAGTAAACACTTTCATATCATGTAAGAGTGATTAAAATTGATTTATTTTTGATAAATAAGTGAAATAGGGCTAGAGAGGTGGCTTAGTGGGTAAATGCTCTTGTTGAGCAAGTCCCCAGAATCCATGTGAAAGCTAGGCTGGGCACACGTGCCTTTGTGGGATGAAGGAGAGGCCTTGTTTCAGTTTAAGCAAGAGACCTGTCTCAAATCAGTAAGGCAGAGATTTACACAGCTGGACACTGTGTGCACACACCTGCACAGACATCACACATACTCACATAAAATAAAATCATATAGAGAAATAGAGTTTAGGAAGCTGATAAAAATTTAACAATCTCTCTAGGGGAACTAATAAAAAGACAACTTCACTCTAGATCACTAAACACATGAGAAACTATCTCTGTGGTCAAAGACATACAATAGAATTTTAAAATCAACAAACATTAAAAGCAGCAGCATAAAAATATGACATAGAACCAAACATGCCAAGTGTCACAAAATGTTACTGTATTACATGTCTTCTGAATGATAAAAACCAGTGAAAGACAGCCTCAAAGCCTAGCTTCTGTCTGGAGACACACAGGTGGCCTGTCTGGGGTTCTGGCCCTCTTCTCTTTGATGGGAGTTTAAGCTTTGAACGTGAAGTCATGTATTTAGCTAAAAAGCACCGGCTTTTTGAAGCTGTGAGTTGGGTGTCCAAAGTTCAAACAGAAGCAAAAAGCAAGTTAAAATCCATGCCTGTCCAGAACCTATACCACCGTTTGTCCTGTCCTGAAGCTATACTGCCCCTGTCCTGGTCTTGTATAAGGATAAGGCTGACATGTGCTCACATGGCACTCACATCACGTGAGAGCCTTGTGCAGCTGGTTTAGTGGATGTGGGAGGGGCTCGTGGGGCCTGTGCAACCTCAGTTTTGCTATGCATAGGGTTCTGGGAACTAACTGTCTTCATGCTGAGGGATTTCTGCCAAGGAAAATAAGTTATTTCCCTTTCAGTCATTTATGCTCATTTCGTCTGTGTGTGAAAATGATATACTAACTTAACAGTATTATACAGCTAATTTAATTCTTAGGGAACAAACAGGTTTCTTTAAAATATAAGTTTACTATTATTGCATAGTAACATATGCATTTATAACTAAAATGAAAAAGTATTTCAAAGAACTTTCTTTTTATTGACCAACCATATTTTGGCATCTGTAGTATCCACATGCGTACTTGTCTCTAGATTTAAAAGGAAAACGGGGATGCAATCACTTTTAAAAGCACTACTGTGCAGCCACTGTGAGCAGTTACAACCAAAAATAACCACAGGCAAAGACACAGGCATCGATACTACTGCTGAGACTCCTTATTTGCCAATACAGGGCCCGCACAGCCTGGTTCACTGAAGCAAATTCTCTGCAAATCAGAATGACTCAGGGCTCTTAGAGTTCAACTTATACAGAAAGAAAGAGGGAGAGAGCAGTTCTCTCAGACATCCACTGAGCCATCCTCACCCTCTCACCTTCCTTTTCAGGAAGATGAAAACAAGCTACGGGGCTTTTTTAATTGACAACCACAGTATCTGTGATCATCAGTTTGGAAATATAATCAGAGGTTTTACTCTTATGTGATGTATTTGAAAAAAATACGCTGTAAGGCAATCATGGTCTAATCCAGGTGACATCCTTGCTAGGTAGGTAGGAATCTGTTATTCTTCTGTATGGCTGCTTCTGCAGGGAATGACCAAGAAGTAAAATCATATTTTCTCAGTATTAACTTTAGACATCTAGCAATAGTTTGCTGAGTCTAATAAACCTTTGGACAACGCTGCCAGCAAAGGCAGCGAAGAGCAAGGGGAAACATTAAAACCTTGATAGCAGCTGCACAGCTCCTAATAAAGTCCATTGTAAACTCATCCATGTTTACCTTACTGCTTCATCTGAGCTTCAGCGAAAACAAGACATCCCCTGAGTTCATATCTCCTATAACTCAGATGGTCTGAAAAACGAGGTTCCTTACCTGCTATGGTGTTGAGAAACATCAAATACTCAAAGTTGGAGATTTCCCTTCTTTGCCAGCGTTGAGTCATGTTGGAAGACTTATACAGCTGTCGAGGAGTGGCCAGTGATATCCTCCTGGTGAGTAAGCAGGCCAAAGACACTTTCAGTCACGGCTGTCAAAAGTCCAGCTGCAACTAAAATATCTATTTGAGATCAGTCCGTAATTTGTGGGTTAGCCTTCATGGGTAGAATATGTAATATTTAGTTGTAGAAATTAGCTCTATTTCAGAATTCTATTATAGAGAAGGATAAGTTGGGAAGCCTCTATCTGTGAAAATATAGTTGCAAATGGGTAACTACAGTACACAGGAACAAAAGTGGTAATAGCTGCTCTGAAAATAAATCAACATAAATCTGAAAATAAATATGTTACTCAGCAAATCTGAGTAACAAGAAACTCATAGTTACACAGGTGCCTGCCTGCAAGACTCAGCATCACTTACTTCTCAGTGGCAAGGGTGGCTGTCACTGAACAAAGGAAGCACAAAGGGCAGCCTCCACCTGCATGATAAACACCTACCACTAATGTACCAAACCAAACCAAACCAAACCAAACCAAAACAAAACAAAATAAAAAGTGGGAACTGTGAAAAATTCCCAGGCCCAGGGACATAAACAGAGCTGTGGGGAGTAGGTCAGCATCATGTGTTCTTCCAGGCTTAACATGTTTATCTGAAAATTAGAGGGAAACCTAGTATATTTAGAAAAGTATGATAATGCCTCTTGGTTCCTAAAGCTGTTAAGAGTCTTGTTACTATTAATGTTGCAGTGATTTTTTTCCCACAATGCCCCTTGATCAAGAGAAACACCTAGCAGTTCTGTTTACTGAACAGTTAGATCAAAATGCTTAAGGTCTAAATGTGGTCTGAGCATGTGTACCAAAGGTTCATGCGCTGGGAAATGGTGGTGTTGAAGTGGTGGGATCGGGACCTTATGAAAGTCCTAGGCCATAGCGGCACTGTCTTCAGGAGGAATTAATGCTGGTCTTACTGAATTAGTATTCAAGACAACAGGCTGCTATAATGGGGCAGCTCTGCATGGATGGCCCCCATCTTACATGCCTATTTTCATTTCTTGCCCCAAGGAGCCCTCACCACAGGTTGAGACCATCAGGCCTGATCTTGCATCATCAACTTCTGAACACATGAATTAAATAAGCTTGCTCTTACTATATTGCCCAGAATCAGATACTGTTTAAAGCAAGGCGACTAAGGCAAAATCTAAAATATCAAGCACCTACTTGGAGTCTAACACTGACGAACACTTAGTGGGTTTGCTCTAAGTGGCTGCAGTATCTGAAAGGGCACAAACTTTACAGTTTCTCAAGTACAGGAACCAAAACTGACACTAGCCCCTTCACTTTTCTGTACCCAATCTAATTCCTCACTGAGATCTGAATTTTTGAGTCTGGTAAACACCAAACACAAACCCCAGTCTCCTCAAAGATGTATGGGAAATAAGGGCTACCTAATGTTGAAAATGAGAAATAAAAAGTGTTATTTTATTTATTACATAGCAAGGCCACGAACTCTAAATAGAACCAGGGTGTTTCCTTTGGATCCCGCTGTCTGAATAGAAAACATAAAACAGTAGTTAATATCATGTGTGGGAGGTAAGTGAGTGTTTGCCAGTAATTTTTTTTTTTTTTTGTCCAGTGTGAAAAGACTGTTTTTCAGACCAACATGAGTCACCCTGACAGAAGATGAAAAACGGGAATTAGGAAAGTGGGAGGAATGACGAAGTTATCTAAATCTAAGTTTTCTTACTTGTAAATTAGGGTAAGAATCCCATTATTTTTATAAAATGCGAGTGCTTTCATATTTAAGTGAAAAAGTCATGTTATAATTAAGACAGAAATTGTCCCTTACTCATGGGAAGTACTCAGTGAACCACACTGTGAATATTAATTAATGAGAGAGACATTCATGATGCTGTGCTACCTTAATGGAAATCATCCCTTTGTCCTGAGCTTGCTTATTAAGCAAGAATCTGATTTGCAATGTGACCTTGGTGAGCTTGCCTTGGTCCATGCTAGGGGATGCTGAAGTCAGTTGTTTATGGGAGGTAGCTGCCTTTGAATTTAATAATGCTTTGTTGTTTAAAATTAAGTGTCTGAAGGCTTTAGCTGAAGAGTTTCTGAGAGCTGACTTAAATTTTCAAATACTGATAGAAGCAGGTGTCAAGAAAGTGCAGCACAGATTCCTGGGGTCTTTGTTATTCTACGGGAACACATCAGAGAGCTTCTCCTTGGAAGAGCATGGCACCATTCCTACCATCTGATAACTCTTTGAACCCCCTTCTTCCTCAGCATGCACATGCATCCTATGAGAGTGGGAAGGGGTCTCTGTGTGCACATCTGCTTTACCCATGTAGGCACCATCATCTGTAGGTGTGCGCCCAGATGTCCATAAGGATATACTACATGAAGGCATTTATAGTTTATGCAGTGCCTTTGTCTGTTAAACGATATCTTGATTTTGAACATCCCTACAAAAGCATTTTCCCATTTATGGTAAATGAGAATGCCATTCCTCTTGCCTAGTATCATTTGTTCTTTTAACCGCTATATAATGAGTTTTTCTAGACGGTAGACATCATTATTATGACCCAGCTTGTACGTGGCAGGTGCAGGCCTACATGTAGTTCTCCTAGTCTATTTTGCTACTTAAAAGACTACAATTGTCAGAAATATGCAAACTGGGCCTGTAATAATAGTGTTAGGAGAGAAAGAATGAGTTGGGACTTTAAGGAGAAAACAAGCCACGAGACCAACCTGATGTTCTGAGAGCAAGGCTGTAAGGAGTGACAGAAATGGCAAACCTACTGAGTGCTTTTCTACCCTAAAAAGTAATCATTCAGAAGTCAAAAGAGAATTGATATCTTAAATAGGTAAGGCAAATAGTAGGAGAGCTATTGTTTATTTTAAATAAATCACATTCAGTCAGGTTCACAAGCATTGCAGGAATTCACACTTGTCCCTAGGAAGCCCTTAGGCAGTCTCTCAGAAATCATGTTCATTAAGTAAAACGCTAGGGTGCAGGAGCTTACTCTTAACCAGGAGAAAGACAGACCTATTTGAGTATTCTTAACATTCACTCCTGGAAAAAATGATTAAATGTATAATCTGTGAGCACTTGGGAAGGAAGCAATGATAACTATGAGTCAGCTTAGATTCAATCAGTAAGAACAAGTCTTACGAATCATTCTTTTGTTTTTGATAGATTAAATGCATTTTTCTTTGACTTGTATTTTTTATACATGCTTCATTATCTACTAATGCCTTGGTTTAATCTTGTCATTCTCCTTGCAAATATCCTGAGCATGTACACACATGCCACAAATTGCTCTCCAACTGGAAGCTTAAGAACAGGTCAGACATAATGCAAGGGAACGCTAGCTGGGAACATTTAGAAAGCATTTTTGCTATTATGCACTGAGTTGTAAGCTACAAGTTGAAAGATAAATAAAACGTAATCTCTATCTTTAGAATGTCTGGTATCTATTTAGGGAAGATGGACAGAGATTGGCTTTCCACACAGGAGGACCCTGCGCTAATCTTTTAGGACTTAACAGTTTGTGCTGCACAGTGCTGGCTGGATCTCCAGGCAGAGCACACCTCCACCAGCCTGTGACTGTAATCATCCTTCTCAGGGAGGAGATGGCAAGGAATCAGAGGTGTGTTTTCTAAAATCTCTAGAATGCCCGAGTCCCTGAGCCACACCAGCTTTAGAGGTGCAAGACAATGTCTTCTAGCCAAAGTGACTTAAGATAAAGACTCTCAGAAGCTTCTGAGAAATACATTCCTTCTTAAAATAGACCTTTAAAGAGAAATCAGCGTGCCTTTTCTCTATCTTGGGAAGCAATGGTCATTTTGTGATCATGAAGCCAAATATCACCAAGTATCTGAGTCATAATCACTAGTGTTTTAACTCAAGTCTTTCTGTTTTACACACACACACACACACACTCACACACTCCACACACCCTAAAACCATATACATACAAACCCCTTCTTTTATTCAAGTACTCAATTTCATGGACCCAAGCATAGACAATACACATAA
The DNA here is from genome assembly GCF_907164565.1 of Psammomys obesus. NCBI lineage: Eukaryota > Metazoa > Chordata > Mammalia > Rodentia > Muridae > Psammomys > Psammomys obesus. The sequence continues at coordinate 5,833,300 of NW_026596256.1, forward strand.
TTAGTAACTGTGTTTTTGCTTAGATTATTACCTTTTATTAAAATGAGGTTTTCAATGGTTCTTCAGAAATACTAAGATGAATATTTTAGGTAAAAGTTATAACTATACCATAATGAATAACTAGTGTTCTCAGCAAATTACAGGAATTTTTATGACCTTAATAAACAGCCATTTATATTTAGCATTTATGAAGCCATAATTTATATGCTATTGCCTAGTATTTAATCACAAACACTATGCAATGCTTTTGGTATGCTAAGATTATATGGCTTAACTAGAAAGGTGTTGTTTGTTTGTTTGTTTGTTTGTTTTTGAGATAGGGTTTCCTTGTGTAGCCCTGGCTGTCCTGGAACTCGATCTATGGATTAGGCTGGCCTTGAACTCACAGAGATCCACTTGCCTCTGCCTCCTAGGTACTGGGATTAAAGGCATACACCACTACTGTCCAGCAAAAGATACCTTTTTTATATGTTAATAATCATTACACTCATTGGAGACACGTTTAGTTAAGTCTGCCCTAGCCATTCTCTAATGCTTAGTGCAGTGGTTTCCATAAAATACCCACAGAGCAAGAAAAGGCCTTAGTCTGAGAGATTACTACATATAAACAAATCTCAGATAATGTGAAACATGATATAATTACCTGGCTTGTGGCAAACCATAGCTGGTCCCCACTCCAACCCGAGGCAAACTGTAGACAACTTTTTTAACTGTTGCTTGGTCAGGAAAATTAAACATCACAGAGGCTGTGGCAGAAGAAAAGAAGGAGCTTTAGCAAACGACAGGAGAGACCACTTAGGACACAATGTTCAAGGGCCTACTGTGGCTTATCTGTAAGGGCAATGAATCTTCATGGAAGATGAGCCTTCTCTACAGTTTTGCCCATTTGAAACCAAAACCAATGTCTTCAAACACATTTTGCTTTCATGACAGCATACAAAAAGGAATACAGACAATAATCAAACAGCATTTTGCATGCAAATGAATAATATTAGGGGTAAATATATCTTCTTTCTGGCTTCTTCAGAGACTTACTTCGGTTTGCCATAAACACTTCCAGCGCTGTGTTCTGCAGAAGATAGCGTCTCGAAAACACAGCTCGGATCTCACTGAACATCCACTTCCCATGAAGTCCCTCAGTGTATGCAAGAACCTAAGAGAAATGAGTTAAAGGGACAATAACCAATAAAGTAGGAATTTAAGGCTTGGAGAACACTTTAAATAAAGTGTTGTCTAAAAATCCTGAATAAGTTATCTTCTGCTTTCATGACGTATCATGGTACTCTCAATCACCAGATACTGTTTATTTGCATAATTTACACCTTTCTAAACTCTCTTGACTCAAGAGCAGTCAAACAAATGAGTAAAAACAATTATATTCAAAACGACCTTGTGACTTAAAGACCCAGATCCTGTTTCTGTGGCACACGCTGTTAGTACTGCCAAATAGTCCTCCTTTCTCTTTCTCCCTTACTTCATGGAAGCCAGTTAACTCTGCATGCATTTTTTTTTTTTCTGGTAAAACGTAAGATAGATGTTTTTTGGGTTTTTTTTGTTTGTTTGTTTGTTTTTTTGGTGTTTTTTTTGTTGTTGTTTTTTGTTTGTTTGTTTTCAGCTTACATACTATATGCTGTTATTGTCCCTGGAAATCTGTCACCAGACATAGACATTGCAGAAGTTACTGGCTGTGTCCAGTAAAACTTTATTTACACTGAAGTGGCTGAATTTGGAATAGAGATGGGATTTGGCTTGACTAATGGTCTAGGGAAACCATAAGATTATTCTGTATTTCTCAATTTTTCTTGCAACTTTGGTAGGACCTACAGCTGGCTCAGGAGGACAGAGGTAAAGGAAATGGAGGATGCTTCAGAAATGCTAGTAAAATGAGGAGTGACAGGAGGCTGACACTCTCCTGCCCTTCTTATCTGAATGGAGATGTAACAGCTTACATCCTAGCAGCACTGGAGAATCACTGGGCTGCTGGAACATGCAGAACATCCCACGGAACCCCGAGCACCCAGACTGTCTCTTCCTCAGCACAGACCAGCTCATAGCTGATGAAGCTACTTTTTCAGAGCATGCAAAGCACATTGCATACTCTTGATGCACCAACACGGCTAACAACACATGAACATCTTTTCCTTGGATCTGTGTAGTTCTTAAGTTTCATATACATTAGGTTTCTGTTGCTTTGAAAATAAGCTATGAAATTCCTTAATGGTTCTTTTAAGAAACAAAAGCAAAATATGTGTTTCTGATTTTATTGTGGTGTGTGTGTGTACATTCATGTCCCTGTGGGTACACATGTGCATGCACATATTTGTGACATCAATGTTAGATATCTTCTTCCACTTGTTGCCACCTTCTTTTTTAAGTATTTTGTCTTCATGAGTGTTTTGCGTGCATATATGTCTGTGCAGCACCATGAGCATGGCTAGTTCCGGTGGAAGTCAGAAGAGGCAGTCAGATTATCTGAAGCTGGAGTATGGACTGTTGTGAACCACCATGTGGGTGCTGGGTCCTCCGAAAGAGCAGCCAGTGCTCATCACTACTGAGCCATCTCTCAGCCCCTCCACCTTACATTTTGAGGCAGTGTTTCTCACCGAGTGTGGCGCTAATCAATTCAGCTATTTTGTCTGGACAGCAGGGATCCTCCCGTCTCTACTGCCTTAGTACCGTGACTGTTGCAATATACCACCATGTGCGGCCTTTTCCCCTCTCAATAGTTTTCTCAAGGAGCCAAAGTCAAGTTCCTGTGGCAAGCACTTCATGATCGAGCACTCTCCAGGCCCTTGTTTTCAGTTCTTAACTCTGTCTGAGTCTTCCTAAGGCCAGAAGGTCTTTAGAGGCTGTTTCATGTGTTTAGGTCCTAAGACATTCAGAATCAGTCAGACTCTTCCTGAATCTTGGCTCTGCCATTTGCTAATTCTAGATTTTAGAAAAATTGCCTGACTCCATCTGACTTTTGTCTTCTGAAACGTGGTAACAATAGCATCTATCACTGGTTAGTTTAAGTGTTGGCTCTTCATGCCAACAGAAGTGGCAGGAAAAGCCTTCTCAGGCTGGACACCCTTTGTAAACTTTGCAAACCCTCAAGGCAGGAAAGTGGCCAGACCTTACCCCAGAGGCTCCCTAAAAGCCTTAATGATTATTCCCAGGCCTGGGGCAGGGGAGTAGCTAGGCCCCATTCTACAAGAAAAAAAAAAATCCCACCAGTCTCTGAACAGGAAAACCCACCAGTCCCTGAACTTGCCAAAGAAACTCACCGATCCCTGAGCTCTCACAGTTTAGGACTTGAACTTCCCCCCAATCCTCTACCCTGAAAATCTGGAAAGCTTTGTTCCTCAAGAAACTATGTAAAGCCTGTGTCTGCTCAGTTCCCCTCTTTTTCTCACCCAAGCGGAGCCACCCTCTTGGGTTTTCCCTCCCAATAAATCTCTTGTGTGAGGTTTGTCCTGTGGTATAAATGTGGTATTCCTTGGTTCCCGACTGGCAGGATACCTTTCCTTTCAGAGCTGTAGCACTTCCATTAAGAACCAGTGAATATGGAGGGACAGCTCTATGATGTTCCTACCACGTGACAACTCTTCTCAGCTTCTAAATGCAAAACTTCTTCTCATGTATTTTACAAAATGGTTACTATGGTGACTCATTACAATTCATATTTATTCAGGAATACTATAATCAGTTGCAGTTCTGAATTTCATACACTAGAATAGCTTTTTTTCAAAATGGAAGAAAGGAAAGAATGTAAGATTGCCAGCATCTTCTGTGTGTGCTAAGTAACAAATATCTTAAGACAAATTGTTGAAAACTATTTGCATATGATTATTCAATAAGAAAAAATAAGATTATTGAAATTCAAACAGTCAAATGAGGAAGGTATGGTAATTTCTCATAAGCCTGTGTTGGGCCCTTCATATTAATTCTGCTATAAGAAGGGAGACAGTTAAATTACTGTGCATGGGTGTACATTGTGTACACTTTGACTTGTGTCTATCTGTAGAAGCTGTGATATAAAAAATATTTGCTCAAGTGGTAACTGGGAAAATAAACTAGCCTGATTCTGTGGGTGTCCTGTGTGAACTTAGAAGTTCAGTAGGAATTCAGTCAGCAGGAATTCAGTCTCTTGGGTCACCTTAAACCTTCACTACTTGCTCTATTAAGATGAATCTGTTCCCCTTAGGTCTGTTCCCTCTACTAGCTTGCGTGATAATAAGGCCTATCACAGGGTACCAAGGAGCCACATGGAGGAAGGGCTTGCTTCCTGTGCTGTGCTGCTTCAGGAGCGCCTGGTCTCTGCAACAGCTGGTGGTACACAATGGCCAACTGACCACTCTGGACAGCAGCCCCAAGACTTCCAACTCCAGAAGTTCTATAGCAGAGTCTCTGGTGAGGACATACCAAGAACATCTTTACCAACTCTTTGGAAGGAAATTAAAAAAAATGCTAAAGAGCAGTGCTTTTAGCAGGATCCCTGTGTGGGCAGCATTCAGAATGCTATTTCACAGCAGAAAGGCCTAATCCTAGGCTTCTAAAGCAGCCCAAGACACTTTTCCTCCTTATGTGCAGAATTCCTATAGTTCTCACAGTTCTCTTTATTTCTTATTAGCCATTCCCCTGGAACTCCAATCTCGTTTTAATTAGAATTATTTATATTGCACTTCAGCCATGTACATTGTTGAGTGGTTTCTCTCTCCTGCCTGGATTCAAGGGGATCCTGAAAGGCAGTGGGAAGGTTATACTGTGAGATTTTAGACACCACTGGGGAATTGTGTGATGGGAAATAGAATTCTGTGCACATGGAGACAGAGTGGCCAGATGGGATACTACTGAGGCATGTGATGAGGAGTTTAAATCTGTTGGTGTGCATTTCAAAAATATAAAGGAATATCATTTATACCCAATTGAATGCTGATTTTATGGAATGTTTCTATAAAAATCTGGGCGCCAAGCCCAGGTCTGAAATATGAACCAATACAATAAAGCTGTCTGTCTTTTATTTATACCTTTACTTGTTACATAATGTTATCTAACTTTCAGGACCTTCTATAGCAGTGCTTTAACTTGCTTTCCTTGTAGTCTGAGATATTCTCCTACGTCATTCAAGTACTTTTATTAACAGCTGAGGTTTCTGGCTTTGTTTTCCTCAAGCCTACTTTCCCATATTCTCTGACTGTGCCTTCCTGCTTCTGCAAATTAGTTAAAACATTACAAAATCTAATCAACAGCTACTAAATTCCTCATTTGATTTCATTTTCTGAAAAGTGAATAAATATGAAGTTCTTAACATTCCATAGGTCAGAAACACGAACAGTAAAGTATCTTGATTCCAAATCTTATGGAACCTTGTCATTTTTAAAGTGGCCACTGTTTTGAGTTAACTGTTTGGTATAGGAAAGAGGAAAAGATTATGCTAGTCTGCGCCCTAAGGCTATCCTCATTCACCTGTGAGCTGAGGCACACAGCAAGCAGAATGGAACAACGCTTGTAAACCACTTACCCAAATGTATGCTTAACATACATTATCTGGTGATCATGTTGAAGAAAAGTAGGACTGATGTGCACTCATGTGTATCAGACATGGACAACATTGTCAGAAACATGAACAGAGCTGTCAAATCAGTTTGTCTTTTATTTTCTTTCAGAGGCAGCTAATACTGTGCAAACTAAAAGTTCTTGTTCTGTGATGGCCTTACTGACCTGAGGTCACCTAGCACATACATTAGGATGAGCAGCACACATGCTTCCTCTTGGGATATGGAAAATACAAATCATGCATCAAGCAGTAGTTGCTGTGAAGAACAACTGAAATGCTGTGAGAGGTTGGATGTGTCCTTCTTAGTGCTCATGACGTGGGCATGCTTTTTCGACATTTCCAGTTTCAACAGTTTAATTAAAGCGTTTGTAGTTCAATATTAAGTTACAGCTCACCATTACTTTTTCAATTCCACGTAAATTACAAATGGCTCAGGACTATATCAAATATATTCAAGACAGAATAGTCCTAAAGAAATGTCAGGTTTCTATTCACACATGAATATACATGCTCTTCCCACACCTGCCAGCTGAACTGCAAAGATGCCCCACCTGGAAGAAAAGCAGAAGTGGAGCTGGAAGGAGCTACCCAATCACTGCAGGCATGACATTCTGGTCTAGGGCATGCTATTTCCCCACCAAATGCAAGGAGAAAGAAGAGATGCCACTTCTTTCCTATTTCATTTTCTTATCATCAGTCTTTTGCTAAAACTACAAAGAGGTATCTGCTCTGATGGGGTAAGATCTGCTGAGGGTGAAAGACTCTCAAACACAGGACACACAGTCGGTAGTGGTGCGATGGATGACTAACAGACACTCTGATGGTGGATTAAAAATTCATTTACAAGACAAAGGTCTCCCCAGGTGCTTATCTTCAAAACAAACTGAATCTATTTGGGCTGCCAACTTAAAGATACTGTCACTTTTTGATGCTAGATCACTAGATTTTTAGCATATAGCTTGTAAAACCTCTGAGTAACATTTAAGAATGAAAATTTTCAATTCCTCTAAGTATGTGACCATGATTTTCAACACATTTTTTTTATTCAGTGCTATTTTAATGGTTACCAAAATACCTTAATCAAATATTGTGTTAAATGTACCTGATGAAATCTAACTTGGAATATAAATTATTGAAGTTTACTTTTTTACCAAGAACCCAACTAAAATCATGTATATGCCATTGTATATCTTTTTTTCAATGGAGATAAATTTTTCTCTCATACAATATATTCTGACCACAGTTTACTCTCCCTCCGCTCCTCCCGCACCTCCCTTTACCTTCGATTAATTTTCAAAACATCTTCAAGAGAGGAAGTCAGTTATAATTCCTATAATTATTTCCGTATTTTTTATAATAAGTAATATTCTGTAATGCCAGCAATAAGCTGGCAGGCACCCAAGCTAGTCATCTTACTGAGATGGATTTCTAATATTATTTTATAATTTATGTTTAGTAATTAAAAATACATTCTTACAAAAATTAAACAATGTTGCTATAATTCTGATTAGTTCAAGTTTACTATCGTGCCCATTCCTGGTATATGTTATAGGGTAGTTAGGGGTCAAAAACTCTGTAGTTGCAGTATTTAGGTAGCTCACCCATTGACAGTTTTTTTTTTTTTTAAATATCATTCCTTATTTGCTGTAATTTTCTACCGGCTTACCATAGACTTAAGTCTTCCCTCGAGTCTGGCCTCTCTCTAGTAGAGACCTCAGACAGTTAACTTTTTTTTTTTTTTTTTAATTCTTCAGTTTGCTTAAGATAAGGAATAAGATAAGTTAATCTCACAGGATGCTTATGAGAACAGATAATAGACTCTTTTTAGAAGAGTTAAATGGAAAATGTTTAACAAAGGATTTCTTGTGTACATATATGTGCTTATGTGCACACACACGGACACACAACACACACACACACACACACACACACACACACACACGGCAATGCAATCTCTTGTCCTAATCATCAGTAATGATATCATCAGCAAATGCACAAAAGACTCCACATAATCCTTTACTGTTTTCTTAGCTGTGACTTGTATCATAAATTTCCCAAATTAACACCTTTGACCTCAAAACCCAGGCTTAGAGCCACTACTGTCATCTACAGTAAAAACTGAAGAAAAATTCCACTGTCTTAAAACAGAGTATCGTTAGGCCTCCTTTGTTCTATCAGTCTTCTCTTTATGACTTGGCTATTTTATTGTCTTTTGGTTACTTTCTTTTAACAGATACTATGAATTGACCACCATAAGTGACTGGTGAACATTAGAAGCCAGGACTCTGATCTCTGGGAAACCAGAGTTCCATGAGAAAGGAAGGACATGTATATTAATGAGGCACAGTGGGCTATGGGTCTAGGGTGTCACGGCTTGTATTTCACTGCGAGGAGGAGAGGTGAAAGAAGAGAGTGGTAAAGGGTGGGTGGGAGCCAGATCACAAGGCTAGCTCAGGCAAATCATGGGGAGTTTGGGCCCTGGTCTGAGAACACTGACATGCTACTTAATGATTTTAAACAAAGATGGCAGATAATTAAATTAGCACTTCAGAAATCATCGCTGTGACCACAGTGAAGAAGGGATTTTAACAGAAAAACTGGGAGGCTGTCCCAGTAATATGCACAAACAGTAAATCACTATTAGTTTTAAAAATTACGAACTCATTCAAGAGAGTGTCATTTGTGTTCTTTGTATTATCTTACATTGTGGCAAGTACTTTTAAGCTGGTCTATTTTATTACCTGAAACCTCCAGAACTGGTAGAATCCGTGAGGGTGGATACCAGAATGGATAAAGCCTACATATAGGACACATCAATTGCTTTGTTGAGAATATTTAGCAATTTAATTTACAAAGATTCAGAGCTGCAGCTGAAGACCTCTATGTCCACCTCTTCTGCAAAACCGCACTCTCCACACTGAGGACTGAAGAGGGTATGCTGAGGAGGCTGATTCGATTTGTCCTAATCATGGATGTCCCCCGGTGTAAACACTCTATCTTTTGGCTGTGTTTACTAATTTTCTTAAACTTGGCACACTCTAAAAATATTACATTTTTCTCTCTGCTGTTATTTTTAAAAGGAATTGGAGATGTGGGAAAAAGAACTCAACACTGTTGTAAAAACACTATTTTCTGCACTGGTCACATTTATAAATCCTTTCTCTTTGGACATACTTTATTCGATCTTGTTTCTGAGCTAGTATGATTTCTTTGAACCAAAATGGTAAAACTGCTATTTCAATACTATACATTGTTAGCAAAATTGTTTACCTTTTTGAAAATGTGTAGGTGAGATGCTAGTGTAATTATTTTAAGAGCCAAAGTGTTCAATGTTTCCCAAGCTGACAGACAAGAGAATTGCCTTTCATTTGTTTGTTTGTTTGTTTTTGTTTTTGTTTTTTTTTTTTGGCTAGGGATCTAATTATGCTATGATAGAATTCTTTTTCAATATTAATTTTTTTTGCTGTAAAGTATTTAAACACACAAAAAGTGAAAGATATCAAATGAAGTGGGAAATCTTAATATTTTTAAAACTAAATTCAAGCATCTCCTCTCTGGTTAGCATATGTTAACAGGACCTACACAGAACAGAAGCTTCAATGTCCTCATATCTGTGACCCACAAAATGCAAACACTAAAACCCTGCAACAAACACTTCATCAACCAATAGCACAGCAGCACACAGCACACACACACAGCGGCCGCTGTGGTTACTAACAGCGCTGTGAAATCCCACATTTCTCCACCCCGCGCCTGCTGCCCGGCTAGAAGCCAACCATTCTGAGGACTTCTCAGGTCCCCCATGTGCCGTGTTCTGTCACACTTCAGTGCCCCTGCACATAATGTTTCTCCTGCCTGCCAATCCCTCACTGTTGTGTTCTGCTCATCAGCTGCCATTAACTATTAAGCTCAGAGAATCTACTGCTCCTTCTGAGAGCCCTGCACCCACCTCTTCATAACAAAGCAAGGCGCTACAACTGCTGGCCCATTGGTGTGCTTTCAACACCTGTGACTATATTGCTCTCTGAGGACAGAAATTCTGAATGAATCTCATTATTTACTGATCATACTAATGAAGAGGCCACCCAACATACTCAAGTTATTCAACATCACTAATAAATTACGCATACCATAGCTGATCTGTATTTAATAACACATATGCTCAAGAAAGTACCTTTTAACAATTTTATTAAGTTTATTCATTTTATGTTATGTGTGAGTATTTTGTCAACACGCATGTTTGTACACCACATGTGTGCTGGGTATCTGAATAAGCCAAAAGAGGGGACTGAATCTCTTGGAACTAGAGTTATGGATGGCTGTAAGCCACTATGTGGGTGCTGGGAAATAAATCTATTTATCTGCAAGAGTAACACATGCTCTTAACTGCTAAGCTATCTCTTCAGCCTCTAAAAAAGTTCTTAATAAATATGATCCATAACAATTTAAACCACTCATTAAAGGTCCCAAGGTGAACTAGATATGGTGGCTATAATTACAGCGCTTGGGAGACAGGAGTAAAAACTCTCAGGAGGATTGCAACTCCTAAGCTAGCCTGAGCTACATAGGGAGATTATTTCACAAACAGACAAACAAGAGCTGGATTGATAGATGATTTCACTACATCATCAAGGCCTTGAGTATGATCTCTAGCATTGTGAAAAGAAACGAATATACAAACAAGCATCCGAAGGCCCTACACTGATTCCAAGCTTATTACAGACTGAACAGGACATGGATACTACTCCTTTCTGACATGTTGTGATGGCTATTCTTGGTTTTCAACCTGACTCTATCTGGAATTAACTAAAAACTTAAGTGGCTGGTTACATGTCTGAGGGATTTTTTTTTTTTTAAATTAACTCACTTGAAGTGGGAAGACCCACTTTTAATTTGCATTTTTTGAGGTGGGAAGATCACCTTTAATCTGGGCCAGACCTTCCAGTGGCAGCCTCTCTAAAGGTCATGGAAGAAGAAAGCATTTGATCTTTGCTTGCTTGCTCTCAATAGCATGTCCATTCCTTCACTGGCATTAGAGCCTACTTCTTTGGGAGTGTAATGTATACTGAAGGCCAGCTGAGACATACAGCCTCCTGGACTGAACAATTACAGGGTTCTAGGTGCTCCTTTGTACTGGGTTTCCAAAGCAGCACACCCACAGTCATGGCCACAGTGGAAAGAACTGGGTTGGTCAGTTCATACAAAGGCAGTTATCTCAACAGGAAACTTAGGATTCATTCCTGGGAAAACCCTGCCCAGAGTCACACTATTGTGAGTGTAGGCTGTCTGACCCAACCAGATAATCTCTCTTGATTATCTGGATGTGAGATATTCAAAGATAACCACAACAAGAGGATGGGAACCCAATCCCATAGGAGAGAACCAGTCTGTGACACTATTAATGTTACTCTGCTATGCTTATAGACAGGAGTCTCACATAACTCCTCTGAGAGGTTTCACCCAGCAGCTGATGGAAATATATGAAGAGACTCACAGGCAAACACTAGGCAGAGCTCAGGGAGTCCTGTGAAAAAGTTGGGGGAACTATTGAAGGAGCCAGAGGGGTCAAGGACTCCACAAGAAGACCTACAGTCAACTAACCTGGGCCCATGGGGGCTCACAGATACTGAACCGCCAACCAAAGAGCATGCATGGACTGGTCCGAGGCTCCTGCACATATGTAGCAGATGCACAGCTTGGTCTTCATGTGGATTCCCCAACAACTGACATGGGGCCCCTCTCTGACTCTGATGCCACTCTTTGGGTCCTATTCCCCTAACCAGGCTGCCTTGTTAGGCCTCAGTGGGAGAGGATGTGCCTAGCTTTGCAGGCATTTAATGTGCCATGGTGGTTTGGTAGCCTTGGGGGACTTTCCCCTTCTCTGAGGAGAAGGAGATGGAAGAATTGGGAAAGGGGTGTGCAAAGAGGGGGGCCTTGGAGGAGAGGAGGGGAGGTGCAATCAAAATAAATAAATGAATTTTTTAAAAAATGGTACACCAAGTAGAGAGATGGGGGTGGGAAGGATGGGAAGGAGCCAAAGCAGCAAGAAGACAGTCAGCAGGAACCACAGAGCAGCAGGTATTCTGAGGAGCAGAAGCCAAGACAGATGAGACAGGTCTTGATGTGCACATCCTGCCTCTGTCTCCAGATTCATCTGCTGCCACTTAGCCCTCCTGGCTCCAGCCATACGGGATCATTTTCAGCCTCTTTGACACGCCAGGCTGCCTGTTACCATATCCAGAAAACACGTTCCTTCTCCTCTGGAAGAATCTTACCTCTCCTCTTTGTCTAGTTCACTTCTCGTTTGCCTGTTGTATTTTTTTTTTTTTTTTTTTTTGCTGACTTCTCTGGCTACTAATAATTTCTGTACTGTATGATATCAAAGAAGCACATATGAGTTCTCACCACAGCATGTGCCCAAAGGTAATCTTGTGAACCAATTACATATTTTATCAATGGCATCATTTCCAAACTTAGATCATTTATTTCTCCTTACTACTGTATTGCTATTACTTAGTGCATTGCCATTACAGAGCTGAAACTCAGCAAAATGTTTTTGTTGAATTATAAAGTACATATGGAGCCAGTGTGTGGTTGGAAAGGAACAAAGACAATGCACATATCATTTTAGTGTCACTTGGCACCTATGGTTTAAGAACAAAGTGTTTTATAATTTAGTAATAGTTACTAGTTATTGTTTTATAATATTTTATAAAATTTTACAAAAATAAAGTGACTTATTGGAGCGGTAGTGGAATTCCAGTTTTTCAGAAGATCTAACAAGAATTTTGCATTTGTAGACGAATGAGATGATTCCATGGGTAAAGGTGCTGGCAGCCAAGCTCTTTGACCTGATTTTGGTCCTCAGGAGTCACATGGTAAGAACAGAGAACCAACTGCTATAGATTGTTCTCAGACTCTCACACTCAACATGCATGAGTGTGCACACACTCACCAAATAAATAAGCATAATTTACAAAAAGAAATTTCCTCCTTGAGTCTTTCTGTGATACCTCAGAGGCTACTGTTGGAACACCAGAACCCACTTCTGCTCCCTGCCCCATCCACTCCCTTTAAGCCAGTATCATAACCCTGATCTTATCAGATGTGGTCCTCTCTTCCTTCCAACCTGAGTCAGGATACTCATCCCACAGACAGATAAGATTTGGAAATGCCATTCTGGAGAAGGAACTACTGGAAAGGCCACTCCCTCCTTCTCTGGATATCCCTGAACTAATGCTAATTTCAGAAGTACGGAAGTCATCAATGTGAGAAACAAGAAGGCCAAGCAAGGCCAAGTAGAGAAAGGCTGTGAAGCTGGGAAAAGCAGGCAACTCCCCCAGCTTTGGAGACCTCTGGGTTCTAGAACTTGTTCACTTGGCTAGCTATCATCTTTTATGTCACCATATGTGTATATGCCCCATGTGCCACAATCTTTCTGCAATACAGACTTCTGAATGGGGAAATCTGTACAGAACTGACACAAAGTCTGTTTCTTGACCTTGTCTTTATGCTTCTTCTTTATAGAAAGAAACATACACACACACAGTCTCTGTGCATATTATTAGTATAATTCTCCATAAACACAAAACTGCCCTAAACAATGAAATCTACAAGAAATTTTAAATATTCAGGTATTAAATATTTTCATAATAATGTTCTACAATAGCTCTCCTTGTCTGCTTGGCAAATTCCTACTTTGTAAAATCTACTGCTCAAAACAGTATTTATTCAAAGAATAGTTAACCAAGTGCTCACCAGAGAGGCACCTGACTCAACAGGAACCAGAACCACAAAATGAATATGAATGATCTTTCTAATGAAGACTTTTCTTTTATGGCGGTAATTAACAGATGAAAGTTGCTTTAAAAATTTTTGAGCTCAGAGTTTGTAAATTGTTTTGCTCATAAGAACCTGACCCTAGACCTTGACAGTGCATACAGGGGTTCCTAGGAGAATTCTTTCTCTTATCACCAGTGTTATGCTAGATCTACTCTTTGGTAAAAGAAGCTACAGTGAGAACTAACCTGGAAGCAGGGAAGTCCCATCCTATATAGAGAGTTCTTTAGATGGAGTCTCATTTTCTCCTGTTGGTGGGCTAACATAATTCTCTTCCTGAGACAGGGGCTCTCTGAGACCCTACTCAGCCTTGAACTCATGATCCTCCTACCCCAGCTTTCCAAGAGATGAGGCTACAAGCATCCTTTACCACAGCCAATCACTTTTTATTTTTATTTATTTGTATGCCGTCACATAGGTAAGAATTTGGGCTCTGGAGGGTGACATAGCAAGTACTTGTAACTAATTTTCTACCAGCAGCTTTTTCTCTCTCTCTTAATAGAGCATGAGACTGCTGTGGGTACTAAACCAGTAACACAGCTGTCCCCAGCAGGCAGGGTGGCACATAAGGTGCTCATGCTGTGCTGAGGAGGGGAATCAAATGTCCTCCCCATCAGAACCTCAAAGATAGTAAACAGCCTGGGAGGAGGACAGAGCAGCCTGTTACCACCCCAGTCCTTTTCCAGGCTGGCAGGCTCTGATCGAATGCTTCTTTTGGACTTCTTATGGTCCCGGTAGTTCTGTTTATCTACTGAACTTGTTTTCTTATATCCTTTATGATGGTTTTCAGTACTACATCTGTTATGTGAAGTTTGATGTTTTAAAAATATTGTGCTTCAACTAGAGACAACTTGGCTCCCAATTCTCTAGATGGGAAGGTGTTGGTTGTGGAAGAAACACCCTTTGCTCCTTGCTGTGCATGGATGTCACTCATGATACCCATAGGAAGAGAAAACAGAACATTGGGAATCTTGTTACTTGAAGGCAATGCTCTGGCATAATGGGCATGATAGAAAAGCCCAGGCCTGCACTGTGTTCTTCCAGCTTACTGCACAGACCTCACTTCACCAAGGGCTAGCTGTGAGTTCCAGGAAAAAGTCCTCTGTTTCTGGACAATGCCTTCGAGCATCTTATATGAGTTGTGCATCAAACAAAATCTACTAGGGTCAGAATCTACCAAATTCCAGAATTAAGCTGGATGCAGGGGACGGTGGTAAATAAGACAGAGAGGTCTCTCCCTTCCCTCAGCCTGTGCCTGTGTCTGCAAGGCAGGACAAATGCATCTTACTGCCTTGCCCAAAGAATGAATTGAGCCTTTATGGACTGTTCTTATCACAGGCTTGTCTGCTGTAAGGCAGGGCTTCCAGAGGGAAGAGGCCTTCCAGAGCACTCACTGCAAGAAAGACTATGACTTCATATCCAGCCTCCAGTCAGTGTGCGCTCTGATGAGTTCTGGGATCCTGCCGAGGCAGAAAAACAACAAAGCCCAGGATTCCATCTATATTCTGGATAGAATGCTATGGGAGCTGTCTACACAGTGACTTTATGATAGACCTGAGATCTCAATTAAGGCAAAAGGAAGTGGAGGAAGCTTCATTTCAGACAGGCGCAGAAGAAAAGGAGAGAAAAAGAAGACCGACTATGTGTTAGACCGAGTGAGTAGGTCTTGGTAAGGTCACTGATGAACTAGAGGTGCTGCAAATAACGTGAGGTGACACACTCTGTCTTCTCTGTTTACATTATGGCACACATAAACAGTGTCAGACAGAGAAGTGGTTTAGTTACACAGGCATTACATGAAGCCAACACTTAGCTACTACCCTCAGAAGCAGGAGTTTCTGCAAAGGAAAGACAGTAACAAAACACTTGGCAACCTATCTACACTTGAAAAGATTGCCACTAAACAAAATAAAACAAATTAAAATTAATAAAGTTGCATTCTTCCTTGATATGGACAAGCCTTCTCTATAGCATTGTTTTCTTCCCACACAAAGCTATTTCTATGTCTAACTCAGACACCATACTATGTAGACGATCTTCCTTCTGTATGGCCTGGTTTGTGGCACACAGAGGGCTTTGCACGTGCAGTTCCACAGTGAACCCATCCCAGGTAGGCTTCTCCAGAATGCCTGCTTTAGAAGACAAATCAAAATGCATACAAGAGACATCCATATCGTGAATTCATTTATGAAGAGGGAGGCCAATTTGGCACAGAATTCTTTGAAGTTGGTACATGTGTGTTAATATATTTAACTAATGATATTTTTAGTAAGGTTGTGCCAGAATTTTATACTAAAAAAAAAAATCACTGATATTTCTTTATGCTAGGGCACAATTGTTCTGACTGGGTAGGTGGGTACATTTTAAATGGTGCTCAAGTTTGAAATGATGTTACTACAACTTACGTGGGCATTCCATAGAGAAATGAGAAAGTTGGTATGAAAAAGGATGATATGTGTATATGTATAGAAGTATTCTACATTACAACATAGTGACCTCTAATGCACAGAAAAGTGTATGCACTTGGTCATTACACTTAGGATAAATTACTTATGGTCACCAGTAAAAGGTGGCTGAAACGGTAATCCACATGGAGGACCTATAGGACAGACCACTTTTACCTGACTAAAGCACACTCCACCTCATTTTAACAGAAGACCTCCACTAATTTACAACTCCTTTACTAAACCACAACCCCCCACAGGCTCGTAACTACTGTGCCCTGCATGGCTGGGCTGTGTGAATGGTACCATACACGAGAAACACTGGCGTGATCTATCAAAATCTAGGATACAGGCAAGTGCTGTGATCCAGAAGTTCCCGATCTTGGTGTTTCATGTTAACTAAGTACCCGATGGAATATTCAGTGTAGTGTTGTTCACCACAGCATTATGGAGGCCGTGTCACCCCTGAGTGAGTCAGAGCACGTACAGTAACCTTATGAAGTGACATGGAGGCTATTTTTTTTTAAAAAGAGAATAGGAATACAAAGTTACAAAAAAAAAATGCAAACCGAGTAGGTGTTTGTTTATTTATAAGAAGTCACAGAGGATGCAAAAAACAGGACCTCTTCTGGGTTCACCTAGGAGTCTGCAAGCTCACACCAGCCTGCAATTCTTGGTACATCTCAGCCTTGGTGAGTGTGGCCTGAGCTGACTGCCCAGGCCTCTACCCCTTGCACTACAGGGATCTGTGAGGATGCACATATTCAAACCGACCCCTAACATCATCATAACTTTACCTAATTCAATGTTTTACAACAGTTTCTCTAGCCGGGTTGGGGAATAGTATCACTAGAAAACAATTCCCTTCAGCTCTTTGCACAGCATTCTGTTTCATGCTTGTTTAAATTAGTTCACAGTGTGATCTTATGCCGTTTTTAGGATTACTGAGCATTACATTTAAAATACTTTAGAATTCAGTGAATATAAATGAAAAATACCTATTTTCATACCTATTAATAAAGAATTCCTAGTCTGTCCATTAAGGACTGATAAGCCTGTGAAAGCTTTCTGAGAGCCCCTTCACCTGATGAGAAGATACTTTAATGAAATAAGAACCTTTGCGTCTGATAAGTACCCAAGTATCTAGGCACTCACAACAGTAAGTCGATGCTAAAGAAAAATTACACTCCCTTAAACTTTTTAGCCCCAAGATTGGCTTTCACACAGAAATATTAAAAAGAAAGTTTAATATATGATAGCTGACAATTTCACACTAATCTCTGCTCTGTCCCCCTCCTCTTTTTTTCTTTCCTGAACTGCAAAAGCAAAGTCCAATAGACAGCGGGAGAGGAGTCTCAGGTCCGCTACAAGCCTTTCAAGCCTAATCGAATGGGTGTAAAAACATATATAAAAAGATGAAAGTGCTCTGCTTTACATATGGCAAAACACATCAGGGAGACTCTGAAGAGAGAAGTGAGGCGTTCCACAGGGGCAGGTTAGGTCTGATGCTAATGCCGGCTTAAGATGGTGACAGTCTGGAGCGGGGAGCCTGGCCAGACTGCTTTAATTTCTCCCTGGAATAGCTCTCGCCCAACCTTCTGCAACACATCAAAGTCTCTGGAGCTCAATTAAAATTGGATTATATTGAAATGCTCCATCTATGGGAGCTGTGTGCTCACTAACACTTTTCTCTCAGTAATACTCCAGATGACAGTTGCCTATCCCAATTTACACAGTTGTCATAGAGACGGGGAGGAGAGCAGTGGAGAAGCAACACAAAGGAAAGGTAAGGGCTGGGTTCTGCGGCTGAAGGGCTTCCTGCATTTCCTGGACACTGTTTATTACACCAGTGACAGCAACTGAGACACGACATTATTACACTCTGTATCTGTGCATGATGTGAAAACAAAGACAGCTGATGCTGGCGCTGAGATTAAGAAGCTATGGTCAAGCATTTTCAGCTTACTAAGAATTACCCCAGATATCCCTGCAGGCCAGGGGACAGAGTGTGGCTGGCCTGAAAGTGAAAGAAGGCTAGACGGAGTTGGTATCTACTTTTTAATTACAGGTGTGACCCACAAAGAATAACCTTTAGGGTAAATATCTCCTTCTTTTCCAGATCTGCCATTTTTAAAGGATAATTTTGTGAATGTGTGGTATTAAATCACGACCGCCATGCTCCTATGTTTTAAACATTCGTTGGATTTGGTCAAGTCTAAGGAACAGTAATGGGGGCCACCACTGACACAGACATAAATTTTCAAATTTGGATTTGGAATTTATTTCTAATTTTAATGAGCAGGTATTCTATAATCTTTGCTAATTTCTCCTCTGACACAAAAGCCTATCATCCCCGGAAGGGACACTGTCAGCTTCTTCAATGCCTAGAGATGAAGGCAGCTCAAGTGCCTGGCAGTTCTAAAGAGTGGTGTGCTCAGCCATGCAGATGGCTGGTAACAATCCTATGTCCTTATGTGGGTAGAATCTCCCTGGCTCTGCAGAAACTCTAGCCTTTCTTGTAATTGGCTTATTGCATCACTAGGACTGTTTTCCTCCCACTGTGTAGGTCACCATGGAAATTGACTAGTTACTGCTAGTTTATGGAGTAGTACACTAGTGTGAGTGAGTGTGTGTGTGTGTGTGTGTGTGTGTGTGTGTGTGTGTTAGACCCTCTATAACTTCTTTTTATCTTAGGAAGATGTGTTAGGATTGTCAAGCAGTAACAAGGCAGAGAGCACAAGTGCAGGCCAAAGGGGAAGGAAGCAAAGATGTGTCAGAAAATCTTAAAACCCACACGGATCAAAATTTGTAAAAACAAGCCCTGGTTTAAACCAACAAGAAGGGCTCTACAGCCTGGGACCCGGCAAAGCACGGGCTATTTATTTATTTATTTATTTATTTATTTATTTATTTATTTATCTATCTATCTACCTATCTATTTATTTATTTGCCCAGCTGTAGGAAACACCATCTAATGAACCTATCTGGGGCGGCTGTCCCCCTCCTGTCAGGCATGTCAGGAAATGACAAGCACTGGGGACAGGCTGCCGCCAGTCATAGACAGGCCTGCCAGCTGGAGAGTTCAGCCCCAATCTAATCACATCACCAGAAAATAACTTTCACGCTTTCAGCTTGACAGGATGGACTTGAGGAAAAAAAAAAAAAAAACAACAAAAAAGACAAAACTAGGTTTGAAAACAATGCTTTTTGTTTCAATTACCCTCAGTTTTGCACAGTAATTAAAAGGCCCAATGAATGTTATTTTATAATAATGCAAAAAGAAAAAGAAATGTCATAAAATAGAAAAAAAAAAGACAAAAAGATCACATTGAGAATATGGGCACCGAGAAATGGAAGGTCAAACCATCTTTGTCTCCTTCAACACACAAGCCACATTACCTTGGAAATTCAACTTTGTTTTCAGTTCAGTTTATTGATACTCAAATTGCTTGTCTTCATAACAAAGCTTGCAAGGATGACCAGCAGCAGGGCTGATTTCATTCCCTCATGTGAAGACAGTAAGGAAATAAAACTAGTATTTACATGTAACTGTGATAAATGCTCTGCCTTTGGTGCTGTTGGGGAAAGTGTCATTATGAACAACTGTATCCACTGAGGACATGACAAGCTGGGCCACGTTTACAAGGGATTGGAGCGAATTGGTAATGAAGATCTCATTCCAACTAGACAACTTGCTATTTCAGGATCCTGACACTGTATGACTCTACTATGTTCACACACAACTAGTCAAAGTTATGCATAAGGTTGTGTGTGCCCATACACAAATGTTTAGGTGTGTCCCATACAAGTTAGTGTTTTCACTGACAAAACCATTTCCATGGGATAACTGCTGGCATGGTCATTAAATCCCTAAGAGCCAAATACAATGCTCCATGTGTATCTACGCTGTGTTAAAAGGTATTATAATATAAACACTCGGGAATGAAGAGCTCTTTATTCCAATTACGAAAAATAGATTTCCACACACACATTCCCTGCATCTCAAAAGTCCACAGTACATCAAGCATTAGTTATTTGCAGTTCACTCTTGGAATGTCACTAGTCCAGATGCGGCACTGTCATGCTATAACTGTTATTCACAAGCACTGTCACCTCAGCCCAGTGTCTGGCCATTTCCCATCTATAAAGTGCTGGGAAGCAAGTCAGCCTCAGAGAGCTGCTGTAGTTTAAATAGTGGGTAGAGAGGTGAATCAACAATTCAGGATGGGGTTTACAGAAGAATACTCACCCCAGGCGGTAAGTGAGGCGGGATATTTTTGACTGAACCAATCCTAATTTTTACTTATCACATAGAAATTGGTCTGTAAACAGAAGGAGTAATTAACACTGAAAACGTCCCAGTGATGAGGATGAGCACCTGCTTCCTGGACACGAGCCACCATGGGCTCATCCATGAACACAGAAGGACTGGGACCAGACTGCTGGTACGGTACTGAGGTGATGAAGGTGCACATTTCATATTTCCTTATACCAAGTGTTTCCGATGTATGATGATTTTATTCGAGCGTCAATGTATAATTTTGTCATTAGCTTGCCCAGTGTGGCTTTTCTGCACCATTATTTAATTCATTTCAGTCATGTAGGAGCATGGAGAGCTCTGACCTACTGACCCCAATTTTCACTTAAAGAAACAAATATCCTTTTTGCAAACTAAGACAATTTTTCTCTTGTCAACCTTGTTTTAAAGTATTAACCTTATTCCCGATATGGTAAATATCCATGTTTGTCATTGAAATGTGCTCAGCACTGAAGCTTTAATCAGGTTATGAAACTGCTTCTGGTCTTTATCCATTTTGAAAAATGATTAAAATAAACATGCCGAGGGCATGAGCTCACACTGGGGATGCATGATGGGGTTTTTTTTGTTCATTTTGTTTGCCATCAACTAACTCTTAGAAGGAAAACAAAAGGTAAACAGGATGGTTGTGCCTTCGCTTGGTGACAAGACTCAAGCTTTTTGGAAGACCAGGTAACTGGCCTGCTCTGATTCTAGGGGTCATCACAGGAGCTGGGCAGATGGCTCAGTGGGCAGAGTGTTTGCTGCAAAATCATGCAGGCCTGGGTCTCGATACAGAGTGCCTACACAAAAGCCCAGCATAGCAGCACCAGCCTAAAGCCCCAGTGGTAAGGAGATGAAGACAGGTGGATTGCTAAGGCTTGCAGGGTAGCCAGTCTGGCCAACCAAATAGCTTTGGATTGTCTCAAAAAGGTGGAGAACAATAGAGGAATGCATCAAAATTGACTCCAGCCTCCACACATGTGCAAGTGCACCCTAATGTGTATGCGTGCAGGACATGGACACATGTAACACACGGATGACAGAGATAAAGGCATTGCAATGGAAACAGGAAATTGAATGTTAACCCTAGATTGAACACGACCAAACTGCACAGTGCACTCCTACAATAGTGTGGACTTTCTTTCTAGAGAGGAAACAGAGTAGAATCATGAGACACCATTTGTATTCATGACATCTTAGTCTTTGAAAACAGCCAAAAGCAAATGTGAAAAAAGTCTGTGGTATGATCATATCAGAGAGTTGATGATACGACATTGGTTATTGTAGCCAAGCTTTTTTCTACCCACATTGAGCCACGTAATGAGGCAAATGAGGTGGTAATTTTTATTCCTATTTTACAGCAAGAAAGAAAAGGCAGGTGATGTTCATTTGCCTCATCAAGGTCACAGGTCTGAAGGCTGACAAAGCTGAGACCAGATATAAAAGGCCTAGTCTAAATGCTCTAGTTCTTCCAAAGTACACACATTGAAACCCACCTTCTGTGATAATGGCATTAAGAGGTGGTGATTGATCAGGCCAAGGAGGCTCCATGTTCAAGAATAGAATTCTACAGCATAGGAAAGAGGCTTGAGGACCCAACTTTTCCTCCAAATATGGAGGGACACAGAAAAAGACACCATTTAGAGAACAGAGAGCAATCTTCACCAGGCACAAATCTGTTGGTTCTTTGGCTTGGGCATCCTATATTGGACAACTAGGCAATGAACTCTGTCTGAGAGTTTGTTAGTGAAATCCAGATGGATTGTGACAATTCCTATCTTAGACCTCATACAGAGAACATAGATATAGACAAGTTTTCTGTTATTTATTTATTCTTCAAAAACATGCAATTTATTAACTTTTCCAATTTTCATTGAGTTCTAAGAACTAGTTCCAATGAAAGTTTCATTAAAGAGCTTATGAAAATGTTTCCCAACATTTCAACATCATAGCCTTTTTCCAGGACAACTTTAGTGGTCCTTAATATGCTGGTTTTGCCTACATTTTTTACAGAAACATGTTCAGATAACAGATTAATTGATTGGTTTTCAAATTTATTTCATAATATAGTGTTTGCTTCTGACTTCTGTGGTCACTTAATGCACATCTCCATAGTCTCTCAACTCGGATATATGAAGCACTATGGCAAAGTACATGTTGTAAGCAACTGTATTTAATAGGCTTAAATGCTAGGTATATAGACAATGCTAGTACTTATGGGACCAGGGGCAAGTGATCAAAAAGGAGGAGGAATGAGTGCTGAGGGCTCTCTTTAACCCCTTTCTTCAACCAGACCATGCTGTTCAGAGATGAGCTGACCCACTGAACCCATACAAAGAATCTCCTCTGTCTACAACAAAGCTCCTCCTTGTCAGGCCCATGTTGCCTGGACAGTGAGATGCAGAATCCAGAGATAAGGAGCAGAGTCAGGCTCCATGTTTTACCCTTTCTGGGGTCCAAAAAAAAAAAAAAAGATTGTGGCACCAAAGACATTCTAGCCATTGGAGTCATGTCACTCTGTGAGGCATGAACATAGCAGGACAGCTTTAGAAAAATAGTTCTCATTAAAGAGTAAAGAGTGATAAAAGTAGAATGCTAATACAAACTCTTACTTGTAAACATTTCAGCTATAATAAAAAGAAAAAATGCATAAACAGTTGAAGTTCTAAAATCAAAAGGAACATATCAAAGAACAGAATGAAGAAGAAAATGCAGCTAAACAAAAGCACAGATATTAGCAAATGAAAACTGTCTAAATACTAGTTCTGTGCAAAGGCAGAACAGACAAATCTAAAAGGAGAGGCCACAGCACTGATGGAGGGAGTCTTATGGCTAACAGGTTAACATGCTACCTACTAGCCAACAAGGCTTCTTGAGTCTTAAAACTAAAATCAAACGTCCTGGGAAAGAAACCGAATCTTCATTTAGAGTATCAGAGCCCCAAAGACAAGCACCACTTCTACATGGTAACTCTCTGTGCAACTTCTTGTACCTGATGGCTTCTCTCAATTCCATGGCAACCTGTGGTGTCTCAATCCAGTGAGGTCCAACCCACACAGCTCTCGAGTTGCGTACCCATAGTACAGTGCCATTAGACGTCTTTAGCTAAACTTCTCATGAATCTCAATGAAGCAAGTCCAAAATGAAGCCTTATTATTTTAAGAAAAGACAACCTAAGCAGAGGGTGGTTTGACAAAAATGGCTATGAACTTTGCACTGAGGGACTTAAAATGTTGAAGGCTTGTTCTAGAAAAAAAAAAAAAAATGAGAGTAGCAATTCCCTTCCCAAGAGGAGAAAAAGGAAAGCTCATGCAGTCATTTCTTCTCTAGGGACAAAGTAGAGATGTTGAAAAATGAACAAAAGGCCTTCCCCTCAACAAGTTTCCTTACCTGCAAAATCTCTGTCAGAAAAGTTGGTTTGTGACATGTCACAAATAAATTATGAGTTACATGGACAAGCTAACAGGAGCAATGCAAATACTCACAAACTTCCTATGGAATTCTCAGAGATGTGAGTTGGGAGAAACTAGAAGGCTGTCTTTACACACACACACACACTCACACACACACACACACACACTCACACACACACACACACACACCAAATTACCTTTACCTCTATAGAAAGTTGAGGTAATGGTAATGTAATAGCATTGAAAGGAGAGATAAGGAATCAATTCCTAGGGCTGTTGATGGAGGGGGGAAGAGGGAAGGGAAGAAGGAAAAGGGAAGAGGAAGAGGGAGAGAGAGGAAGGAATGGGAAGGGAGAGGACCATGCCCATGAGTTTCTATGGCAAATGTCCGGCTCTCATAACCCTCCGTAATTTAACCTGCCCCTGAATAGGCACCACCACTGGTGCAGCTTCCCTTCTCAATCTTCACAGTCAGTTATTGTACAGGGGTGCTCAACCCCAGCGCTCAGACAAGCAGTACCTCATCTGCATCAGCACTGGCCCAAGCCCGGTGGGTCGCCACCTCACCCGGAAGCGGCTTCCTCACTGATCTAGTATTACGCCTGCCGCTTGCCGACTGTACTGACAGATTAGCTGGGACTGTAGGCTTAACCGTTACCTAAGCAATTTCAAACTGATTACTCCTCCTAGTTTGCTTTTCCTGTCGCAGTGCATACTCACTCAGTGTGCTGTGATCTGAATGTGGCTTGTCTCCAGCAAAGCTCAGGCTGAGGCTTAGTGCCTAGTACTGAGGTGGTGGGATTTTTTAAGGGGTGTGGCCTAGTAAAAGGTGATGGGGTGACTGGGTCATGCGGAGAGGCACTGGTACAGGTTTCTCTCAGTGTTATGTCTCAGAGAACGCAGTCATGAAGAGCAAGCCAAGGCCCTGTCTTGCTTCCTTGTTGCATGTAGTCACTTCCGTTTCCACCTTTCTGCCTACGTAAATGAATGTAAGAAATGAAAAACAAAGTTGTCCCCTCTACAAGATGTCTCACAATGTCCCCTCCTCACACTGCTTGATGTGGGAAACAGGGATCACATGACTGGTGCTTAAGGAAGAGCAGCTGCTAGTGCTCACCCTGCTGGCCATTTGAATACCAAAGCTGTTTCATCCCTTTCTTGGCACTATAGGGCTCTGCCTTCTATGTGCTCATTCCTGACTGCTAATGCTTCCTCTATCTCTTGCCTTTAGCAAACAGGAAAGCACAGGTGCCAAAATTGAGAATGACTGGAAGATAACTAGGACAAAGATGGTGCTGTGAAAAAGCATAGACTCTGGCACCTACTGAGCTCCTAGTGAGCTTCTGTTTCTACCTGTAATTCTCTCATTCCACTGAATCTGTGATTTGGAGCAAGTTTCTTTGACTGTTCACATTTCTGAAATGGAGATTTTAAAAGATATGTATTTTATGGTTGCTATATGTATTTTAAAAAATAAAATAAATAAAAAAGGACTGGTGAGATGGCTTGGTGGGTGCTTGTTGCCAACCTTGAAAGGCTGAGTTTGATGCTGTGAATCCACAGCATCACAGGTAGAAGGATAGAACTGAGTCTAGTAAGTAGCTCTCTGACCTCCATATAAACAAGTTCAAACAATAATTAAAAACTTTAAGATAGTTTTAGACTATCTTTTACCTCTAAGTAACATTCTATACAGTAACATCCTATATTCTCTTCAATTTTCCCCATATCTCATAAACATGAAGGGCTTGCTGGATATGTTTAATAAATGAATCAAATGCCATACAAAAAGACTTTCCAATGAAGCATCAGACTTCACTGAACCATAGTATAAATGGATATAAATAAGGCAGATGTAAAGACTGCTTATGCAAGATAGAATACAGACAGATGTGTACAGCTAGCCAGTGTTAGAGCATGAAGTGGCCAGGCTGGTACTGTTTATTTGCAATCCTAGTATTGAAGCATGAAGACAGAAAAAAAAGGTGAGCTTAAGGCCAATCTGGGCTTCACAGCAAGTATGAGTGTGTGTGTGTGTGTATGTACATAAATATGTATATGCACAGACATATAAACAAAACCCAAAACAACATTATGAAAAGACAAAAAAAAAATCAATCAATCAACCAACTCTCCAACCAAACACCCTAAATCAACTAAATTCTATGAGCTTTGGAGCCAAGAAAATTTAGGTTTAAATTTACTCAACTTTTAGCTATGAGCTCAGGCAAATAACATTTGTCTCTGAATTCTAGATTCCTCCTTTATGAAGTTAAAATGCTGATATCCAAGTACAGCTGAGTGCCAAGTACAGAGTCTTAACCATCTACAAATGCTAGTCTCTTTTCCCTCACACCATACCAAAACGAAGGATGCTTCTTCAGTGAAAATAGTTTCAAGATAATTTAAAAACACATATGCAAATAATCATCACGTATAAAAAAATCATGGCATGAATGTAAATTAAAATACGTTGGACAAGGTGTATGAAGATGGTTTTATTCTTAGAAGCATCATTCATTGTGAAATTTCTTGGAAAACTCATTTCATCTTCTGTACCAGAGTTTTACTGTTTCCACAACCGAAATAGAAATCCTCCCTGTGCTCACTAAGATGACTGCTAAAGATTAAGTATGGTGATTTATATAGGAAGATCATTAGTACCTACTAAGACAGTGTAGAGGCTGGGATGTTGCTCAGTGGTAGACAGAGTGCTTGGCATGCACGAGAGGCCTTAGGTTCAACCCAAAGCACTGAAACCAAAACACAATCACAACAAAAAAGCTAAACTAAAGACCATTCTTAGAGGGTCTACTTCTATTATTTACAAAGCTACATAAATGGACTACACACATAGAATACAGTCAAAACTGATGACAAATTTTGCTGTCTCTTTTGTGGTCTTAGGACCACAAAATATTTTTGCAGATTTTGAAATACTTTATAAACAAAACTGAATTTGTAAATTTTTAAATGCTTTTAGGAGCATTTTTGACAAAGCATGGAAAACTCATTTTGAAATTGTATAGTTTCTGAGTTTAGTTTGTATAGTTTCATAACTAACAGTGAAAGGTGGCACACAGAAACAGAAACATAGGGAGGCAGATTGTTGTGGTGTGTTCAAAACATTTAAATGTGCTTTTTCAGACAGAAAGAGAGGTGACAAAAAAGCGCCTTCTCGGCCTGCATGCCTTCCTGCCAGCCACAGCAAGTGCAGCTTCTGGCCACCTTTTCTCTGGTCTGGAATTTCAGACACAGGAAGCACAAAGGAGCTGATGAGCAATGAACGCTTCGGCCTTCCTCAATTAATCTTGTCTCTCTACCTTTGCTTTTGCTTTCCCACTACATGAAGGTAATAATGACACCCTCATCCATTATCCTTTTATCCCTGTTATTCTCGTGAAATTGCTTAATAATATGTTACAGATTCGTCTCCACTCACATAATTCTTCCTGTCATTTGCAGTATATCATCCTACAAACACACAGCCCACTCTCACTGGCCGCTCTTTGAAGATTATTGTCAGTGACATCTTCAGGATGCGTTTGGAATCTGGAGCATCATTTGTGTTGCAATGGGGAATTACGCTGACTTATCTGTCATTGCCAAAAGCACAACAAGCGAGTCAATGTTAATGCAAAGGTAACACTGGTTTTTATCATGCCTCCAGAACAAGAGCTCTTGTAAATTTATGCTAATGTGGTCCTTTTAGAGTTTAATAACCTCTCACCCTACTGGAAAATAACCCACACATACACAAACATGCACAAACACACTCCCCCAACACTGGACAGAGCTGGTCAACTGGCAATGATTTATTTAGGATCTCTTTGGGTACTAATGTGAATTTCTGCATAGATGTGCTTCAGAAAACATGCCTGTGCACATAACAGGCTTCCATCTGAATCACCAAAACATAAATTATTTTGCTGAAAAATTAAGTGAACTTTTAAGAATTAGGCAAGCTCCTCTCTGACCACTGCATAGGGGCTTTTCTCTCCAGAGTTCAAGACCACTACAAATGAGCAGTTTTCCCTGATTGAGGGTGGCATTCCAGAGGGACCCAGGCAATCTAGTGTGCATGCCAAGTCTGACAACACATGACAAGCTGGTCGGCGTGCAGTAATTTGACTAATTATACCGGATTAGAGCATATTAATGCAAGCTGTTTTCTCCAGAGTTAATGACCTGCTGACTAGGTTCTGTTAGGCCCCAGTAGGTCCACAAGCAGCTAAAAAACAAAACCTTGTTTTGTAAGCCCTCGTCATTTCACATCAGCAAACAAGCATATCAAACTACTGACCAGCAAAATGCAAGCGACATTTTGTCTGCTATAAAATCATGCAGCCTTCCCTCACTTTCTACCCCTAAGGGTGCTTTTATATAAAGCTCATGTCAGTTTCTTTCTCTTTTAAAGGAGAAGGTAATAAACTGAGCCTCGGGAAAGTGAAATACTTCCTTAGTGTTATTGTTAGGGGCACAGACTGCTTTTTCAGAAAGAGGGTAAGGCCATACAGCTTAAAACAAATATTAACTTCATTATACAAACCTTCCTCAGAACAAAAATCTGTTACAAAGTTATGTCAAAATGATTTTTGTATAATGAAATTTATCCAAATGTCTCAACTTACTTGAAAGGTATTTCTAAGCCCTATAAGAATTATATATTTTAAAAAATAACTAGTTGACTTAAATTTCATAAACAGATAACAACATAATGGGTTGATACTTTAAAATTACTGTTCAAAATTTTTTAAAAACGCTATTTAACTAAAAATGAGCTGAAAACTTTAATGTGTCCCTGAGTGTGTTAGAATTTATATACTTTATATCTACCTTTTGATTATGTAGCAATAAATAAAATGTAAGTTGGGTTAGATATACTAACAGAAAGCTCAAAATGGATCAAGGTACGAGGTTGTTAATAAACACACAAAAGAACACGGCAGAGTAACTGAAACCCCCTGTGTATATGGCATAAATGTGTAAACTCCCAAAGGGGAGGTGGGGAAAAGAACTAATAACTTCAGCACAAAGTTAAAAAGATAAAAACAAGGCAGTTCAGGAATAATTATTCCCAAGACTAAAGCTAGAAATAAATGTAGGCCAGGGATTTTCCAAAGAGAGCAGTGTTATAGGATAAGGGATGATTACTTTCACAACATCCTGACACTGAGTTTCACTGAAAGCACAACTTAGAAATATCAGTCCTACAAAGAGGTAGAAGCAGGAAGCCCACACCTGCCTTCTCAAGGACTCTGGTCTTCAGAACCTACTGCAGGAGAGGCCTATCCAGGCTGAGACAATTGCAGTGATCAAGAGGTCTGCTCTAGCTTGACCACATGAGCTCTTTGTAAGGAACTGGAAATAGAAAATGCAAAAGAGGAATTGTGACTGGCAACAGGGATAAAGCTGAAATGTTACTACGTAAGTGAGATCCCAGGAGAGCCGAGATAGGGACCTGCAAGCTAGAAACTCAGGGAGACCAAAGCTTTGAATAAACACAAGACAATTACTTGTTGGAAGAGATGGAAAAGCACTCCCAAAAAGAGCAGTTTTGGTTTATGAACCAACAGTGGAAAGCAGCTGATCTCTAGAGCGGAGTCAAACCTGTAAATCTTAATATATATATGTGTGTGTGTGTGTGTGTGTAAATAATACAGCATATATATATTTACATATGTATGTGTAAATAATACAGCACATATATATGCCCTTATATAAAATCTCTCCTCTTTGGGGCTGGAGAGATGGCTCAGGGCTGCTCTTCTAGAGGTCCTGAGTTCAATTCTCAGCAACCACATGGTGGCTCACAACCATCTATAAAGAGATACCATATCCTGGTATGCAGGTGTGCATGCAGACAAAACGTTGTATACATAATAAATAAATCAATCTTTAAAAAAATCCCCCCTCTCCCTTTTCTCTATCCTCCTTTTTCTTCCCCTTTCCTTTCACTTTCTTCAGAAGCCCAAGTGCTGGGATTATAGTACTGTGTAACCATGTCTGTATGGTCTACTCAATGTAATCTAAAAAAAAAAAAAAAAAAAAAAGAAAAAGAAAAGAAAGAAATAAAAGCCATTTCAAAGGCCATAGTGCCTGTTGATCAAGAATACAGAATCTTTAGCAATGAATGTTCTTCCTAACCTTTAGGCAGTCCTCTGTAAATATCGTTCAACTCAGCCAAGATTTTAATTGCTACTGGGCAACTGTGTGTTCAACTTTTAACTTGCAGAATACTCAGAGTGAAACTAGCCTGTGCCGGAAAGTAAAAGGAAAATCATATGTTTTCATTGACAATTCAAACTAGAGTGAGGCTGACAAATGTTGTGTGGGAAACAGAGTTTTTTGTTGTTTTTCTTAAATTGTTTGCCTACATCCAGGAACATTTCATTTCTGGATAAACAAGGGCTAAGATTTCTTTCCGGGAATAAGTCTGTGTGAGTCTTCTCTAATGCAGACTTACAGAAAAGTGTAATTTCGATTTCTACTCCACTAATAACAGTTACAAATCTTTTATACAAAAAGCAAAGGTAATAATTAACATCAGGTGTCTACCAAAACAAACAAAAAAACTTATTAGGGTTGGGGGGAGATACAACTTCCTGGCAGAATGTGTGCTTAGATGAAAACGGTCTGGAGTTTAATCTCCACCATTAATTCCAACTACAACAAAAACTTTAGTAAGGGTATTCGTGTAAGACACATTCCAAGTTGGACTTCTCTAGTTGTTTGCAATTAAGTGTTTTCAGTAAGCTACTCATTCCCACTGCTATACTTAATAACATGGTGTATATAATCATTCTCTTGGAAAAGAAGGTACGGGATAAGAAAGAGGATTACTCTGCAGCAGGTAATAAAGTGAAGGAATGATGTGATGTCAGGTAAGAGCAGGTTGAATTAGGCAGTGTGATACAAGAGAGAGTTGCTTTGCCTTTACCAGCAAGTGTGGTCAGCGCTGCTGAGTTTCTATAGTAAAACTTAACTGTATTACAATATTATAGAGTGGATATCTACACTGCCATTGTGCCTGATGAGGGTTTACAGTACTAGATGATGGGAAAAACAAATCCAATATCAATTATACTGACTATTTTGTTCTTTCTCTGGTAAATGTATTTCCTTCCTCTGAACTCAGTATTTCATGGTTAGTCTGTCAAGTCCTCCACTTCACAGACCTTTCAGTCAACTGTGTATTAAATGTCAAGACATCATGAAAGAAAAGCATTGCATATTGCTAATACTTAATAAATGAAATAAAGATTGTATGTAAAGGTCTTCATGTGACCAAAATTTCTTCCAGCTCCATGCTTTATATCTAAAACAGCAAAGTTATTCTACAGAATAAGTACACTGCAGTCCTGTCACAAGCGAGGGTCATGAAGACATCTGTTTAATTTGTGTGTGATGTTGGTGCAAATGGGGAGATCAGGCAACAGTTTCAGGAGTTGGTTCTGCAGCTCAAACCCAGTCCTCAGAATTGGAGAAAAGTGTCTTTATCCTTGGAACTGGCCCGAGTTTGCCAATCTTTGAAATATACAAGTATTGACAGAGGATGTTGGCAGACTAGATAAACAATGGGGGAAACTCAGAAGAGTGGTGCATGAAGGCTTAGGACAGCTTTAGAAGGACAAACTGGCCAACAGGTGCCAAATCTGAGGGCCACATGGGTAGGAAAGGGATTTCAGAATTGGATGAGCAAGTGCTCAGGTATGATGGAAAGCATTGCTTCAGTAGATTGTTGATTGCCCAACTGCACCAAGTAGGATTCACTTAAATCCATGAAATTCCAACTCAAAGATTTCAAACTGCCTTTGACCTTTATCTCCAGTCTTCTGAGTGTGAATACCTAAGAGCCTGGCCCAGACAGGGAGTTCCGACGGAGGTTTCTCCTGAAACCGAAATTCTTGCTAATTATTCCTGTTACACTTTTGAAAGCAACTAGGCCGTTTTTATTGGATGATTTCTGTATGAGGGAGAACAAAATCATGAGGGGTAAAAGAGAATTGGAGGAGCCATTGTAGAGCTTGCTTGTCTGGAGTAATGTTACAGAGCAGTAAAGTAAAAGGACGGAAATGCTTCAAAGAGGTTTTCACTTACACTTAATAAGGTGAAAGGAGGTCCACATAGACTCATGTCACACTCTCTGCACCTCTGCAACAGTTGATGAGATCATGCATTTGGAGCACATCCCAGCCCACAGATAATATTAACATGGTGATGTGCATATCGCCGCATGTTGTATGAACTCTGCTGCTCCTCTCTGCCATGGACTGTGAGCAGTGACCTTGGAAGCCTGAGGTATGCCAGCTACTGCGGTGCCATGCTTGCTGTGATGCCTGGATGCTCTGGAACTAACATTTGACTTGTTGGGAATAAGGAAAGAGGTACAACAGAAGAAGGAAGAGGAAATACTTGCTGAGCATTGGCTGAGCCTCAGCACCCTGCTAGAACATTCTCTTCACAACTTGTCAGCCACTGGATTTACACAGGGCTCTATAGGGTCTGGTCAGGTCCGTAGCCAGTCTTTGCTACTTTGTGGGTTATTCTTTTTCCCACCCTTTATCTCTCTGGTTTCACCTCTTATCACTAGATATAAGAAAAGAAGGATAGAGAGGGAGAGAGAGAGATCCCTCTAACTAAGAAAGAATCTAACTTCTTTCTTCTTTGCTTGTAGCTGGTCTTCGCTGCTTTGTGGTTTCTTCTTTCTTCTACCCTTCTCCACCCATTTTCTTCTACCCTTTCAACCCCCTAACATTCGATAAAAGAGAAAAAAGGATAGAGCAGAAAGGAAAGAGACCCCTAAAGAAGTTCAGGGGTCACAGAGGGAGCCATATTATCATTAGATCTCTTCCTGCTGATTAGGGACATCAAGTTCCTTGGGGCAAGTTTGTTCTTCAATGTCAGGATATTTAAATTTTCTTTCTGTTGTTTCTTCTTTGTGTACAATTACTTAATAAACCAAGACCAACAACAACCAACAACCAACCAACAATCCCCCAAGACTCATGGGGCCCTATCATTTATCTAACCTCTGAAAAGTCCCCAGATTTCTAAACATTACACAATCGCAGGCTGTAGCTGTCAAAATCACACCTCTGCTAGAGCACAAGGCAAATCAGCCAACTGCTGCAAAGTAACCCCATATCCCTACACTTGGGATTAAAATGAAAACATATTCTTATACTGTTTCTGTGTTTTTGAAAGAACCCAAAATTCCAAAATTGTCACTACAAAGGTCTAGTAAGTTGTTAGACAGGAACTCAGTTATTGGCATCTTACTCACATCTGGGGCTCTTGACACTCTCCTTATGCCATCTCAATCTAACTCATTTTCATATTTTGTATTATAACCTCTTAACTGGTTTTACATAAACAGTAACTAGCAAAAAAAAAAAAAACATAAAAACTGAATTAGTTGTGCATAGTTCGAACTTCTATTGAAGGAACTTTTAAAAAATAATTGTGATTTACTTAAATATTGGCAATTTCAGAAAACAAAATCTAAAGTGTTGGTCATTCTGAAAATAATTTTAATATGTATTTACTTAGGCAAGTTGCCCTCTGACCACACATAAACCACATGTATGTGTACAAGCACACACTCATGTGTGTGTATGTACAGGGTTCCCTTGGCTTTCTGCACAGAAACCACTCATGCACCTGTTAATAACTTATTGTGGCCCATCCTCATATACATCATTAGTTCTCCCCTACCGTCTGCAACTCTGAATATAGGACTGACTTCCTGGCTTATTATGTCCTACTCAGGATCTGTGAATATAAAGCACCACATCTGTGTCCACCATTTAAAGAAACAGAGACTACCTCATGTCCGGCTGTTCCTCTAGGATACCAAGGACATAGGCTTCTTTCTAGTGCCAGAACCAATGTCAGGCAGGAGTTCACTAAACCCAGGGCAAACAAAAACCACATGGGCAACTGCCAACATGATAAGAACTTTAGGCATTAGGCCGCCCACACGGTATATCCCTTCTTGGAAGCCATGATGGCTCCCTCTTCACTCATAGCCATTTGGTCAAGGCTCCTAGGTATTTTAGTATTGGATCCTCAGAGTAGTGGGAAGCTTCAAAACAACCCCTCTGTTCACACAGCACATAACGTTAGTTTTTGCGTGTCACTTGTGTTTTCAGCTAAGTTCTCCACTCCCACTCCAGACTCCTGTGACCAGTCTTGTCATGATCATCACTGATGTCACAGTGAACACTGCCAATAACTCAGCTAGAAAAGCAAGGGTTCTCATCAGTTCCCTTCCCACAGATAATCATTTCCCAGGTTGTATCCAGAGTCAATCATGGTGGCATGTGCTGAGGACCCAGCTCCTCAGGAGACAGAAGCAGGAGAATGGCTTGATTCTAAGAGCTTGAGGTCAGCCTGGACCACATGGTGAGATGCTCTCTCAGAACAAGTGGTGGTAGGCAACTTCTATTTGTCGAATTCCTGAAATCTCCCAAATTTAACCATTCATGCTGTTTCATATGACACTGAAAACTCAGCATTCTTGTTTTCAAATATTTTCACCATACTAAAGTCAAGTGTAATTATTACTTTTTAATACAATATGTGTGTTTGTGTGATATTTATGCACATGGTATTTATGTGTATTCACCAGTGTAAACACATGTGAAAGTCAGGGGTCAATGTCAGTACCTTCCTCTATTACTTTTCATCTTATCTTCCACGACAGTCTCTCACAGAACATGAGATCATTGTTTTAACTAGACCTGGTGGTCTCAGGGGCTGGAGAGCCTTAGATCTAACTGTCTCAACCCCCAGACCTGGGGTTACAGATGCATGTGTGTCTTTTTATGAGGGTCCTGGTGATCCGAACTTGGGTTTTCATGTTTTGATAGAAAGCACCTCACCCACTGAGCCACGTTTCCAGCCCAAGAGTAAACTGCAGCTTCCTTACCTGATGGTAAGATGCCAATTCCTGCATATAGATTATAATCTTCAAAACTGAGTACTGCCTTCACCACCCTGATTCCTGTCAGTATCCTGACTCACATAACCATCTTAATACACTAAAAACCTTTCAAATTCCTGAACGCACCACATCTATACTCGCCAGACCTTTTTAGTCACAAAACAGACTTTAATGTTAGGCAAATCAAAATTCTACAGACAGTTCTGATTTACAGCCTTGTGACTTTAGTGCTTTAGAGGCTACATGTTCTGAGAAATACATATAGGCAAGTCCTTGTTATGTAAATATTATATAGTGTATGTACATAAACTAAGAAGTTTATGACAGACCTCTGCAACATCTTACATGTTATATGTGGTGTGTCCAAATATCATTATGTAGTATACGACTGAACTTTACTCTTGAACCTCTATTTCTTCATCTCTCAAACAGGAGGACCACCCTCGTCTTTAAGGCTGTGCTGCTGGTAAGACAAAATTGGGCATGTAGGTATTTGGCCAGTGATAGCCATTGACTTGCTTCAGATGATAATACCCATGTAGAGAAAACAACAAAGATAATGAAGTTTTTGAAGACTCCTGTCATCTCTACAAGATAAACTGTAAAATGATCTTTACACAAGATACCAAGATGAATGGTTGTGATGGGGGAAAAAACCATGGCATGTTTAATAAAGCCATTTCTGAATGTTATCACACAATAGGGTATCCATCTAGAGTAATGTCCAGGAGACACCAGCTCATGTTACATAGATGGAGAGAGATAGTAAAATTCCTGGATACCTTTTGGGTCAAGACAACATGATTTACTTGAAGACTACACAGGTAAGAAAGGAGACAACAAAAATTACTATGGATTCATGGAATTATAGGGAAGTTTATCAGAAAAAAAGACTTTGGTGTTAACAGGAAAGAAAATAAACTAGTAGCATTACCTAAGATTTATACACCTAGAAGCCAAATCTCAATGATGTTAGATGGTCATAACACTTAATTATTTTTCTTATTTCATATTATCTTGTCTTCATTTTTAGATCCCACAGAGGAATGAAGGTAACCTATGGAAATTCATAAACTTTCTCCAGCTCTATTTCTAAGCACAAGCCTCTTTCGTGCATAGTCTCTGCAGATAGCAAGGTGTGAAAGGCTCTTGGGATGGGACAGATGGCACTTCTGTGGAGCAGTTATAGGTTTCTGATTCTAGCTTTCCCACCACAGTAGACAGGGCAGATATGTGGCTCTCACCAGTCTTGGAGAACTGATTAGAACAGGCTGTTGATTCTAGATAGAAGATTCCAACATAGTACACAGCTCAGTGATGGAACAAACTGTTTACAACAGAGAATAAAACCCAGAGAAATTGTCATCAAGGGGAAAACATTTTTGGAATTTTTGATATTTTTTGCCTGTCCATGAGGACTGCTTTCAGCTTCCATGAATTTCCCATTGGATCTATGTATACTGACGGGCGACTCTTTGCAGATGGCTTCTGTTACCCTCCTGTGTTAATGTGCTATCAGGGCTGTAAGTGTCAAAAGCCTATGCACTTTTTAGAAAGAAATGAGACATTTTTAGCAGTGAGGTGCCTTTAGCTGGTGAGCTCAAAGCAAGCTCTTCAGGGGAGGCATCCTTGAGCTAGCTGCTCTGTCACCCTCTGATGCCTGTGTTCTCCCTCACGGTGGCACATGGACACCAAGTTGTGTGCTTACTTGATTTTGGCCTGCATCAAACCTTCACTAAAGTTCCAGAGGGCAGGACACAAGTTCTCTTCATCACTGACTTGGTCCCTGGTTTCATAAGAGAAACGCTCAAGGTATCTGTTAAAAATAGACTACCATTTCTGCCTATAAACAGATGTTTATGTGTGTGTGTGCACATGCCCAGACACACACAGAGCTGCTTATCCTCATAAAAAATGTGTGTACACACATGCACACACACCACAGAGCTGTCTTCCTCATGGAGAATGTGTGCCCACGTGAACACCCATCCACAGAGCTGTCTATCCTCACGGAGAACACAAATACTGAGAGTCAGTGATGGAATGTAGAATCCAATTCCCATTCTTGAAGCAAGGTTGATGGATAACACAGCAAGGAAGTAGAACTCTGCATGGAATGCACAGGACCAGAATTAAATTATTTGTAGACAATAAGGTTTATGTTTGCCAGATATTAATGCATCAGAAGGCACACGTGTATGTATGTAAAGCAACAAAACACAAGGACAAGGTTGTAGGAAGCAAAGCTTAGAGTAAGCCCTGAAGAAAGCAGGACTGTCAATCATGTGAATCTGCTTTTTTCAACAGAGGGAGATGAATGATTGCTGGTTACTTGGAATGCCAGAGTGACAGTGATCAAACAACCTGGTGATTCTTTGCTATTCTATTAGGAGCCAGCCTCCACCTGAACCCCCCAATACCTTGAACATTGTTTAGGCCTTAATACCGAGCTTTGCCTCTCAGCAAATTGAATCCATCTTTTGTACCCTCTACCAATAGATTCTATCCATATGCTTCTAACAAATCCTTCCTCTCTAGGTCCTATCCTGAGCTCTGTTTATCAGTTGGTAGGAATAATTCTTTCTAATAAAGATCACAGGTGCTTTGCTATTTTTGCTAGGAAGTTTCTATGTAGTTCTGCCTAAAGCTTTGTTGTGATAACTGTCACGTGGAAACCTTTTTCCAAATGTTTACTATGCTTACATGTGTAAGAAGAATAAACCATGAGGTCAGACTCTGGGAATTTTGACCCAGTGCCTGAAAGGGTGGTACTGACCCAAGCTTTATTCTCCACCTCACTCGGACCTTTGTCCCACTGGCCATGAGGCTGGCCCTGACAGAAAGACGAGATGCCAATACTAGAGACTCTTGAGTGAGAAGCCACTGTGGTACAAACAAAGATGTAATGGCATCACACCACTACACCTGATTGCTTTGTGCCAGGCAGACTTCAACATTTCCCTTAATTCTTGGCAAAGCCAAGACTCAAGTGAAGCTTTGAAAAATATCAACATTGAGAATACATTTTAAAATGTACAACCAAAATAATATTTTTAAGGAGTAACAGTCATATCAGAGACAATAGTTCTTTTTAAACTGGAAAACAATGGAAGGGAACAACAAAATGATTCACATTCAAGACTACATTGCACAGTAGCTTGCATTTTCCACACTCTGCTCTACTGAAAAAGGGTAAGCAGTGAAAATGTGCTTCTGAGAGCTTGAAATCACATTGTACAGAAGTCACATCCAATTAATACTGAGGACCATTTAGGGCTTTTATTCTGAAAAGCTTCTGAAAGGGGATTAGACTATGAAAACTCTCATGATACTAAAGCACCTGTTAATGGGCTGAGGAGGTAAGAAAGGAACAATGGAAGTGTTATTTTTAGATAAGTCTTTACTTTGTATTCTGGCACAAAGCATTGCTCATGGGCATGCCAGCAGTCCCCAGCAATAGCTCACGCATGCAAGCCCTGCTGAGCAGAATCCCGTTGTCTTTTCTTTTTGGAAACAGGTCATTTTTCTCTGCATAGTGACATAATGTGACTGATGCACATTAACAACTGCAAATATAATGTGATGAAATGGTCAGAAAAATAGCGAAAAATGATACCTTCAGTAACGCAAATTTTAAGAATAACTTCATGAACTCTGCTTTCAAATGGCAGGGAAGTGATTTTCATAAGACCTTTACTACACTAAACTCTAAAGTCTTGAATTTTCATGTCCTATGATAATGTTTTACAGGATGAAATAATATGTTTCAAAATAAAAAAAAAGCAGGAAGGAGCAGGGAGAGAGAGAAAGGAGCTAGATAGTTGTCAGCTCATCAAAAATAATGAGTGCTCAAGAGGTTTAACTTCCTCCCTTCCCAAGCAGCCTGCCCAATCACAACAGACTGCCCGAGGAGGAGGAAGAGAACAGACAGAAAGCAGTCTTCATCAGCCCAGCTAGGCAAGTTCTCCCAACACCAGCACCTGACAAGTAACACTGTTGCTAGCCCGCTGAGCTCCATCAGCCCACAGGCAGAGCACATGCTGGTTAACAGCCTTGGCCTGTCCAATACTACAGCCTTTCCCCTGGGCCTGACACACAGTCACAAGCTCACCTAACAGTCTCATGACTAATGATGCAAACATGGAGTGTAAAGTCTCCTTAATTTGACCCTTGTTAAACTCCTAATTGGATTGGAGCAGGCTCAAGTAGAAAGCAAGCCTGGGTTATTCAAGTGTTCTTAAGAATGAAGCCCAAATTATAAAAGGTGGCCAGGCTGCAGACGGCATCAAGCACGGAAAATGAATTGCAGCTGTCACTTAAGTTAAACATCTAATCAATTGCCTTTTTTAAACAGGTAACTTTTACAACAGTTTCTTCATTGTAATGCTCTTCAGAGTGCGCTTGACCCAAATTTAATCAGCTGTTATTAAAGCAGAGGGGTGGCCACAGAGCACACACTGCAGGGCAAGACGCTGCATTCAGAGCCTTAATGATTCTAAAATGACTACAACCATCGCTTCATTCATGAGGACAAAGCTCAGCCTCTCTGCTCCACAACATCTTAACACAAGCTGTCTGAGCAGACAGCGTCCATTTGTCCTTCATGAATTGTGGAGGTCAGCCATGCTGCAGATGAAAGCACTGCAACAGTTTCATTGTGTTTCTTCACTACGATATCTGAGGGCAGAAACCGAGGAGTTCTTGTATATAAAATCCAGCTTTTCTGCAAAGAAATACACAGCTTAAGTGCAGAGGAAGGGGGTGCATGATATGCAGACAGGTGTAAAACATGAAGTAATTATAGAAGCTCAAATTAGTTCATAGGCCCGAGGCAAGAAAGAGAACAGCGCCTTGACAAAAGGGAATAGCAAATAAGGGTAGCAAACAAAAAAATGGCTTGAATGTGTAAATTAGCAAGAAAAATGAGACCGAAAAGCAGCTTTACTCTACTATTATTCCCCACATGAGAACAGAGCAGCTGAACATGATCAAGAGAGCTTTGGAGAAGAGAGGCAGGTGTCAACAAGGCCCTCCAGAGTGTCAGCTCTGCCCTCCCCGCCAGCTCCTCATTATGCACAAGCTCTTGAGAAGTGCCTCCTAGACCTGACCTATCATATTACTTCTTCTGTAAACACATAATCTCTGCTTGTTAGGTGGTGTCAACACCAGCATTCATCCACTGAGGGACTGAACAGACACTTCAGAAGTGAT
Organism: Psammomys obesus; assembly: GCF_907164565.1. Lineage (NCBI taxonomy): Eukaryota > Metazoa > Chordata > Mammalia > Rodentia > Muridae > Psammomys > Psammomys obesus. The sequence goes on from NW_026596256.1 coordinate 5,872,994, forward strand.
GCCAAAACCAAAGAACCGACACCGAAATACAACAACCTGAATTTCAACAAGGTAAACAGATCTGATGCTTTTCTGTAGAATGCAATGTCAAGAGCCTCTTCTCTCATTAGAAATAAAAGCCCAAACTCCAAACTGCTTGCTATGGCAAGACTTTCTTCTACAAGTAATTACTAACTTCAGTTTCATACCCAAGGCCTGGAATAATACCTATTTATCAATCGCCTGCTATGGCTATACACATTTCACTAAATAACTCTTTCTTCAAATCACACAGAACACACAAATACCAACCAACAGGTCATGAAGAATTCATAATATAAAACCCAGCCAAGCATGGTGGCACATGCCTTTAATTTCAGCATTCCGAAGGAAGAAGCAGGCAGATCTCCAAGTTCAAGGCCAGCTTGGTTTACAGAGTAAGTTCCAGGACAGCCAGGGCTACACAGAGAAACTCTGTTTCAAAAAACAAAAATCAAAACAGAAAAACCGTAAAACCTGGTGTATGTTACTTGGACCAGGCATGGCCAACTGTAATATTAGGAGTTAAAACTTAATAGGAAATTTAATGCCCAACATTTGCATTGGCAAGAACATTTACCATTTCCTTAAACCATAATAAGAACTGAATATATAATATATTGGACTGAAAAATATAGCCTCCTATTTTAATATAAATTTTATTAATATTCAGATTTAAGCAAAAATAGTTCTGGGTGTATTTGTGAAGTGAAACAGGCCAGAAGCAAGAACACCTGAGAGGGAGCCTGGGCCTCTGATCTGTATCTTTCTTCAAATTTCCCTGGAGATGATTTAATCAAATGCCAAGTACCAACCGTGCTTCCAGATCTTTAGAACATTCTGTTATCTGACATTGACTTGATGTTGCTTATATTAGGAAGTAATGCATCACCTTGTCCTCTCCAACTAGTGTCAGTAGTCCAGGACTCCTGCCTCTGGCTCCCTTGTCCTGGGTGCTAGGAGTCAGCCTGCTGTGGAGGAACAAGCTGACCAGTAGGATCTGTGTGTAACTCTGAGAGCAATGGGAGTTCCACAGGGAGAAGGGGCTTCTTTTCAAGAGACACACTAGACTCGGGGCATGACATTAAACGACTGCTTCCCCTGTGTGCAAGCACGGAAAGCTGCACTGAAAGACACTGACCTATGCCGGATGTGCTTTGCTGGCTATGTTTCATGTCAGTTTGACACAAGGTAGGGTCATGTGGGAAGGAAAAATCTTAATCCAAAAAGGTGACTCCATAGGACTGGCCTTTATGAAAGTCTATACCGCATGTTCTTGACTGATGATGGATGTGGGAGGTCCCAGCACTCTATGGGTTGGTGCCGCCCCTGGGATGGTGGTCCTGAATGTTATAACAAAGAAGGCTGAGCAAACCAGGAGCTAGCAAGCCACTAAGCAACATTCCTCCATGGCCATGACTTCAGTTTCTGCCTCCAGGTTCCTGGCTTGAGTTCCTGCTCTGACTTCCTCCAATGATGGAGTGTGATGTGGAAATGCCAAGCTGAAATGTACTCATTCTTCCCACAAGTTGTTTTGGACATGCTTTATATTCACTGGAATTTATTGTCAGGTATATACCAGATGGAAGCCTTCATCATTATAAAATGTTCAGTTTAGCTATTTTTTTTTTGTAATTGTTTTGTTTTGAGATAGGGCTTCTTTGTGTAGTCCTGGCTGTCCGGGGGAACTCACTTTGTAGACCAGGCTGGCCTCAAAATCTCATAGATGCGCCGGCCTCTGCCTTTCAAGTGGTGGGACTAGCTACTCTTTTGGAAGTTTGTTTTGTCTGTTATAAGTGCAGCCACTCTAATGCTTTAGAATTGTTATTTATATGGCATATCTCTTTGCATCCTTTTTATTTCTAACCCTCTTGTATATTTTGTGATTTTTTTTGTTTTGTTTTGATTTCTTTTGCATTTGGTGGTGAGGCTTGAACTCAGGATATTGTGCATGCTAGGCGAGTGCTATATAGTACCAGACCACCTCCCTGGAATTCACAGAGATACTTCTGCCTCTGCCTCCTGAGTGCTAGGACTAAAGGCTTGTACCCCCACACCTAGCCCCTTCATGATTTCTTACACTACTTCATTGGTATTCTGTATCTGCACTTACAGGATTCACATTCATGAATTCAACCAATCATCAATTTAAAATTTTCAGAAAAAATATCATCATCTATACTAAACATGTGTATACCCCATCTTAGTGTTATACCTTAAATACTTTAGAACCATTATTTATACAATATTTATGTCCTATAGGATATTATGAGTAATTTAGAGATGACTAATAGGAATACAGACATGTAGTTATAATGCAAGTTCTGGGATGTTCTGTATATGGGCCTTGAACATCTCTTTATGTGCTGGCACCTACAGGAAGTCATGAAGGCCCTTCCCCATGGGAACAGGAATAGTCACATGTGCTTCACTTCCTCAGAGATTGAGCTAGGCCTTATAGGATACTTAATTTATCAGAATATAAATTGTTTTAAGTTTTAAATCCATTTTCCTCTCCAGGGAAGAGAGGCTGTCCTCTATCTCTTTCTTCATGCCCTTTTGACACTTTGCTGAGCAATGTTGGACAGAGGATGTCAAATAACACAATGTTTTAATATTTTCCTCAACCATGTCTTCACACATATCTCATGTTCTTTATTATTCCTCAATGAGTGGCTCCTTGATTAAGCTTATAATTTCTTTTAGTACCCTGAAGCCATGAATTCACTTTGCATGATTAATTACTTTTTCCTACTTTCTTGTCATTGCAACTTTGTTTCCAGTTTATAACATCCACTAAAATTATATAAGGATCTAAAGTTATATAAAGATCAACACACAAACGTGTGTCTTTAGACATTTTTAAAATAATTTGAAATTGTGTATAGATGTGTGTCTGTGTGTGTTTCCAAGCACTTGTGTGTTCCAGAAGATGTCATCAGACCCCTTGGAACTGGAGTTACAGGTCCAGGTGCTGGAAACTAAACTCAGGTCCTAGGAAAGCAATCAGTATTCTTAACTACTGAGCTAGCTCTCAAACTCCCAAAGCTGTGTCTTCATCCATTTTCTATTACTATAACAGAATACCCAAGACTAAGTGATCAATAAGTAATAAAAGTGAAGTGAGTCCACAGTTTTGAAGGCTGGAAGTTCAAGACTAGGCAGGCTACTTCTCAGATTCTTGTGAAGGCTCACTTGAAGACAGAAAAGGTGAAGTAGACCTACCTAACACCAACACTGCGTGAAACAAAGCCTTCTCAATATGAGCTCTGGTAAAGGCAACCCATATGTAACTTAATTTGTCTTACAACGACTCAAAAACTAAAGACTTAAATAACAAATTATATATTATGAAGAAAATATGATAAAACATTGTAAAACAACTCGATTATATGTTTAATATATTTTAAATTGTGGTATGGTTTACTGTTGCACATGAGGAAGAAATTCATCTATAAAGGTCAAACAACTGTTGTACACAGACTTCAAAATTAAATAAAAATTTAACAATGAAAGGAGAAAGAGGACCTTAGAAATAACCTCCCTCAAAGCTCTCATCAGATGGTTAAGAAACAGCCAGTTAAAAAGACCACACAGTTCACTAGAAAGCTCAAGCCCCAGACCCAAGCTTTCTGAACCCAAGCCAAGAGCATCTTTCTCTGAAAGGAGTTACCTGAGAAGCAGAGACAAAGGAAAAGCATTTGTCAGTTTTACATTTCGCAGATGTAGCAGCCAGAACAGCAGCTCCTTCCTCCCTCAGTAACACTGGATTCTAGCCAGGTTTGACCCCTGAAGGTGCTTTCTCATGTAACCTTCAGCAGAAAGGTGGGGCCAGGGTGCACAGCATGAGAGGAATCAGTGTCCTCACTGCCCCAAGGGTCATCCAGGCTGCAGGAAGATTTGAATTATTTGTACTATAAGGAGATATCGGGACAGAACTATTTAATTAAATACTTTAAGTGTGTTCAGAGTCCTAAATTACAAGGGTTCTGTGAAGCTTCTTTGGCTCCCACTATCCCAGATGGCCACTGTGCTGTGCATGCCCCGCCCCCACTCTGCAGGTCTGCTGACTCAGCCTGTTCCTTCTGCAGTCACAAAGCAGGACTCATTCTATTCTTTTTCCATTCCAATTGTTATTACCATTCTTCCAGAGTTCAATTTCCATACAGAAAATCTATTACTTTAATATTAAGACCCTGGACTTTGGAATCTAGCCACCTCTGCTCACTTAAAGCCATGTTCTACCACATTCTACTTCTCCTCCACCTTCCAGACATCCTATGCACCCACCTGCTCAAGAACTTCCGACATTGCTATTTCACCTCTGCCCATGACTGTCACATAAACTGCCCAATTGGATTCCTGTTTAGGTTTGGATCTGCCAATGAAATGACTGTCTGAAATTCAAGTTAAACTAGACAGCCTGAGGGTTTACAAATCTGATAACCTGACTCTTAAGAAGACTTGCAGTTTCTGTCATCATTTCATTTTCTTCCAGTTTATCAACTTGACTACAGTTGATTCCCATCAGTTTGGAACCAGCAGCCCAGCAGTTACGACTCACAGAATAACCCCATGTCCTTCTGCCATGAGCTTTCCACAAGTCCTCATCCCTGAATATCCAGTCATTTTGTTTCTCCCGTCTTCCACAAACTGCGGCATCAGTAATTCTGACTTTGTGTAAACTGACGCTGTTACAAATTCACAGTTTGCACTTGGCAATCTCTACTCCTCAACCATTTTTTTAAAGTGTCACAGCATTCTCCTCCTGTTAGTGATGCTTGGAAACAGCCCAGCTCTTCCACAGCCCTCACCTGGCTCCTAAAGCGGTTAAGACAGGAGAAAAGCGAACTCTTCAATGCCCAGCTAGCAGTAGCTCTCCTCTAGCCTTAACTACAATGCAACATCCTTTCTTCTGACCCTTCGAAACCTCTGGCTGAGTTTCCAAAACCAGTGTATCATCCTTCACTTATTAATACATATGACAAGAGTAAATAAAATGCTATGGTAATAGCTACAGATTACCTCACAGAAAACAGTCAATGTGTCAACTGTGGTGGTAAGAAAATTGCGACATTTCCATCTGTTAGTATGAAAACACGCCAGCTCCATGAATTGCCCTTCCTGTCAGCTTTCACATCAACAGCTTCTTTTTCTGTGAACAAAGCATGCTCAAACAGCTCTTTAAATTTCTCCTGCATCCACATTTGACAAAACCTCATTTCTAGTATATCAAATTTTATTGAAAGTGTATCCTATAATTCACTTTCTACCTTCTACTTCTACTTCAGTCTGGCTGGCTCTGGCTGTGTCTCTACAATGTGACTAACACAGATGAGGAAGGCAAGGGACTCCTCATGCCCTCTGCCTCTGTGTGATGGCTGACACAGCTCTCAGCTCTTCTACATTCTCTTGTGTTTGGCGTTAGTTTTCTTCCTCTTTGGTCATTATTTCCCATTCACTCCTTCTGGCTCTCCTTCCTCTGCTGGTGCTCCTCACAATCACATCCTTTCATTGCACTGGTCTCACCACATAGTGTTTCCTGTACCCTTGCAAATGTTCTCATGCTTCTGGACGTTTTCTGATGGTGACTCCTCCGTCTTTCCCCTCAGCCCCAGACTCAGCTGCGTGATTCACCTTTTCACCGGATAACCCCTTCATCAGTGGTTAAAACGGAACTTAACTTCTTTCTAGAAAACTTGCTCATGAGGCTATTTTTGTAAGGCAACTGGTAGAGTTTCTGTACCCAACTATGATAATCAACTCAGGTGCAGCCAAATACTCTTCCTGCTTGTGGGGCTTTTCTCACAGGGTTGTCCTTGTGTAGAAGCTATGGGCTATATGGCCGGTAGCTGAACTAGTTGTCCTAATTCTTGAGAACAGAAGGGTAGAAAGAGAGAAATATGCTCTAAAATGCTTGCTGATAGGACTGACACACCCAGTCTTCAGGCTTTTGCTTGGAAGGGGTTCTTGTGCTGTTTGGATGTCCCTCCTTCACAGCTCTGCAGTACTTCCTTCTGCATTCACTGGGTTCTTCGCTTGGAATCGCAACTGTGTGGGCTGTGGTTTGCAGCCCTACTGACCTGTGAATCATGTGAGGCAGGGATGGTCTCACAGGGAATAGTGGGAAGCTTTAAGACAACCAAGTAAATGTCTGGTAAATGAATGACTTAAGTTCCCTGCTTAAGTCCACACAGGAACTTCTGGGCTGCTCTTCCACATTCTCAAACTTGTGCTGACAAATCACTAAAATCAATGTAAGCCTGCATGGCTGGATTCACAATAGTCTAACACATTCACTTCCCACCAGCAGCCTAAAGACTGTACATTTTAGAAAATTCTTACACACGTCAGGAAGTTCGTAACTTGTGAATGATGAAAAATGAAAATATCTCAAGCCCTTAAATTTACATAAATGAAGGAGTTATCTGAACTGTGCTGCATAGTGGCTTTAAAGAAGACTGATGACAAAGGACTTTCTCAAAATGGTCACTTGTAGTCATACAAGTCAGGAATTAAATTCTGTCTTAGTTATGGTTTTTATTGCTGCTACAAAAGTACCATGACTGAAAAGCAACTTGGGGAGGAAAGGGTTTATTCAGCTTACACTTCCATATTGATGTTCATCACCAAAGGATGTCAGCACAGGAACTCAAGCGGGGCAGGGACCTGGATGCAGGAACTGATGCAGAGAGTAAAGGGTATTGCAGGAAGAAGACAGGATGGTAGCTGGCACTAGGGTGAGGGGCAGGGACAGGCAATCTTGAGCACTTGCAGGCCAACTCACTGAAAAGACACACGCTGGTTCAGTGAGAGAGCCTGTTTCAAGGAAACCAGGCTGGGAACAAGAGGAAGACACTAACACTCTGCTGTAGTGTTTGCATGTGTGTGCATGAGTGTGTGTCTGCACACTCATGTTCATGTAACAGAGAGAGAGAGAGAGAGAGAGAGAGAGAGAGAGAATGCCAAGGACACTTTAGAGAGAATAGTTACTGAGTGGGTTTATTGGTGCTGTGTATATGTGGTATGAAAGCAAGAGCAAAGGCAGCTTGCTGCTGTGAACAAAGGAATTGCTACTTGTGAGGAAATAGGGGTTGAGCTTGGATGTTAGTCTGAAATGTGACTTATATATGGGAGAGGATGTAGAGATTGCAGGACAAATGAGCTTAGAGTGTAGAGAAAGGTTTATGGCTGGAGATGCACACTTGGAAGTGGTCAATGTAGTTATGTTTCTTTGGAGAGAAAGAATGAAAAATTCACTCATTTTATAAGCATTATAGTATGTGGTCAAAATAACTAGCAGAATTAAAGTCTCCAACTAAGAACAAGATAGATACTCTCTCTTAAGTAGACATTTATCAAATATTCATCCAATAACCATTTTAGATAAACTTAGGGATCTAGAGTCAGAAATGCTGAAATTTAGCTCTTAGGCATTGGCTATCCTGGACTTTGTAGACCACGCTGGCCTCGAACTCACAGAGATCCACCTGCCTCTGCCTTCCCAAGTGCTAGATTACAGATGCACGCCACCGTGCCTGACAATGTAGATGTTCTTATCTTTATTTTGCATTTGAGAAAACAAACTTAGAGTGTTTATGACATGGACTAAGAAAGTGGAGCCTGGGCTGTGGAAGAGCCAGCAAACATGGACAAAAGAAAAAGAAATCACAGTTTTCCAGATACCTCACTTTGGAAGTGTATAGGAGTTACTGAGTTGTCCTGTGTCTCAGGGTCTTACCAAGAAGATGGAGGCTCCAGTGTCCACTCTATAGTGCTTTTGAGAGGACAAAAGTACAAGCAGATTGTAGGACACCCACACTGCAGGAGAAAGTCATTAATGTTAATTCTTCTACCACAGTCTCTGTCTTTTTAAATGAGATAAAATTTACAGATAACTTTTCCTATCAAGTTGTTAAGATGAGTGATTTTAGTGTTTGGCTGCCTTTTAGGGAGAGGGTTGGCATATGAGAAGAAGCCAAAGCCTAGGGTGTAGAGTTAAGAATGGCATTTATCAGGAGTATGTCAGTATCTTAGGACCACCAATACTCTTCAACCAGCCTGTGTGGTGAACTTAGTGATGTAGGTATTTCAGAGTCTACAATAAACTAGTCTTTGCCCTTAATCTGTTTATTATCTCAAGTTCAAAGTATGGAGAATATCAGTACTGGGATCAATACATAAAAGTTCCAACTCTTAATAAATTCTGCTCTGGTTCTTTGGCAAGAGAAGTCCAAGCAGATGCTACCTGCAGAAACCTGGGAATCTTACTTGCTATACCATAGTTTTTATATAGTTATAGCCCTCTTCTGTTGGTAGCTGTGTCTGTCCTCATTCTAGTATGCGCTCAGTAAGCCACCAAGATCTTAACCTTCATAACACAAGTGCCACTCACTGAAGCAGCGACAATAGGAAAGAAAAGCTGGCTGATGGGATTTAAAGTGTTACAGGCCACTAAATCACTGGCTACTTGGTGAGGGCATGTGAAGAAATGTCACTCTCAGCCATGCCAGCACAGTGAAGTCCTGCTAATGAAACAGACCTCTGGAACATGAAGGCCATCTCAACAGCCTTTCCAGACTTCCTCAGGAAACCTTTATCAGAAATAGAAATATTTCAATAACGACTTCCACTTATTTCCCTTGCAGGTCTCACTTCCCAGCAGCTGTCTTGAAAGAGACTCAGCCCTCCAGGGCTCCTACCCTGTTAATCTACGCACAGGTACATCAGCATCATTAAGCTTAAACACAAACAAAGGGCAGCAAAGGGCTGGCAGTCCCCCAACAATGAGGATGAAGAACCGACATAAAAATCTGAAACATATTTCAAAGTTTTTTAGGGATCTGATGTATTTTTAATGCCTGTTAAAGAAACTACACAAGCACACACAAGCTTAGAAACAGAGTAGCTGTGTCAACACGAACTAGGGAAAACAATAAGTGGGCCAGAGCATGATCTGGAGAATTCTTGGGCTTCAGACAAGAGCATAGGAATAAATCACTTAGAGAATTAGCTCTGTTCCAGGCTTCATTAGTTCTAATTATCCCCCAAATATGCTCAGCAGAATGTGTGTGGGTCTGCTGGGACTGAAGCACAATAGACTGGGCAACATATAAACTCCTCTAAGCATGAAGAGAGTTCATAAAACAACTGAGACGCCTCTTGCTGCAGAAGCCACCAGATGAGACAGAAGGGGCAGCTCAGTCCTCTGAAGCCTGCTTCTGTAAAAGTTTGAGCTTCGTTACTCTCTGTTAAGACACATAGCAACAATGCCAAAGCTCAGGCAGACTGCCTTTATGTTCTGTTACCTAAACCCCACAGCAATGGCAAAAAGCAAAAAACAAAAAACAAAAAAACAAAAACAAAAACAAAAACAAACAAACAAACAAAAAAAAACAACAAACTAAACTAAACTAAACAAAAAAGTACTTTCTTTTGACTCAAGTATGGTGTCATACACAACAATCTCAGTACTAGTGAAGCAGAGGCAGGCAGATCTCTTTTGAGTCCAAGACCAGGCTAGTCTAACTAATGAGTTTCAGGACAGCCAGGGCTACGCGAGAGTATGTTTGAAAAAAAAAATAATAATAGTAATTTAATTTTAGTTAAGAGGGTTGGCAAATAAAAATGTGAACTTACTCTTAAGAGACAATTAGGAATTTTTGTTTTGTTTTTCTAGACAGGGTTTCTCCATGTAGCTTTGGGGATCCTATAGAGACAGGGTTTCTCTGTGTAGAACAAGCTGGCCTCGTACTCATAGCCATCCACCTGCCTCTGCTTTCCCTAGTGCTGGGCTTGTGCCACCACACCCAGTTGAGAATTAGGATTTAGAATTAAATAATGTTCATAAAAAGTGAATATAAGTGGGATTTTTGCCTTTTTTAAAACACGCACAAATCTAGAGACATGGAGTATATTTTGTATTTTATTAAAAGTCTTAATTGTTTGTTACTATTTAATCCTCCAGTGCATTTTCCAAACAACTCAACCACTAGAGGCCCTTGGCTCTACTTTGTGCGTCTCCTGCATATCAAAGTAAGCCCTGGAAAGTTGACTACTCATGCTGGGTAGTCAACTCAAGCATTGTACTTCAAGAAAAAAATTCAGCTCAAGGGTCCTGATTGGTAAGACTACACTGGCAGTCCTGCTCACCTCAAACTTTATGACTGACACAGATCCCCTGCCAACAATTTACACAGTAGAAGGATGAGTCCCTCATGTTGTCATCTGACCTCCAAATGTCTGACATGGCCTACATGCAAGCCCACCCCCAACAGATAAATAAACAAATAATAAAATTTAATAAAAAATGAACTTTCCAAGGCTTACTTTGATGTGCAGTAGATGTACAAAGAGGATTAAAGGACCACCATACAAGAATGGCAGTGAGGTGTTCCATAGCTTCATTTTGTCTTTAACTCATTAAATATATCATTTTTACAAGCATTTACTCCACTTATGTTAAATGATTTCAAAACTGTTGTTACTGTTTCAAACTGAATATAGTACCAGGCCGACACACACAGGATTTTTGTAGTAGTTTGTGTGTCCTGGGTGCTCTTCATTTGCATTTAAAGTTGATTTGCTTTTCTGTGCATTAAACGTGTATAAAAACTGGTGACTGTTTACAGACACAAAATCTATTAGAAGAAATGGTGATTTGTGTTAAAATATATGCTTCATTCCAAATGGGGCATGAGAAACTAAGTTAAAATTTTAAGTGTGTGTGTGTGTGTGTGTGTGTTCATATTTGTTTGCACGTACTTGCGCACCATGCATGAGGAGACCAGAGAGATCAGCCTCCTGTACTGTTGTTAGGTACTGTCCACTGTGTTTTTCGAGACATAGCCCAACTCACCTAGTAGTCTAGGAAGCCCTGGAACTGCCTGTCTCAGAACCCCCAGCACCAGGACCACAAGCTTGGTCCACTGTGCCTGGCTTTCTTATTGCATATTCTTAAGCTTGAACTCAAGTTTTCATGCTTGTCTAAAAAGTACTTTAAAAGATGCACTATTTCCCAGTCCTGCCAAGATTTTAAAGTATATGGCAAAAAATATTTAGTGAATTTAATCTGTCCATATACTGGTTCTTTCTATACCTAGGATACATTAAAATATTAACTTTATTCAAGCTAAATCCTGTTTTTCTATGGATACTGTATGTGTAGACTTTCACAATTTTTTTTAAAAGAATGGCTATGCTTGTTCTTACTTAAAATAATAATATAAAATTTATTGTAAATCAAACCTTGAAAAAAATACCTAAAAGTAGCAAGATACATTAAAACACACACACACAAAAGTCATATACTTAGAATTCTAGTGACAGCCTGTGTGATGGTACATGCCTTTAATCCCAGCACTCAGCAGGTAGGGACATACAGATATTTGTGAATTTGAGACCATTTCCGTATACATAGCAAGTTCCAAGACAGCCAGAATTATGTAACAGAGAGACCCTGTCTCAAAAGGATATTCTATTTACATATGGTTAAACCAGTAAGATACTGGTACTTTGCATCAGAGAACAAGAGTCCCTGTCTCTCACAAGGTGGAAGTTCAAGGTCTGACTCCTGAGGTTACCCTCTGATGTTTACTTAATACCACAGAACATGTGTCCTTATATTCAGATGAATACACAGACACACACCACACCACACTACACCACACCACACCACATCACACCACATTCACACAGATATTTATGTACAGCATTTTACAGGGTTTTGCTACTACCCAAAGTTGATGTAACTGTCTTACTGACAGCCGCTCTGGAGTCCCCAGTTCATTTGGGGAGTAAGACAGTCTAGCCATCATATTTGCCCAAAGCTGTAAGAGAAATATGGGTCCTGAGCAAGGCAGCGAGTACTGTGAAACATGGGATCAGTACAAGGACTGAAGGGCACAGGTATGTTCTGTCTGATACCGTCATATGGATATTGTTGACAGACAATGGAACTGCATCCCAATAAACGGACAGAAACTGAAAACATCAACAGGAGAGAATACATTTACTACAGCTAAGGTGCTGGACCTCAAAGCTTAGTGGCACAGTGAACTGCAGAGGATGGTTCTGTCCCATGAACGTGATGCTCAGTGGGATCTGTGGTTCTCCTGCCACTGTCCAGCATCTTGAGAGAGTGCTGTACCATGTATCATTGGCCCCGGGAAGAGATCATTATCAAGAGCAGTTCCTACCAAAGAGTATTATGAGTTTAAAAAAACAAAACAAAACAAACAGCAACAACAAAAACCTGTTATGTGGTAACTGACCATGTTTACTTTAAAGGGCCTTTTCTGTTAAAAGAATAAGACTGTACGGAGAAAATCATAACTAAATGGTAAGAGTTTCAAGGCAGGACTCTGGTCCTGTATCAGGAAGATCTTTCCTCACAATTCCTTTTTGTTAGTGATGGGCTCTCCTCAGCAGAGGGACTGGAGCGCCATACTGGGTACCAGAGAAGACATATAGCTGAGGGAGGGCCCATAAAAATCCCTAGAATTCTCTTCTGCCCTGGTAGAAAATGTTCATGAGGTAAAAAGTTTATTTTTTCTCAATTGTACACTAAAACAAATTTCATTTCATCATAAGGTGCTATTTTGGTTTTGGTGTTTTAAAGATACAGATATTGAAACTATCACAGCCAATCATATGATTTTGACATGAGCTTTAAAGGTTAAGTTACTATCTGAAGAAAGGTAATCTGGTTGCCTTTCACAGCAGCCTGCAAGCTCGGCAATCTGCATAGAGAGGGGCATTTGTCATCATTAGCTGAGCTGTGACAGCTGGCACCCAGGGTGGCCTGGAATCAAAAAGTGGCAGAGATACTCTGGGCTTTGGTTGCCATTCAGTATAGTCAAGTGTACTATACGGAAAGCTTTGTGATGTAACTAACAGCACCGAACATACGTGAATTTTCCACAACATGGATAACCGACAACGGCATGTAATTAGCAGGCTGCCTCTAGACAACAAGATGCCATCTCATTCGCTTCTTCCCTGCCTCCTAGAGGGGGTCTCTTTTCAGAATCCAGACAGCTCCAGCTCCGTTTTGTTTTTTTATTTATTTATGTTTACTACGGTTGTTGTTGTCTTTAACTCTATGTTAAGACTGGATCAGAGTGACTCAATACATTTGAGGAAAGTGAACAAAGGTGGAGAGGATGGTTCTCAGCTACATGAGAAAGAGTCCAACTACATACATCCAATATGGCATGCGCTCTAGGTATGATAACATGAATATCAAAATTAGACTATTTCCAAACATGGTCCTCCAACTGTTTGACGTGTACATAGTTCGTAATGAATACTTTTTAAAAATTCCTTTGCAAAATTTAAAGTAAAAATCTTTTCTGCAAATGAGTGCTACTACGTACCTAAAATTGCTGTGGTTAATATGTTTTAAAGATAGTTGTTGAAACTGAAAATTTTATAACCACACTTTTATATATAGTTCATACAAAGCAATATAAATAATTAAAGAGGGAGTTTCAATTAAGGGACAGGTTGACCAAACCATTGAAAACTTACAATATTACATATAGTCTCTCTATAGTTATCAGTGCTTAAAAATATAATAAATAACACTGGCTTTATATTATTATGTAAACTAGTTTTTCACAAATAAAACTAATTTTTGTGTTAATGTAAAATCTATGCAAATACATGCAGTCATTTATCAGGAGAGCTGACAAGCATTCCATATTGGAGGAGGAAATGAAACTGCCTCAAGAATAGAGGCAATTAATTATTTCTGTATTTTTTCTTCTTCTGTCTTGAGGCACAAAAGTTATCCATCCAGTTAAAACAGCAAATGAAATAAAGAGATTATTTTTTTATTTAAACACATATGGCTTTTGCCTGCAATGCTGATCACCACAAGGTCTACAGATGCCCGTGGCTAAATTGTGTGCTGGCAGATGCACACAGGGGAAAACGTGCTAATGCAGCGTGGAGAGAAAAACAAATGAAGAACTGGGCTGCCTACTCCGAAACCCCAGCCCAGAGACAAACCCACTCCCACCCTTCCCCAATGAATTATGCATTTTGCTTATCAAATACAGGTGAAGGTTACAAAAAATTAACCTTGGTCGGTTGCAAAAAGTATAAAATGCTTTTAAATTATTAAAGACATTTTCATGTGCATGGGTAGTTATCAGTGTAGGTGGATGGCTGAGAAATACATGCATGTTGCTACGAACAGAATAGCTAGTGACATTTAAACTTCTTGATCTTACAACAAAAGTGTATAACACTGAAATGTGTGTGGCTACATAGAAATTGCTGAATTTCTAGTTAGTAGTTTTTAAATCCATTTGCCAAAAATCTCTGAAAGTATTACTGAAAAATGGTGAGAATTGTAAAATGGGGGCTGGAGAGAAGGCTCCATGGACCAGTGTTTGCTGCTCCTGTAGAAACCCTGAGCTCTGTTCCCAGCACCCACATTAGGCATCTCACAATTGTCTGTAATCCACAGGCACCCACACACACATGGCATACATTCATACACACACACACACACACACACACACACACACACACACACACAGTCACAGTAACAGTCACATAAATAAAAACAAATCTTAAAAAAACAAAACAACAAACAACTGGATCATTATAGAATGCTTACTTTTGACAGGTTAACGTAAAAGACAATTCATCTTTTACTCTCTGAAATACTATGTGTGTATGTGACCCTGTGTATGTGTGTGTGTGTGTGTGTGCTTGTGCAAGCTATTTTATAAACATTAAAAAGAATGCTTTTTAAAAATGGTTTAAGCTTATTAAGAAAGCAATAATTTCTTTCTTAATAGGCCTGTAAACTTGAATAACATTAAACTTTCTATTTTAATTGCAAATAAAAATAAAAACAAAAACCATTTAAATAATTTGTGTATCTTAGGGGATTAAGACTAGCAGTGCTCTTTCTACTGGAACCTGAGCTACCTGTGAGAGCCTTAGCATCAAGAAAAATTTCCCTACTAATTCTTTGTTTTGTGTTCCTGACCATCTAAATTTAAATGCCAATGTGCATTTATATGGAACTAGGATTAGAAGCATATGTTCCAAAATGTGCATGCATTATTTAATATTAGCTATAATTACTCCATAGGCTCATTTTATATCATGTAAGAGAAGGATTAGAGCAGCTTCAAAGTAAAACACAAATACTGACAGTTTGTGAGATTTCTTTTTCTTGCCATAAAGATATTAAATGACAAATCTACCTCAAATATTGCTGATTCATTTGAGACTTCACCGAATAGTACATTCACATAGAAACCTCAGAGTCTGGAATAGTACTGTTTACAAATTATAAATCAATACACCCGGCTGCATTTTAATTGTTTTTATTTTATTTTATGTGTGTGTGTGTGTGTGGTCTGTCTGCATGTATATATGGGTATTGGCGGCATACCAGTGCCTAAGGACGCCAGTAAAGGGTGGCCAATCCTCTGAAGCTGGAGTTACAGATGGTTTGGAGTCACCATGTAGGTGCTGGAAATTGAACCCAGGTCCTGTAGAAGAGCGGAGTCATTTCTGCAGCCCGATACCCAACTTTATGAAGCAGATTTCACGTAAAAGTAAAGCTAGTGGTTTCATTTAACAGCATTCTCAATTTTTATTTGAAAAAGCACTACATCCTTTAAATTATGCTCTTAATTTTAATTTTATTCAGCTAAAATAAAAGGATGCATATTTAGAAATACTGTTTATCAATTCTACATGTCACTTGATATTTTTAACATACCACTATAATAAAACGTGTGATTTAAGGAATAGTACACACTGGTAAAGTAAAATTTAGCAACTTAGTGTGGCGAGTATAGCTATACTATGATATGGAAGGGAAAACAAAATATTATATAGGGAGTACATTCACATTTATAATCCATACCTACACAATTCCCATTTGTATACTAACTTTTTTCTATGAAATAGTTGTCACTGCATAAGTAAGTGGTAAGAGGTGATCATTATATGTGATATAATTATTTTAAATTAGCACTTTAGTTAATAATTACTGAAATTTAAAATAAAGCCCAATTTATAGAAATGCTTTGTTTATTAAAAAAAAAATAAGCTCCAAACCTTAAGTGATAAAGGGGGGAGGTTTTATTTTAGCTAAGCACTCATGGGAAGTTGATTAGTTAGAAATCATATTCTAGACTCAAGGTCATGCTGAATGTTTTCAGTCGCTTAATCATGCAAAGTATGGAGTGGTAATAACAGCAGGGCAGTCACAGATTAACAGGCGAATCACACCTAGTTCCACTGTGTTCTCTAAGAACAATACAAATGCAGCCCACTCAGAGCACTGGGGATGCAGTCACGTACACAAAACCTGTAAACCCATGTTTATTAGTTAAGGGGTCCTTGTGTTCATTTATTCACACAGAAAAAAAAAAAACAACTGAAGTGCTGAGCCCACTTATCTAGTCTGCTTATTTCTGTAACATCTGAATGAAGAATACAGACTGACATTGAACAAAAATAATTTTACTTCATCAGAAAGATGCCGAGGATGAGAATATTACCAAGGGTTCTTTTCATTGATGGACTTTTCCTTCATTTCTTCCTCCTCCCCCCTTTCTTCCTTCTCTTCCTTCCTCCTCCTCCTCTGTCCTTCCTCTCCAATTTACAGAAGCAATTTGAAATACCCTTCACCTCTATGCACATATTCAAATGAAGGAAGAAAACTGAGACAATTACATCTACAAGCTGGGTATAAGCTTGTACATCTACAAGCTTATCTATAAAAAGAAAAGTCTGGCTACCAATCAAGGGGTGGCGATTCTTAGAAGCTCTACTCCCAACTGGCATCTTTAATCTCTTAGTTACTTTTCTTTTTTAACACTTATTAATGGCAACACTAAGCAATACTGTAGAAAAAAAGTATTTGCCACTACAAATGTGACCATGTGACTGTGCATTAGGGTGACAAAGAACACTGTGACAAAATGGACTCCATCATTCAAGTAAAGAAAAAGCAATTTCTGAAAATTAACCTCCCCTCTTAGGGTGCTCTAGCTGAAAGAACAGGATAGGCTATGTCATGTAAACACTTAATCCTCTGTCTGACTTTGTAATGAACCTAGCTTTCAAACATTGAATAATGACTTTAAGGAATCCCTGAAACTTTCAAGCTATTTTGTTTAAGTGTTTTTATACCATAAGTTGCAACAGAAAGAAAAGTATAAGTAGATGCCATCAAATTATCAGAAAGCTCCCTCTATTTTACTTTATTTAATAAGACACATAAAGAAAACCTGCGCAAATATCTGTCTCTAATTTCTCTTTTGTAAAAAGGTGAATATACTGTATCTGGCAGAAACAGTTAAAGTAGCCTGGGTTCCTTTTTAGAAAAGAGGGAAGGGAAGAAATCAGATGCACACAATGAGCCTTCAAAGCCACTCCAGCAGTAGAGATAAATAATTTAATAAAATCAACTTCATATTCTTTCAGTCTCCAGTGTAATAAGCACATATTAAAAAAAAAACTTTAAATTCATGAACAGTTGTGAATAAACTAGCTGCTGGTAGATAATGAAAACACGGAAAACAGTGCGCATGTGATCATTTTAACAGCTAAGCTCCCTTATGATCTTCCAGAAGGGTGCCACTGCTGGATTCAGTGAACTTGCAATTCAAGTTTAAATAGTCATTAAAAAATAACTAACAATTCAGAAACCGTAGGTCCTACACTTGAGAACCTAATGCAGCGGTTTTTTTGTTTTTTTATCTTCTTGTAGGAGGCTGTTTGCATGGCTTTGCACAGGCCATGAAGGGGCACCCCCACTGGGACAGTCACTCAGGAAGCTGCACTTCAGAAATGATTGTCCTGTCCTTGTTATCTGGGATGTTCCAAGTGTTAAAGTTCACCACATTTGTTTCATGTTCACAAATATGGCTAGATGTTATGATAACAGGCTTGCATTTTAGCTGGATTTGTTTTTTTTTCCTAACTGGAATATTTTAAAGCCAAGTTGCCTTAGTTAAATCCTAAACGCCATTCCAATGCAAGCATCTCAGCGGTTACATCATGAGATTCTTGGGTATTTCTTTTCCCTCCAATTAGGTCACTTTTCTTCAATTATCGTTCTATTATTAGCTTATGTCAAGGATGCCTACATGCATACCATTGAAAACAAATAACCATTTATGTCTTAAAACAGGAGGCACACACAAGCTTTTCTTCTGGTACTCGGTAAGACTGTATTAAAAAAAAAACTATTGGCATAAATCCAGTTCTTATACAGACTTTTCATATAATAAAACAGACTTTATATCACGTGTCTGTCACATCATCGGTTCAAACAATCCAGTATGTCGAATGCTTTTTTAAATAAAAATTACTATCCAGTAATAAAATAATTTACCGGTACGAAACCTATCTAACGCCAAAACCTCGATTAAATTCAGGCGAATTACACAAAAATACATCGTTAATTTTAATTCGTCTCCTTGGGCAATTAATTCAATTAAAGAAAGCACGCAAGGAAGGAAGCAGTCTTCAGTGCGGTTTAGTTTTCCTGCAACAACAAGCGGTGTTGAGATTGCGGAAAGGATTCAGCTACAGGCGCGGTTCATTTCCTGGGCTCAGGGTAGCGGACGGTCTGGCCATCAGCAGCTAGCGAGACAATCTAGTGCTGTTCTAAGCCGCCTGGTCAATCCACAGGGACAGCGGTCGCCTCGAGTCCGGTTTTATGTAAATCACTGTCAGCACCGGGCGTGGCGGGTGCTTCAGGACGCCGGCCGGCCTGGCCTTCCAGAACCCGCGGCCTCCCTAGCCCCCAACACCCAAGTTCCTCAGTCTTTTTGCCCCAAGTGGAAATCGTTCGGGAAAGGCCTGGGTTGCATCAATTAGTTTGCACAAAGTGCTTCGGTGTTTAGCTTCGCCTTAACCCAATTAAGCCGCACAGCGAGCCCAGAAAGATGCGCCACCTGCGCCTGGCTGCGGCCGGCGGCCGCGGCATCCCAAGCCCTTCTGTCGAACGCCGGGACCCACCAGGGCCTTGGCGCCGGAGCTACTTAAGGGTCGTAGCCCGGCGCGCGCGGACCCGGGGAGGTCAGGGCCACGCACTCCCGGCTTGCACTGAGGTCCGAGGGCAGCGCACGCTCGGCTGGGGCCACTGGAGACCTAGAGGCGGTGAGAGCAGAGCCGTCCGGAGGCACCGGGCGTGTTTTGCAGCAGTGCAGGAGAGGGGCCGCTCCGACACGCAGAAAGCCTTACAATTAGCCTGGGAGCAGATGGACCAAGGAGAGAGCGGGGCTGGGTAGGCTCAAGGGTTGCGGGGAGAGGTTGCCCGCCGCACCCTGGCCCGGAGACCCGCCTGGCCCCAGCGGCCTCTCGCTGCCGCACGGCGCTCTGCATTGCGCTGGGTTCTCTCCCCCAGAGCCTCGTCGGCAGCCAAAATGTAGCAGCGCGCGTTCACCGACGACGCCCGCAAACTGGGGAGGAGAAGGGGGGAAGCTTGCGGGCCCCCCGGCCCCTCTCCCAAGGGAACGGGTCTTGAGGAATGGAATAGACGTAAGCTCCAAATGTGATGGACTATTTTAATCTGATTCTGGATCTATCACTCTTGGGTAACAAGAAACTAAGTGAGGGGTGGCCGGACGCTTAAGAAGACGGGAGTCTTCGGCGGGCGCCCACTAAAAGTGCATGCACAGGTGCCGCCACAGACTTGCACTGAAAATTTGCAACGAACGGACCAGACCTTTGTACTAAAGGCAGGTAACTGAAAACTATGACGTAAGCCTTGACGACCCTTGACCCTTTCTTTGGTTTCTGTGCACCGAGGACTCAACTGCCGATGCTATTGGATGGAGGCGCTCCCAATAAAGACTCTGTGGGCTTCCAAAATCTAGACCGGCTCTTCATTTCTTTGAAAACTCCCAAGATGAAACTTCAAGAAATTATAATCAAAACCCAAACCCGAACGGTTACCAATTTACTTTTGAGGCCGTTAGCCATCTTCTTGTAATCAAACTATGAAATCTCATAAGATTAGGGATTTCCTGCTGGTCACCACTGAGGATACCTGAGATGGAGATCTTTAAGCCTGCGGGAGCAAACAAGGCGGAATGGCCACACCCTCAAGTGCTCGGCGGTAAGCCCACCTCTGTGAATCTTCCAGATCCTTCCGAACAGCACAGCTCACTATGAGATGGCCCTGAAATTCTAAACCCCGGAGAAGCCGGCTGCAAAGCCTCTGCTTTCCAACAAGAAGGCACAGCCCGACCCGCGGTTTGTTATTTAGTGCTGGCCAATGGAGCCCCAGAGAAGCGAGCAGCGCGCCGGTGAGCTTGCTTTAAACGCCCCACGTTTAACTGGGTGAGCGTCATCTGCCCCCCTGAGCAATAATTTTCAGATTTTTCTCAGCAAGTGCAAACGGGGAAAACGAGAACAGGTTCTGCCTGGGTTTGGGAAAGTGTTCTGACTTCCAACACCCAACGTGAAGAATGGAGGGCTCCTCCACTTGAAGCCATCAGTCTGTTAGGCAAACTTCTAACTTGCATTAAAAAGGCCCCAAGGATTAACGGGCATTAATTACCTTATCTAAGTGCGAGTTAGTGACTTTGCTTTAGAAAGCCCCTTTGACTTCACTAATTGGGGGATGACCATTAGTACAGCTGGATAGCTCATCAGAGGTGAACAGACAAGCAGGCTTTTCAGCACAGAGAGCCACTTCTCTTCGCCAAGTCTTTTCCAAATGTCAATATGCTTCAAGTTATACCAAAGCTGGGAGATTTCCTCTTGCTTTCCAACCTGTCTAGGTGGCCTGGGTGGTTTTCTGCCGGCAGCAGCTTTCTACCTTTGGTTTCTGTGCCTCTATCCACGAGGGGGGATTAATTAGCCCGGCTGAGGCTGGAGGAGGCTGTCGTGACGAGCCCAGTGGCGATTGGCCGCCCGCCTGCCTGGCCCTGCCTTTATAATTTCCACACGAGTGCATCTGGGCTCTTACACAAACCAACAGCAGCTTCTTCTGACAGACACACACTCACCCCGACGCACACTGGACACACTTTTCCTCCTTCTGATTAACAGTCCTGCACATACCATGATTACGGGGAAACGTAAATAAATACGGAAAGGGGAGATTATTTTGACTACTGGAAGAGTTTTGCTGGGTCTCAGCACAACTTTTGTTTTCATTACTGAGAAGGTGCTCTCCGCACGCGTCTCTCGCAGACACGGATTCTTTAGCGGAGGAGAGAAGGGGAGAGCGCAGCCTTTCACTTTAAGACCGGCTAGGCTCCAGCGGAGAATAGGCCGGCCGGGCAGGGCGGCCCCTGCTGCAGCCAGTCCGAGAAAGGCTCCGTGCCTTTTGCGCGTGGCCCCTTTCTCCACCGAAGTTGGCTCCAGCGCTAGCAGCCGCATTGGATCCCACAGCTTATTGCGAGACTCCGGTGTACAATCCGGATCTCTGCCCCAACATGATCGCGGCCCAGGCCAAGCTGGTCTACCACCTGAATAAGTACTACAACGAGAAATGCCAGGCCAGGAAGGCGGCCATCGCCAAAACCATCCGGGAAGTCTGCAAAGTGGTCTCCGACGTCCTGAAGGAGGTGGAGGTGCAGGAGCCGCGTTTCATCAGCTCCCTCAACGAGATGGACAACCGCTACGAGGGCCTGGAGGTCATCTCCCCCACCGAGTTCGAGGTGGTGCTCTATCTGAACCAGATGGGAGTGTTTAACTTCGTGGATGACGGCTCCCTGCCCGGCTGCGCGGTGCTGAAGCTGAGCGATGGGCGCAAGAGGAGCATGTCCCTCTGGGTGGAATTCATCACCGCCTCTGGCTACCTCTCGGCACGCAAAATCCGTTCGAGGTTTCAGACGCTGGTGGCTCAGGCGGTGGACAAGTGCAGCTACAGGGATGTAGTGAAGATGGTGGCCGACACCAGCGAAGTGAAACTGCGGATCCGGGATAGGTACGTAGTGCAGATCACCCCGGCCTTTAAGTGCACCGGGATCTGGCCGCGCAGTGCTGCCCACTGGCCGCTTCCCCACATCCCCTGGCCAGGACCCAACCGGGTGGCAGAGGTCAAGGCCGAAGGGTTCAATTTGCTGTCCAAGGAGTGCCACTCCCTGGCCGGCAAGCAGAGCTCGGCCGAGAGCGACGCTTGGGTGCTGCAGTTCGCAGAGGCCGAGAACAGACTGCAAATGGGGGGCTGCAGGAAGAAATGCCTCTCTATCCTGAAAACCCTGCGCGACCGCCACCTGGAGCTGCCGGGCCAGCCCCTCAACAACTACCACATGAAGACCCTGGTGTCCTACGAGTGTGAGAAGCATCCCCGAGAGTCGGACTGGGACGAATCTTGCCTGGGCGACCGGCTGAACGGAATTCTGCTGCAGCTCATCTCGTGCCTGCAGTGCCGGCGGTGTCCCCACTACTTCTTACCCAACTTAGATCTGTTTCAAGGCAAACCCCACTCCGCCCTGGAAAACGCTGCTAAACAAACGTGGCGACTGGCAAGAGAGATCCTGACCAACCCAAAAAGTTTGGAGAAACTTTAGAGGATGATCTAATCCTGGGCCAGCACGATCACTCTTCTCAAAGTCCCTACGAAATGGAAACTTCCTGGTTGATTACTGCGTGCCATTTCTCCAGACAGTGCAAACCTCTTCCTTTATAAAAGGAGTGACAACACATTCAACCATCATCTCACACCCCTGAAAAAGGAGTGAAAGAAAGAGGGAAGGACGACGGGGAAACCTACACCCACAAGCATCTCCCAGCTTCCCTGAAAAGTGCACAACACCCCAAACCAGCTGGGCTGCAATGCAATACGGCAGCCAACTCCGGCAAAGGATTATAGTAATCTTGAGACTTGGGTGCGTCTGCCTTCCAGTAAACGGGACCTGGATGTGCCATCGGATGGAGAGTGTAATGTATATTTTGATTTGTAACAAAAGTTGTGATCTCATGTTGTCTTTGAAAGTGTGGATGTTGGTGTTTTGTGATTTGGTGAACAGAACTGAAATTGCCATTCTGGAAACTTCCAGACATTTTCCACGAACAGAGATGCATTTAAAGGTAGATTTACTTCTGGTACTTTACCTGTCTGTGAAGTGTCTGAACTTAAAAAAAAAAAAAAACACGTTTACATTTTGTTTCAAATATATTGCTTGTTCTAACATTCCGTAAGTATACTTGAAATGTTATTTAAATATATTCAAAAATTTGAATTCAGCTTATATAATAACGCTTGATATCTGAATTATATATATTTGAAAATGCACTTGAAATACACTGGATAATTACTTTTGTGATTTAGAATTTAACTTCTGTTGCTGATTTTTATTTAATTAGAAGATAATAAATGAAGTAAAATACCAAATTGCTGTGTCTCACTTGAAGCTGGTCTTCTGTCAAATGAGGTAATGCTTCCTTTCAAAAAATAAACTTGAGGATTTTAAACATTTTGACAGACTAATAAAATCACTAAAATATTAAAGCTATATTAAACAGCTATAGAAAATATCCATGTCCTCAGTTTCTAACTTACTCCATGATTCTTTTCTACAATTGACATATTTATAGCCTATTTTTGAGACCTTCCTTCTGGTTAGTATTTCTGTAGCCTTCTGACAATGTAAGGGAAAAAAGACTATCATGGCAATGGAGATCACCGAGTTTAAAGCAGCAAACTCTGAGAAAATAAACTTAAATCATAATACAAAACTTTGATGTTTGTATATGAAATCTAAGCAATAAAGTGAAGGTATCTTTTAGCCAATATACTTTACCAAACATAGTTTAACACGATAAGGGTTATTAGAGTAAGTTATCCAGAAAAATCACAATTCATTCTTACTATACAAAGAAAGCGAATGGCAAAACATAGAGACAAGTTCTCACAGCACATTCACTCGCTTCACAACCTTTGGCAGTATCTCACTGATCAACAAGTGCTGGGAAGGCCAGGACTACTTCTTTACATTAGTTAATTCAGGGAGCAATCAACTTTTGAATTTCTTCCACCCATTTACAAATAATGTTCTATAATAAGCCATTTCTGTATAAAGCTTAAATATAAATAATACAGTTCAAGTCCCATTACCTATTTTGAGATGATTTAAAGGAAGATCTTTGGAAAATGATAGTAGAATATTCAGCTTTACACCTCATTATCTCAACTAAAAGACCTCAGAAGAAATTTACAATTATTACAGTTATATAAATAAGAAAACAATGGAATGCATCTCAGAAGGGTGCTGGGCTGCAGGGCTTCTCTAATGGTCCAGGGTTAATATCCACAAGATAATCTTTAGTCAACATGTGTGCCATTCCAGTGCTCCAAATGTGCACCTTTTTGGAATAGTATGTGCCAGTATCTGCTGTGTGTGTGTGCATGTGTGTGTTTGTATGTATACATTTAAATCAAAGCTTATAAAGAACTGGCTTCTCTTCCTTTTAAATCCATATGTAAAATCCATTTAATTCAGGAGATGAAAAATGGGTGTAATAATGGAAATGAAATTATATGTAAATGGCTCCCGCTCCAGTTTTTTTTATAATCTTTCAATAAATAATAATTCATATTGCAATGTATACTTTTGGAAATTAAAAACGATGTTAACAGAAAATTTCACAAGACCTGTCTTAGTCTTCCCAGGAACTGAGACACTGTGCCCCAGGGATCTGGGAGCAATGGGCTTAACCACCAAATCTGCCCAAGTGTACACAAAGGCACATAAGAAGACTACTCAAATGCGCATGCTCTGTTAATACAGGATTTAAGCTCATTAATATAGCCTTCAATTTGGAAAGAAAGCATGTGTTATTTCATTCATTTTATTTTCTGTATGAATGATGAGAATGTGTGTACCTCTCTAGTCCTTTAAAACCAAGCAAAACTGAAAACCACATCTTGGCATCAAAACCACCAGTGCTGTGCAGTAACTCTAACTCACTTTTGTGTCGATCTTCTTGAAGGCAGCATCATCCTCATCTACCTCGAAGTAGATTTCTGTTGTGGTGATGGAGAGAGTTCCCTTGGCCACCACCACAGGAGCAATGAGCTGGGCAGGGGTGCTGAGAACCACAGGGCCTGCAAGACAGGGACAGTGGGTCAGCCTGGGCCTTTCTGGTGCTCCCAAACTCCCCCCCCGCCCCCCCCCCCAGAGGGTATGGCAAGGTTTTATTTTAAAAAATGCACTAGGAAAAGATGGTGCCTATGCTATGCAAGGTCATTTCACATTAGGCAAAGTCTGTCAGCATTTATATAGCACCTTAAAACAAGCCTAGAGTAATTCTATAAAAAAA
This sequence comes from Psammomys obesus, assembly GCF_907164565.1. NCBI lineage: Eukaryota > Metazoa > Chordata > Mammalia > Rodentia > Muridae > Psammomys > Psammomys obesus. Next base: position 5,898,281 of record NW_026596256.1, read on the forward strand.
TCAAGGTCAGCATGGCGAATAAGAGACCCGTAAGATGGAAGTTTGCAACCTCTGCCTAGTGAGGTTGGTAAGACACTGCCGTTATCCGATTTAGAAACGCGAGCAGAATGGATGTTCCTTGTGTCTGCTACTCCGTGAACATCACCTGCACTCCAAGGGATCCTAGGCAGAGGGTAATGCCCGAAAGGCCAACAACCATCTCCTAAGTCATTTCTAACCCCAAAGCGAGATGATAAAGGATAAGGGGGAAAGCAGCTAAATATGTAAATCCCACGGGCTAGCATTTTACGCAAGGATTGTTTTAATTTGGGCGGTCTAAGGTGGGAAACATTCACTGGCAGGAGTACACAGTCACTGCTGCTGCTGTGAGGAGAACGAAAACCTGGTGCGTTTTCTCATCAGAGCACACCGAAGATGAAAATGTTAGAAAAACGCTGAAACCAAAGCCATTTTTCGAAAAGGGGAAGGAAAGTGCAATTTCACAGCTTTTGACCCAGAGAAATTGGGCTTCAATAGATATTTAGAAAGTGTGCATACTCTGAATTTCCTCAATTTGAATACTGATTCGAGGAGGAAAATCCTTGAAAACTCTCTTCGCGATTCTGGTCTAAACGTACAAGAATTCAGAAATAACGCTTTGTTGATATTTTTTAGGTTCTAGAGAGCCAAAGAACCCAGCCATTAAAAACACCCTCTGCTGCAAGGAGCGGGGGCCAGGAGACCAGGGGAGTGCTGGCCGCGCGGGAGCCAGCCGGAGCCCCAGAGCCGCGGAGCCAGCAGTCCTGCAGAGCCCGGGCCTTCCCCGGAGAGAGCAGGGGGCCTGGGCTTCGGCCTGGCCCACAGCACACCAGGTGCCTTCGCCTTCAGGGTTTTGTCCTCCCTGCAGACTAGCGACGGGGGCCCTGGCTCCGGCTGCGGGCGGCAGAGTTGGGTCCTCCGCGGCCTGCCCGAGCTTTTTTTTTTTTTTTTTTTAGCTTCCAAGGGGCGAGGCGGTCGGTCTGGAGCGCCACTTTAAAGGCTCATCAATCTTAATCTAGGTTGCTCAAGTAATTATGCCCGAATCTCTTGTACGATTACAAGTGGATTTGGGTTTCTATTCCCCAGGCCCTCCTTTGTGTTTATTGGAGGGTCCGCGCTCGCCGGCGCCTCCAGCCTCCCGGGCCCTCCTTGGATCTCCCGCGCCCGCCCGCGGGTTCGAACCGCTCCCTTAACCCTTGCGCCACCGCGGCGCTGTGTGAGGCGTCCGTTTGCTGGTTCCCCTTCCAAAACTTCGTATTCACATCTGAAACAAAACGTCTTAAACAATTTGGGCTTGAGGAAAAATCCCTAGGAAAGGTCATTCTAAGCACGGAGGACCAGGCTTTAACCTTTTAGACTCTGACTTTTGGAGAAGAACAATGGTGGAAAAAATTAAAAATGGCGAGCCGCTTTCTTCTCTTAAAAAGTAATCTAACATATCCAAACAATAAACTGGGAAAGCTGGGGGGGGGGGGGGAGGAGCTCACGAGATGAGTTATCCAAACTCTACTCTGATTTACTGAAATACAGCACGAATTTGATATACACAGCCCTTTAGTCACATTTTTTAAAAGGGACAGACGGCACTTCCATTTGATTCTACTCCACGGTTTTTTGTTTGTTTGTTTTCCTACTGAGTTGAGGTTTTCTGGGAGTCTATGAAAGAATTTCTTTAAGAAAGACACATCACGAAATATTCAACCTTAGAAATACTTCCCCCCCCCCCCCCCAGTCTCCAATTACAACTCCCAATTCCGTAGATTGTTGGAGGAGCGCAGGGCTTTTTTGTTGTAGCCTCCAGGGAACAGAGCAGCCACAGAGAGCACACAGTTAATCCACTGCAGCAATAGAGAAAGGGGATTAGCTTTAATCCTCTTCGGGGAACCTCTGGATTTTAGGGATCCTCTATTAAAATGTTTACATAAAGCACAATCACAAGCCAGCATGTTTTCCAAATGACAAGGAGTGACTGAGAAACCCGGGATCTTTTTCCAAACAGAGTGTTTTGCAGGGCAGCATCCCTGGGGTCAGGAGATGCCTACCCAGTGGGTTCATTTCTAGCCGCCCCCACCCCTCATTCCTCACCCCGCACCCATCTCTGCACTATGGGCTTAACCTTCTGAACTTTGCTTGGTATAGTGAATCGGCAACTGACTGTAAACATATCCATTCCAATAGCTACCCTAATAATGAAAGAATAAATTACAATAATGTCCTCAGCACACACAGAGCAGTAATATTACAGGATGTAAAAGCCCTATTCCTATTGTATTGGCACATATAACAATTTAAAACTACCATAAATGCTGATAACGAAAAGGGAAAATAAGCAAATATTATTTACTTTTTATATTGGCTATGGGCCCATGACTGCTTTTAAAGAAAGGTTAGAGGTGTTACTTGACATTATTCTAGAACCAACGGGCATCAGGAAGGATCCAAGAAGAAGGGCTTCTCTTTGGCGCCATGTTCTTCTAAGGAGATGGTAAGTGTCACTGTGTGCTGATGTGTTGGAAGTACATATATGTCCATGAGATATACTTTATTTTGAGACAGTGTTTCTCTATGTAACAGCCCTGGCTGTCCTGGCTGCCTGCTTCTGCCTCCAAGTGCTGGGACTAAAGGCTTGCCTCAAAATATATTTTTAAAAGATTTGGGTTTGGATTGTTACTGAAAAAAAAAATATCAGAACTCCAATCCTAGAAATCGTAATAAAACACATTAGCATCTTATTACAACCTTACAGTTTACAAAGGTCTCTTCCACCTCCATTTAGCTACAGGCAACTAGTCACAGCTATAAAGTGGGTTCTAGATGTCACAATGGTGTGCACCTGCCATAGCACCTTTGGCGACTGCTCCACTGTAAGGGAAAAATGGCAACTTCGGGCACTTGGGTGACAAAGGATGAGTTGTAGGATCAGGACTTGATAAAAAAAATTTGCAGACTTCTACGACTCAAGAAGGCAGACAGCTGTGCATGGAATCTATTGGAAACAGGGACTATTTGGGGATTGGCTATTATAACAACTGTTTTAGAAGCAAGCTAAGGATTGAATTGAAAAGCAGCATTTACCCACTTCAGCCAGGAGAGGGGGTGTTTACTGTTTCATGACCTTGCTTTTGTCTGAGCTTAGACCAAATTATTGAGTTGTCTATTGTGACATCATGGGTGATGGCATTCTGTGATGTTTATGTTTGGCCAGGAGCACTCTGGCTTAGCTGTGAACTTCAGACTAGCTCCCAGAAACACCAAGGCAGAACTGTTTTTTCTTTGCTTTGTCCGATGCCAAATTTAATCACGTTTTAAGGAGGGTCAACAGAGTCCTAGCTATCAAAAGGCAAATGTGGCAACTACATTTGCAGAGCGTACTACACTTGATTTATAAGTTCTAACAGCACAAACAATATAGAGTCAAAACAAGTTGAAGTTTAATTAAATTGGCATTGTTAGAATTATTTGATAAGACATATGGCTAGCAAATACCTTATTAATGGTATGTACAGTTGCAATGTACACTGGAATTAACTGATATTTATTTATTTATTTACCTATTTATTTATTTATTTATTTATTTAGACAGGTTATCTCTTCTGTGTAGCCCTGGCTGTCCTGGAGCTAGCTTTTATAGATCAGGCTGGCCTCAAATTCAAATATCTGCCTGGTGCTGACTTCTGAGTGCTGGAATTAAAAGCATGTGCCACTATCACTGGCTAAAATTTCTTGCATTTACTAATCTAGAAATCTTTAGGATGACTTAAAAAAATTAAGACTAAACTATGAGCATGGAAAAAATTCTTTACTCTGTAACTCCATAATGTGACAAAATTTCTGAGGAAATGAAAGTATGGAGAACTTTCATTTCAAAGTATGTGGTCAAATACTGGCCACAGTCATCACTTCATGGAATCTTTATTTTTAAGTATGTTGTTAGGAAAACTAGGGGGGAAATCTAAGAGAAATGTTAAAGGGCTTTAATTTCAAAAACAAATTAAATTTCAGAAGCGCATGCAGGGAGTTGGAACTTTGTTTTGAGATCCTAGGAAAGCTTTAGGCATTAAGACATTAAGATGTAGAGGCAAAATAAGTAAACTGTAATTAATATAAATAAACAAGTAAATACACAAATATAAAAGGGAAGAAAGTAGAGGTGAGTACCAACAGTGAGGAGGCAGAGGCAGGCGGATCTCTGAGTTTGATGTTAGTCTGCTCTATAGGGTAACTTCCAGGTCAGGCAGGGCCGCACAGAGGAACCCTCTATCAGCGACCACCACCAAGAGGAAACAAGTAGAGGTGAGCTGGAGCGAGGACTCGGGTTTAAGGGTGCACATTGCTTTTTTAGAGGTCCTGCTTTTGGATTCTAGCACTTTCAGCAGGTGACACACAATCACCTGTAACTCCAGCCTCAGGAAATCCAACACTGTCTTCTGGCCTCCAAGGGCACCGGTACTCAGGTGCACATACCTACACACAGACACACCTAATTTAAAACATTTAAAAGAAATGGAAAACAGAACAAAGTGGGAGTGCTTGCATTTGTATATGTGACTAGGAGAAGGGAGATGTCTCAGAAAAATCCTGAGAGAATCTTAGATTTCTATCATCCGGGGAAGTTCTTTGTGCTTTAGGTATTTTCAATGTCTCAGGGGGAGAGCTGAATGTTTTACAGAGAATATTGATAGCTGTGCAAAATATATGGACATTTTCAACACTTCTAAAACTTCACAGGGCATTTCTGCTTGAATCAGAAAATGATGACTCCAACAACTCACAGAATATTCCTCAATGGTTGCACATGTCAATTTTAGCAACATCCCCCCCCCGAACCCTCATTACATAGTGCTCCCAAACTGTCCCACTACAGGTATAACCAACCTGTACCCAGAAAGTGGCCTCTGATACTCCTCTGTGACTTCTTGAGTTCCATCTGTCTTAAAGATTGAGATTAAGAATAATAGGTTATCCCCACATTTCCCTAGTTTCCCCAGATGACTATTTGATGGGTAGGAAAATGCATTAATTTTTAGAGTGCTTAGTAAACCTATCTCTTGAACGAGTCAACTTACTGCAGTATGAAACAGACAGATGTGGAAAAAATGCAAGACATCTTTCATAACAAGCAACTTAAGATTGCACTGTACCATAACGTTTGTTTAACATGGCAGAGAACTTGATACTAATGTTACCTAAACTCCATCTTACTTAGTATGCTTGCACTGAATCATCTTAGGTTTCAAGAGACAATCTGGTAGACTCTAACCTTATCCATTCACGTATATTCCCCAATTCATTTGTAAAACAGGTAAGTACTTTGTTCTGAAAAAAAAAGTGTACTTTCTGCAATGACTATTAGAAGAAAAACTTTAAAAAGCATATAGTTCAGATAACACAGCACTGAGATGTCTGGAACACAAACTTTACTGGAAAGCAGTGATTGTTTTGGAGCTCATGTGATAATTTGCTCTCCCAGGTGATATGGATGAGATTTGTGTTTCCAGTTATATTACCTTTAGTTCGACATATGGGAGACATCTTTCATTCTCTAAAATTGGGACTCTTTTACAGCACCAGGATGTCATTTTGTATCTGGGAAGAGTAAATTCTTACTAGATGTGATGTGTGAATAAGCCAGAGGATGTGATTTAGATGTGCAGGAGCAGAAGGCTTAGGTCTCCGGACTCTAGTTTGGGCTCATGCTAGACTTACTATTTCCAGGGCTCCTGGCACGTTTCCATTGCAGCTCTTTTTTGAGGTACTGAACATATTGTTGATATGTTCCTCCTGCTCAAATATACAACCTGAAGATGGGCATATTTTTCTTCACTGAATGCAGAATTCACTCATAGAATGCACTGTGCATTTATGGACTAGAATACAGAAAATGATACATAACCACTATTTCATTTGTATTTCAAAGTAAAAGTTACTTAAAATATCAGATAAGATTTTTTATGTGTTATTTCAAATTGTCCTTTAACAGCACAAAAGAGACTAAATCCTTGAGAAAACAAAAATTTAAAACTATACTAAAATCCAATGGGAATTATACTTGATTATTCTATTTACGCCCCATATATATTATTCATCAAAATGGCATAATTTTATAACTGCCACATTTTTCTTAGCATGCATTTTGTTCTTTCTTTGTAAATTAGATGCAGAGGCATTTAACTAGCATCCTTTCATTCATGCAATCAACAAAAATTAATGACTGTGTGTTGTATTCTTTTGGGAACCAGAGGGAATACAGTAATGTATTTGGCATGAATTTCATAAAGAATGACCTTATAGTATGGGGTTAAAAAAAGAAATGTGTATGGATAATTATTCCATAGAGAGAAGAGCCCCTCTGAGCATTGCATGAAGCACAGCACACGAATTAATATTGTTTATTCTTTTCAACAACCATGTCTGTCAGCTACTGGTGTGGTTCCCATTCTACAGATGAGAAAAGGTAGCTTAGGAAGGTCCTTCAACTAGTCCATAGCAAAGGTAGGATTCATACATACAAAGTACCCTATGTGTACTGCCTGCTATCAAAGAAGAGGCAGCGAAAAACCCTACAGACATCCCTTGCAGTGTAACCGTTTTCACTTAGGGCGAAGGTGGTGGGCATGGCACTTCAGAAGAGCAACTGCATGAGCTGTCAAGTACGGCTAGGATGGCAAATCGTGTGAGGGAGAGTGGTAGGGATGAAGACATGGCTGCAAATGGCATGAGCCTGAAACATGTTTGGCTGGAGAGCTGGCTAAGGAACAGGAGCAGTGGGAGATCACACTGGGAAAGCATCCATGGCTTTGGGTATCAGATCTGTTTAGAGGATGGCAGTTTAGTGTACAGCAGTGGTTCTGGGCCTTTTTGTGGGGAGGCTGCACACACCCCTTTGAGAAGGCTGGTAAACACTGGGCCTCTTCTTGGGAAAGGTTCTCAACCTTCCTAATGCTTCAACCCTTTAATATAGTTCTTCATGCTGTGGCAGCTCCCAAACATAAAACTATCCTGTTGCTATTTCCTAACTGTAATTTTGCTACTGTTGTGAATCGTAATGGAAATATCTACTATGTGACCCCAAAGGGGTGTGGCCTTAAGTTGAGAACCACTGCTCTATAATCTTCCGTCCTGGTTTATCATATTCATACTTTTTAGAAAACTTAAGTATTTTCTTAAAACTTGTCTTGAGGTCTTCCTCTGTCTGAAGGATTTCTGCACCCAACTTATGTCTCCTTTTTGTCCATTTTCTGGAAATGATTTCCTCCTTCCTGAGCAAGCCAGCTGCTCTCTCTGCCTGTGTGCTTGGTGTCATTTTCCCCTGCCACTGCAGCTTCTGTCTTATCTGTGCCCTCTCCAGGCCCGCCAAGGTTAAACATCACTTTTTCTCTTCTGTTTCAGTTCTTTTGGCTACACTCCCACCTGGCCTGTTGCCAGGGTGTTTGGGAAATGTACTATAATTAATAAGAGCAAGCTCTCAGAGTTACGAAACAGAACCGTGTTTCCTTTGGATTTTGCCACAATGTTTCAGACACACTTTCCTAGAGGATTGTTTGTGCTTGTGCCTTTAAAAATACCTGTATTCCAAGGAACATCAAGTTGAAATTGCTGAAGCAGTGCTTTGACGCCCATGGCACAGGACTGTCCTGCTGCCTTCTGGCTTGGCCTCTGCAGTGTTGTTGACAGCTCCCTTCACTGGCCGGAAGCCTGCTGTTTCTTGGAGCTCTGCAGCTGGTCTGAGGCTCTCCGCTCTCTATATTATCCATTTCCTTGGCGACCTCAGTGGTTTAAATTGTGAACTCCAAGCCCAACTTTGCTCTCTAACTTTAGATCATTAATATCCCTTTGAAAATCTTGTAACTCCAACAGATCTGGCCCTCAGACCTGGCCCAACAGACAGGTCCTCCAGAACAGGAATGCTACCATCTGTGTTTTTATTCCATGTACCATCATGGCTTACATATAAAAAGTGTCCAACTCTAATGAAGCCAGAGTCAGGATTGGAAAGTGGTGGCTAATGCCCCACATGTCCTTCAGTTCTTGCCTTTACTGTAGTATAATTCTGGCTCACCTATTGTAAACTATTCTTTTCTCTCTTTATAAAGTAATTACACTATTTACTTGTGTGAGTGTGTGTGCGCTCGTATGTGCACACACCCCATGGTATATATGTGGAGGTTAGAGGACAGCTTGTCAGAATTCATTCTTGTCTTTCACGATGTCAGTTTTAGAGACTGAACTCAGGATGTCAAGATTGGTGGCAAGTGTCTTAATCTACTGAGCCATCATGCTGGTCCCCTACTCCTTCTGTTTTTTAAATCTACTTTACAATAAATATAGCAATATACAATAAATACAATAAATATACAATAAATAAATAAATAAGTAAATAATCCACTTAATTGATTTGTTAACCAACTGAAAGGTTAAACAACAAAACAAAACAAACAAAGAACAACAGTGATGTAAGGAAATGAATAAAGGTATCTGAAAACAAAGAAAAGGAGATTAAAATTTGGCCCCAAGTCTCTAGGCTGAGCTGGTGAATCAGTGTTCCCATTGCTGCAATTCCAGTATGCATTCTAAGGCACAGACTGTCAGTTCTCAGTCTATCACACTGTCTTCTCTTAGTAAATGGTAATCTTGTCTCCCATCTGCATTTACTACTTGTCTTCATCACTCTCTTTTTCTCAGAAAATATTGTTTGGTAAGTGGAGACCACTGTCTCAACTCTAGAATTCAGATACAGGATTTATCTGTTTGTTTTTCAGTTTCTTTTTTAATTCTTGATCGCATACAAGCTAAATAAGAAAAGCACTTTGGCTGTTCTTAGCTGGTGGATGAGCGAGTGATATAAAATACAAGAAAAACTTAACTTTTGAATAATAATAATAATAATAAACCAAAGAATACTGCACTCACTATAAAATTGTGTGAATATTTTGCCTGAAAAAAAATTAACAATATTTAGACAGCAAATTCATTCGAACTCACCGTTCTTTTATAGATTAAAAAGGTATAGATATGTTTTCTTTTTCTTTATCTATAAATCAATTAAATCTTTATTCATTTAAAATTATGCATATATGTGTATCTTTGTGAGTGTATGCAATATTCCAGTGGGTGTCTAGGGAGGCTAGAAGAGAGAGTTAGGACGCCTGGGCTGAAGTTAATAGGCCATTGTGAGTCATCTAATGTGGCTGCTGGGAACCGAACACTCAGGTTCTCAGGAGAGGCAGCAAGACTCTTAACCTCTAAGCAGGTCCCTAGTCTCCATGTCCCCAGTCTTGTTTGTCTGCACCAACAGAGCACATTCTGCTGGAGTAATCTGCTTGTACTGAAGGCTAACTGATTATGGCTAACTGATTATGGACTTTCTGCAGGCTCTGGTTTCCATATGCAGCATCAAGTTACAGGAACAAAATGGTTCAAGGCATCATCAGCATGAAGAAAGACTTGCTCATCCGTTGTATGGCACTGTTCTAAGCAAACAGGGTCTTGCACCTAAGCTTTTCAATATTGCTAATGTCTCTCAAAGAAAGGTGCAGGGGACTTCTGGGTGTGATAATGGAGACCAATCCCTCTCCTTTGCTCCAAGATGCTGGTGTGAACAATCTGTTCACTGCGAAGCAGTTCTTTTATCTCACATTTTCCTCCCAGTATATCAAATGGCAAAATTCACATATTTCTACTACGCAATTCCTATCTTCATTCATGTTCTGTCTAAAACCAGTAATGTGTGAAAGCTTGGTGCCCCATACAGAGAGAGCCACAGTCTACCAATGAGTTAGGTGATTGCTGCCCTAGTTTTGGTATGACAATAAATTCATAGAAATTCTGTATACGGAGGAAGACATGAAAACAAAGTTATATTTCAACAAAAACAATGTAGTAGAAAAGATCTTACTACTGGGATTTATAAGACACTTGATCCTAACAAAGGATGGTTTATTCTTAAAATAAGAAAAATGTGAAGATGTTATATATGATTTGAAGCGTGGGTAATGTCTAATGGACCTAGTTGAATTGTGTTCTGTTATCATTGTTTAAACTTTACAGTCAGGTTAGCAGGGCTGTTATTAAGGGTACTTTAAATATGTTTTATAGATTACAGGATTCATGGTTGAAGAGGACATATATTTTTGGAAACATAGGACAATAGCTACAATAAAATGCCTGCAGGTCTACATCAGCTTGTTGACTTTGTGAAAATAATGACAAGAATCAAATAGAACCAAGTAGTCAAGATGGAGCTTTTATTTTACAACTCCGTAACGAATATATGTAAAAAAAAAAAAAGTTGAATATTTTAGCTTTTGTAAGAAATGGGGATGTGAATGCCATCTCTAAGGAACTGGTGAATTGTGTTTGAGGCTGAATGTGAGCCCTTTGAGTATGCTATTCATGACTGGCAAAGCAACTTCCTAATTCAAAGAGAAAGAAAAAAAGACTTAGGAAGTCTCATAAGGCTTTCCCAACATCAAATAGCTTTTACCAAACAACATTTTGATGAGTTAAGTGTGAGTGAGTCAGGAACATATGGATTAAATTTCCCCTGAAATACACATGCGTTTCAAAATGGGGTGGGAGGAATCCTGAATAAAATACATCTTACAGAATCCAGAACGTTTAAGAGACATCTTTCTCTGAATACAAGTGTTGGTCAATTAACTCTAGTTAAAATCTATAACTAAAATTACATTAAAAATACATATGAAAGAATTTTGAATGAATATATGTGTGCTGGTAAGGCACATGCATTCTAGTTATCATGCAAGAACTGCATTGCATGGGACGGGCAGACCTGGGTAGCGGTCCCTGGACAGAGGAACCTGTACTCAAGTGTGGAACAGCAGTGCCTTCTTTTCCCTATTCCATGCAGCAGTTAAATAAATCTGTGCTTCCGATTTGTTTCAATAACCAAATTCACTTAACTTGTGGGTTGTAGAATTATTTTGTTTCCTTTATTTTATTTTCCTAGAGTTGTAGTTTCCCACGTGTCACCTATTCCCTGGAAACCACCTCTCAAGTCCGAACACCGAATAAACACCACAGATCTTGTTTTCAGAAAGCAGGTGACAAGTCCTGGGACCCAGCGCATATCCGATTAGCTGCATTCTTATTTTTGTCTTTCCCCCTGAATTTCAGTCATTGTAAGAGAGAGGAATGTGTGTAAAAGTACTTGTATAAAAGATTATAAATCTCTTACTTTGAAAAACAAAATCGATGTAAGAAGCTGGGACAATATAGCATCCCTGTCCTAGCACTGCTACTTAAAAATATTTGCTGCTCTTTAAAAAAAGGATTCAAAGTAGCATTTTAATCTGTTGGTTTTAGAACACACATTTTATGAGATAAAGGAATATTTCTTAATTGAGAGCAGCATTGCTATCTTGGCCTTATAATTATGAGAACCTTTAGAGCCACTCAGTTAATAAGGACATAATTAGCAGAAGTCAGGAAGAGAAGATGAGATTGGCTTTAAGTTTCTGTATCCTGAGCTCCTGCCAGGGAAGCAGGCAGGCTGACTGAAGATCTCCACTTCCTCGCCTCCACATCCAGTCCCTCCGTCTCATCCCCAGCTCTGTGGAAGAACTCCCCTTCTCCACGACCCCATCCTCAGCTGATCACAAGGATCTTCTCCTCTAAGCTTCCTTACCCCAACTCATCTTATTATCTCATCCTCCAATACCAGCAGTATTCCCTGTGAATACACCAGCTGAGCAGTGAAACAGGTAAGCTAAGTGCAACAGGAATCCTGCTGCAGCCAATCTTTTCCTCATGGTCCATGTTTCATGTGGATCCTATAAGCCTTCTCTTTCTAACTTCACTCCCCCACTCATTGCTTTACCCTAGATCCTAAATCCTGTAGGCAATCCCTGTTAATCCTACAGACTATTCCTACCAGGTAAACTAACTGTAGATCTTCCCTATTTCTGTTCCTCCAGATACAGCAGACCTTCTGAGGTAACTTCTCTTCACTGTCAACCCTAATTCCAAGGAGACTATATAAGGAGATCTTGGTAGACACTCTGCTCCCCTGTCTTCTGTGAACACCCCCTTCAGACCTCTAGCCTATCCCATTCCTAAGTGTCAGCTCACAATACCCAGAAACACATTTTACCTGGAAAGCCCAGTGGTTACACTATCAGAGCCACAGGAAATTTCATACCAGGCAACACAAAGTCATCCTAAAATCTGGAGAAGAAACATACATCAAAACCAGACATATTAAATCGGCTAGAAAAAAAAAAAAGTGGGGAATACCCTAGAACTCATTGGCACAGGGGACAACTTCCTGAACAGAACACCAATAGCACAGGCTCTAAGATCAACAATCAATAAATGAGACCTCATGAAACTGAAAAGCTTCTGTAAATCAAAGGACATCAAAACAAAACGACTGTCTACAGATTAGAAAAGAATCTTCACTAACCCTTTATCTGACAGAGGGCTAATATCCAGCATATATAAAGAACTAAAGAAGCTGAAAAGCAGCAAACCAAGTAATCCAATTAAAAAATGGGGAACAGAGCTAAACAGAGAATTCTCTGTAGAGGAATATCGAATGGCAGAGAAACACTAGAAGAAATGCTCAACCTCATTAGCCATTAGGGAAATGCAAATCAAAACAACCCTGAGATTTCACCTTACACTCATCAGAATGGCCAAGATGAAAAACTCAAGTGACAATACATGTTGGAGAGGTTGTGGAGAAAGAGGAACTCTCCTCCACTGCTGGTAGGAATGTAAACATGTACAACCATTCTGGAAATCAATTTGGCGCTTTCTCAGACAACTAGGAATAGTGTTTCCTCAAGATCCAGCCATACCACTCCTAGACATATATCCAAAAGTGGCTCAAGTACACAATAAGGACATTTGCTCAACCACATTTGTATCAGCCTTATTTGTGATAGCCAGAAGCTGGAAACAGCCCATATGCCCCTCAACTGAAGAGTGGATGCAGAAATTGTGGTACATCTACACAATGGAGTATTACTCTGCAATGAAAAATAAGGAAATCACGCAATTTGCAGGTAAATGGTGGAACCTGGAAAGGTTCATCCTGAGTGAGCTGTCCCAGAAGCAGAAATACACACACGGTATATACTCACTCATATAGTCTTATAGGATAAACCTAAAATCTGTCCATCTAAAGAAACTAATCAAGAGAGAGGACTCAAGACTAAAACGCTCAATCCCCATCCCGAAAGGCAAAGAGGATGGACATCAGAAGAAGAAAGCAGGAAACAACCTAGGAACCTGCCACAGAGGGCCTCTGAAAGGCTCTGCCCTGCAGACTATCAAAGAGGCTGAGACTTTATGACCAACTGTTGGGCAGAGTGCATGGAATCTTATGTAAGAAGTGGGAAATAGTAGGTTATGGAGAGGACAGGAATCCCACAAGGAGAGCAACAGAACTAGAAGATTTGAACACAGGGGTCTTCCCAGAGACCCATACTCCAACCAAGTACCAGGCATGGAGATAACCTAGAACCCCTGTGCAGATGTAATCCATGGCAATTTAGTGTCTAAGTGGGTTACATAGTAATGGGAAGAGGGACTGCCTCTGACAAAATCTGATAGGCCTGCTCTTTGATCACCTCCCCCTGAGGGGAGAGCAGTCTTACCAGGCCACAGAAGATGACAATGCAGCCACTCCTCATGTGATCTGATAGATTAAGATCAGAAGGAAGGAGAGGAGGATCTCCCCTATCAGTGGACTTGTGGAGGGGCATGCATGAAGAAGGTGGAGGGAGGGTGGGGCTGGGAGGGGAGCAGGGAGGGGCTTATGGGGGGATACAAAGTGAATAAAGTGTAAAAAATAATTATAATAAAAAACCCACAAAACTTCCACCCAACAAAGACAAATCTAGGCATAAGCACTTAGACCTATACTAGAAGCCAGCATAAAGACACAGTAACAGCCAGGACAAAATGTCTCTTCTAAGACTCAACAATCCCTACCACAGCAGACCCTGAATATTCCAATATATCTGAAGCACCAGAAAAAGAGCTTAAAACAGCTTTATAAAGATGATAGAGGTCTTTAAAGAGGAAACTTAGAAAAACATAAACAAACATTGGAAGGAAATGCATAAATCCCTTAGAACAATCCAGGAAAACACAGAGTAAGGAAATGGATAAAACTGGAATACATAAAATATAAAAATGGAAATAGAATCAGTAAAGAAAATACAAGCTGAGGGAATTCTGGAAATGAAAAATTTATGAATTCCAACAAAAATTACACAGGCAAACTTCACCAACATCATACAAGAGATGAAAAAGAGAATTTCAGGTATTGAAGACACCACAGAAGAGAGGAATACAAAGATCAAAGAAAATGTTAAGTTTAAAAAACACCTGATACAAAACATCCAGGAAATCTGGGACACTACTGAAAGACAAAAACCTAAGAATAAAGAGGAAGGAGAAGACCAAAGGACCAGAGAAAATATTTTCAACAAAATCATAGAAGAAAATTTTTCTAATCTAAAGAAGATACCTATAAAGGTACAAGAGGCATACAGAACACCAAACAGATTGGACCAGAAAAGAAAGTCCCCCTCTGCCACATAATAATTAAAACACTAAATGTATGGAACAAAGAAAGAATATTGAAAGTGGTAAGGGGAAAAAAATCAAATAACATATGAAGGCAGACTTATTAGAATTACACTTGACTTCTCAATGGAGACTTTAAAAGCTAGAAAAGCCTCGACAGATGTCTAGAGATTTAAGAGATCACAGATGTCTCCCCAGAATATTATACCCAGCAAAAGTTTCAATCATAATAGATGGAAAAAATAAGATATTCAATGATAAGACCAAATTTAAACTATTTATCCACAAATCCTGCCCTACAGAAGTTGCTGGAAGGAAAACTACAATAATCAACAATCATTAAAACACAGGGAATAAACAGTCTCACACCAGAAAAATCAAAAGAAGGGAAGCACCCCCCCCATCACTACCACCACCACCACCAAAATCACAGGAATCAACAATCATTGGTCATTCGTATCTCTCAGTATCAATGGCCTCAATTCCCCAATAAAAAAGACAAAGACTAACAGAATGAATATGAAAACAGGATCCATCCTTCTGCTGCATCCAAAAACATGCCTTAGCATCAAGGATATACATCATTTTAGGGTAAAGGGCTAGGGAAAGGTATTCCAAGTAAGCGGACCTAATCAGAAGGGATAGGAAGGACATTACATACTCATCAAAGTAAAACTCCACCAAGATGACATTTAATTCTTAACACCTATGTCCGAAACTCAAGGGCACCCAAGTTTGTAAAAGAAACACTACCACAGCTTAAGTAACATATTGACCCTGCACACACAGTGGGAGATTTCAATATCCCACTCTTACCAATAGACAGATAATCCAGACAAAAACTTAAACAGGAAAATTCTGGCGCTAACAGACTTTATAAACCAAACAGATTTAATGTATTTACAGAACACACCCAAACACAAAAGAATATACTTTCTTTTCTGTACCTTATGGAACTTTCTTGAAGACTGACCACATACTTGGACAAAAAGCAAGTCTCAAGAGATACAAGAAAACTGAACTCCCTGCATCCTATCAGACCACCATGGATTAAATCTAGATTTCAATGAAAGAAACAACAGAAAGCTTATAAACACCTGGAAACTGAATAATTCTCTACTGAAAGAAAAAATGGGTCAAGAAGGAAATTAAGAATTTCTAGAATTGAATGAAAATTAATACACAACATACCCAAATTTAAGGGACACAATGAAAGTGGCTCTAAGAGGCAAGTTGATATCACTGAGTACCTACATAAAAACACTGAAGATATCTCACACTAGCAACTTAATAGCACACCTAAAAGCTCTAGAACAAAAAAGAATAAATCATATGAAAAGCAGTACATGGCAAGAAATAAACTCAAGGCCAAAATCAACAAAATAGAAACAAAGAGGACAATACAAAGAATCAATGAAACAGAGTCCAGAGTAGGTTCCTTGAAAAAAAAAAACAATAAAATTGATAAACGCTTATCCAAATTCACTAAGGGAACAGATCTACCTCAAGATCCAGCTATACCACCCTGGGCCATATACACAAAGGACGCTTCATCCTACCACAAGGACACTGGCTCAACCATGCTCATTGCTGATTTATTCAAAACAACCTGAAGGTGGAAAAAAACAAACAAAAAAACCCAAAAAACCCTAGATGTTCAACAGAATGGGTCAAGAAATGCAGTACTTTGTTTACACAATGGAATATTGCTAAACTTTTAAAAATTCCATCTTGCAGGCCATGACAACCAGAAAAACAGACTGGTGCCTAGCCCCAACTGTCATCAGAGAGGCTTCACCCAGCAATGAATGGGAGCAATGCAGAGACCCACAGCCAGATATTTAGACAGAGCTTGGGGAACCCTACAGAAGAGGGGGGAGTAGTTGAGGGTATCATAAGACGCCACAAGAACATGCCCAGAGAACCAACTAAGCAGGGCTCATAGAGACTGACGCGGCAGCCATGGAGCCTCTATCAGGCTGTGCTAGGCCCTCTGCACATACATTACATTTGTGCAGCTTGCTGGACTCTTTTGCCTGCTCCTGGGAACTTTTTTCTCCTACTGGGTTGCATTGTCCAGCCTTGATATGAGGGTTTGTGCCTAGACTTATTGTAACTTGTTATCCTGTGCTTGGTGGATATCCCTGGTGGCCTGCTCTTAATTGAAGGGAAATGGAGAAGACATGGTTTGGAAACTGGGAGGAGTGTAGGGAGGGGAAACTCTGGTCAGGGTGTAATGTATGAGAGAACAAATATTTTTTTTTTTTAAATAAAATGGTCAAAAATTACTGAAGAAAAAAATGACATAAAATTTTCAGGCGAATGAGCAGAACTAGAGAAAAAGAATCTTTGTGAGTAAGGTAACCCAGATACAGAAAGATAAATCTAGTATGTATTTGCTTATATATAAGTGTAAGCAACTAAATAAATGACAACAGGTATAATCCATAGGCCCAGAGAGATTGGGTATAGAGGAGGGGACGAAGGAAGGTACATGGATTTTCCTGGGACAGGAAAATAGAACAGACTTTAGGGTCTAATGGCGGTGGTGAAGGAGTGGGAACAGGAGGATCATACGGGGAGGGGGAGGAAAATGGGGTTGAGGGAGAGAATGCAGGGAGAGTCAGCCAGAATTGAGGAGCATTTGAGATTTGGTATGGAAACCTGGTACAGTGGAAACTTCCTAAAATATATGAAGGCAATCTCATTGTAGTCTTCAAATAATAATGGAAACAAAGTCTCAACTTGACATCTTTTGTCACTAAACAAAAGAACTCTGCAAGTTCAGAAAATTAACTTCCTTACTTTTGCTACTATGAGTTTCTAGTTTTCTTATTGGGAAGTGAGAATCTTGGTTTGTCACAGAGGTTGTAGAATGAGGAGAAAAAAAGAATATTTCTGGTGAAAAAAGTCTGAACATTAGGCTTATAGGAAATTCTTCTTAGATATTAGATATTAAAAGGATGATAATAAAAGGTTTCTATGAAACAACAATAATTGAAACCAGTACAACTTATAGAACTGATAACAAAAGACCATTACTGTTATTAACTGAGTAGAATTCCCTAAATTTGTAATACTAAATTCTGGGCATAAGAATAAAGGAATTTGGCTATATAAAATATTTCTGCTGTCACTCAGCATATGCGAATCTCTGTTTAAAAATTAAGTTTTATTTTATGTGTATATGTAAATGCCTGTATATACTATGTGCATCATGAATACAGGGCCTCTGGGTACAAGAACAGGGTTTCAGATCCATTGGAACTGGACTTACAGATAGTTGTGAGCTGCCAAGTGTGTGGCAGGAACTGAACTCAGGTGTTGTGCAAAAATAGCCAGTGCTTTTAACTAACTAAGCGTATCTCCAGCTTCCTTTCCCACCCCTTTTTAAAAAGGCTTATTATTTTCTGTTTATATATATGTGGTGGTTTAAATGAAAATGGCTCTCATAGACTCATAGGGAATGGCACCATTAGGAGGTATGGACTTGTTGGAAGAAGTCTGTCCTTCACTGTGGGCTTTGAGGCTTCAGATGCTCAAGCCATGCCCAGGGTTCTCTGTTGCCTGATGTAGAGCTCTCAGCTCCTTCTCCAGCACCATGTCTGCCTGCATGCTGGCATGTTTCTTACCACGATGACTCCACGAAGTTAGAGATACAAATGGTTGTGAACCCCTAATGTAGGTGATCAGAATCAAACTCAGGGCCTTTCTAAAACCAGAAAGTGCTTTTAAATATCACTCCAGATCCACGTAATAGTCTTTTAAGAGAAATAAAATACATTGTACCAGTGGGTTGGCATTTTATCAGGTGAGTGCAATCATTCCCCTGTCTACTCACATAAATTTGAGTTAATCTTCAATTTTATTAACTGAAAATTTTGCAGAAACAACTTGCTAAGTCTCAAATAAAATAACTGGCATTTTAGATTAAATTCAGCTAGCTTATACTAATTTATTTCAGTATTTCAAGTAAAAATATAATTAGTAAGATGAAATATTTAGGCACATATGGAATCTTAGGGCTAATTCACTTTGGTGGATGGCTATAAACTAAAACAGCAATTAAAGTAAATTAGGTTAGGTGTTAATAATATAATAATTACTTAGTTGATTGACATACTTGTATATTAAAATCCTATTAGATGCTCGCTACAGACATAGTAAGTTGAATGATTAGTAGCTACACACACTTAACTTGCCTCTTGAGATGAACAGCCTGGGAAGAAAGGGAACTAAAAATGAAAAAGAAAATCACGTGACATTAAAGCTATAAAACTTTACAAACATTTATTTCTATTAAAAGCATAAAGTACCAAACAATAAAGAAAACATGATGAACAGCCAACATTCAAGTAAAGCTGTGCTTTTTAAAAGGATTAAAAAAATAGATTAAAAATACTTTAGAATGGAGTTAGGCAACATGTAGACTATTATTGAAGCTAAAATTATTGTTCCTAGCTCTTGTGCATATTCACAGACCTCTAAGCACTACTGTGCTAGAACAATGCAAGATGGAGTGACAAGGAAGGGCACTGGGTTCACAGTTTCATGTGAAGACGGTAGTGCTTTCTCCTCAGCTGTGTCTCTGTCTGCAGAGAAGGGTTCTATGACAAGAGGACAGTAGACTCTGCTCAGAGCAGGTTACTAGTTACTTGTGTATTTTTGATGAGACACTTCTTTTAATCTTTAAATTAATTTATTTTTATTTCATGTGCGCTGGCGCTTTGCCTGCATATATGTCTGTACGAGGGTGTTGGGTTTCCTGGAACTTGTGAGCTGTTATGTGAGCGCTGGGAATTGATCCTGGGTCCTGTGTATGAGCAGCAAGTGTGCTTCTGTTTATCACCTCTCACTCCTTTTCTCCTTTATTAAAGGCTCCAAGTGACACTTTGGGCAACTGTTTTAAAGATGAACACTGAGGACTAGGCAATGATCCTCAGTATTTTAGAATACACTCTAACCTTTGCAGATAGACATAATGATCCTACACAAAGAGGATGGGTTAGGACCCAGTGGATATGGACAAGTGCATATTTGTTTAAAAAAAAAATCCCCTGAAAGGCTGGAACCAGAGGAGGCCTGAGGGACAGATGGCTAAAAATTATACGATCTGATTTTTAAGTGACTTTTATTAATACTTTGTCTCAGAATCACTGTAATTTTTTAATTACAATTTATTCACTTTGTATCCGCTGTAGCCTCCTCTTTCATTCCCTCCCAACCCTACCCTCCTCCCTCATCTCCTCTCATGCCCTTCCCCTAGTCCACTGATAGGGGAGGTCCTCCTCCCCTTCCATCTGACCTTAGCCTATCAGGGCTCATCAGGACTGGCTGCAATGTCCTCCTCTGTGGCCTGGTAAGGCTGCTCCCCACTCAGGGGGAGGTGATCAAAAAGCCAGATACTGAGTTCATGTCAGAAACAG
The DNA here is from genome assembly GCF_907164565.1 of Psammomys obesus. Classification (NCBI taxonomy): domain Eukaryota; kingdom Metazoa; phylum Chordata; class Mammalia; order Rodentia; family Muridae; genus Psammomys; species Psammomys obesus. The sequence continues at coordinate 5,918,284 of NW_026596256.1, forward strand.
TCCTTGTTCCCCTTACCAGGGAACCCACATGGACACTGAGCTGCCATGGGCTACATCTGTGCAGGGATTATAATTAAAAAAATACAATGATTCTGTAAAACTGACATGGTATTAAATAAGAAATAACAATAAAAAATTTAAAAGATTATCTCAAGGGTACTTTTTTGCTCTAACGTGTCTGATCTTAATGTTTTTACTGTTTTAGGGACAGAAATTAAAAGCTAGCTACCATTAAAGGACAGAAACACAAATAGTTACTACTATTTTGTATGTTGTGTGATTGGCAGATTAATATTAATACTGAGCAGATTTAGCATGAGCTTCAGGATACCCAGCAAACTAGAGTCAGCTATTTTCAGTGGAACAAAGTCCAGATAATGCAAAAGTAAAGTACACAATGGTAAAACATATATGTTAGCACAGGTGAATGAGGAAAGGCAAGGTCAGACATCACATCTCTGAGTGTCCTATGACCTCAGAAATAGTCCAGGAAAGGAGTCACACTTGCTGTCAAATGAAGCACCAACCTTTGTTGGCCTTCATTTCCAAAACCCACACCTGAAAGTTTACTTTGGAATTAAAGACAAATACTTGGTATTAGGTTCAGGAAACAGGAAATAGATTTTAGAAGGAGGAAGCACAGTTTTCACAATACAGTAACGTAGTAACAGGAATCTCAAGGACCTGGCACTAGAATAACCCTGCATGGTATAGTCCTCATCCAGAAGTGGGAGGATGAGAGCCAACCTCCTCTGTGCAATAAATAATAACGTCTCCCCTCTAGGAGAAAATCACTATAGGCTTCTATATAGCTACCCCAGATCACTTTCAGTAAGTTCTGGAGACGGAAGCGTACCCTTACAAACAGAAAGATAGTCAGAAGCACACCGCTCCACTGCTACCGGCTGCTCCAGTGTTGTATGGGCTGAAGACAAACTGGGGTTAAAGCTCAACTAGAGGCCTGAGATCATGGTGGTTTTATTGTCATTTGCTTGAAATCCAATTTTAGTACAGGGCCCAGGCAGGTTTTTAACTTGAGGTCCTCTTGCCAAGTGCTGAGATGGCAGGTATCACCATATCCAGCTAATACATGAGCTCTGATCTGGTTATTGGGCTCAACGCATGCTCCAAGCCTGTGCCCAATTTCTAGTCTTCGCTTTCTGACCTGCTTTTATCAGACCTGAAAGGTTATTAGCTGATCCTCTAAGACGTCCACTCCCAGTCAGGCTATGGCGGATTCTATTCTCAACTGGCCTCAGACCACCAGGACAAAGAGAAGATGAAGGTGGACAAGGAAGATTAACTGTTAGTCATAGGGGTTTAGAAGTGTGAGGGCAGAGCAAAACAAGAGCTAGACATTCCAGATCCTTCAGCCTTAGGGGCTGGCAAACCCCATGCTCACCTTGCTGAAGAGCCCATTTAGGCTGTTGGCAGGTTAGAGACACAGAAGTCAAGGGAGTCATCATCCTCTCCCACCTCCCAACAGCAGTGCAGTTTTATATGAGGATGTGTACTCGGAACTATTTTCCTGCTTAAAGCACCGCTCCTCATTGCATAGGTGTACTGCTGCTTATTTACTGTCACTCAATCACATTTGCTTCAAGTCCTGGCTTCAATACCAGAGACTGAGGGACATTAAATTACCAACACCACATGAATGTGCACCATGACAACCGCTGGCATACATTTCTTCACCAGGTGACAGAGTTTGAGTTCTGTGGCTTATGTGTTCTTCAAAAGAAGCAGAAAGAAATTAACAAGTACCTGCGAGGTTGTCAATTTCTTTCTCCTGGAGCAGGCTGACCGCATCATCATCTCCTTCCAACATAAGCTCAGTCTCTGAGTTCTGGTTCACGATTGCTTGGCTCCTGAATGCTTTCTTGGACTTCACTACATCTTCTTCAGTGCCTATGTGCAAGCAAAATAGCAGTTTAGGTTACTATGAATGTGTTTGCATTTAATGGGTATCAGATAAACATTTTCTTTATGCTGTGTTTGCTATTTCTTTACAGCAATAGAAAACTTTAAAATACTTCTTTATTTTGCTTGCTTAGACTTCTGTGAGAAAAGCTGGAGACTTTTTCCCTTATTTTACAGATGAGGAAGTAGGCGAGGCAAACTACTGGCCAACAGTGGCCCTACAATCCATCCTTCTATTTCTTTACAATGCTCTGTGTTTTACCCACAGCCTTTATATTTTTTGAGACCAGGTATCTCTGACTTGCCAAGGCTGGCCTTGAACTTGTGATTCTCCGAAGCAGGTCTGAGCAGCGAAGATTACAGGCCTGCTCTATTAGGCCCAGTTTATAACCCATTCCTTTTGATTATAGACTCATGAATGCTCTACAAAATATCCGTATCCCCTTCAAATTCAGCTTTCTGATGCATGTTATCTGAGGACTTTATTTATATAATCATAATCATGTGAATAACTAAATAATCAATTTAATTTTTGAAAGTAGATAAGATAGGTATAAAGAGAAGAGGAGAGTATTTACTTCTGAGTGAAGAAACTGTCAACTTGGGAGTTACAGGTGAAGGTAGAATGATACTCAATAAGTCAACAGAATAAACTGCTTTTTTTACCAATTAGTAAAATAAAAATGTATTTTTTGAAATTATATTCTGCTTTTGCATATAAAATAATGTAAAACCAGAGCAAAACACACAAATGAGAAGAAAAACGGAAATGTAGGAAATTCCATGTCAACAGATAAATGGTTAGAAATTAGTGCACTAGAGCTCCTCCTGGATGTGACTGCTTGACAAGCATTTCCACAGTTACTCTCCAACACCTGCTGTGGGTGGCCACACCCACATTGTTAAAACTGCAACCAAACTAGACACAAACATGCACACCTGTGCTAGTCCACACAGAAAAACTCTATGTCTGTGTCATACCACTGCAGTCTACGGAATGCTGTGCCTAACACTCACAATCTTGTCTGGGTCCCTTGAAGTCCAAGTTGGAGGAAAAGACTGTGTTCTCCTTACAGCACTAACTAGCGAGATGCTGCATGTAAAGAATGCCCTCCGAGAAGCCAGCCCTATGAGATGGTGCTGTGCTTAGTGCCAGAGTCGGTGGCAATGCTGCTTCCAGGGCATGTTTAGCTCTGGGCCAACGCAATTCACAGTACATTTATTTGGTCATTCCACAGGCCTTTCAACAGTCAGTTAGGTGTTACTCAACTGCCTTCCTGCAAGCACAGCTAGGTGCTGTAAAGTTTGCCCTGGGAAACAGCATGTGAGACTACTCTCAATCCTTCTTTTCTTCTTCCTGTCCTGCCCTATGCAGCTTTTCTTTTTTCTTTTTTTCCCTTTTGATAGACAAGGGAGTCAATTCTACTTGGTAAATACAAACTGACTCAAAGGCCACAAGAAAAGTAAAAACACATGCTGAAGAGGCCACTATACCAGAACTACTGTGGTGTGTCACCAGCTACGGGGACATGCTGCCACTCAAGCCCTCCTGGGCAGCAGCCCTTACAGAGCATGGCGAACACAGGAACACAGTGCTGGGGTGTTTAGGAAAACTTGAGACAAATACTGCAAACCAGTGCCTCACTGGAGACTTTAAATGGGTTGCATGGGGATATTTCCTTTCCTGGATCATGGGTGATTCTTATTTCTGGAATATAAGGGGAAGGGCAGAGCCTGGAATGTTCCCAATACAAACCCCTCCCCCACACAGCAGGAATGTCTGAGGAAGAGCTACAGTTACAATCCCTTGCTTGTTGGGCAGTAACTTAATTTGAGAAATTTTGAGCTTGCTTCCTTTAACAAAAGATGCAAATATAATGATAAATAACCCAGGCATCTCTTCACGTGCATAACAGTAGCCATGCCTTCCCCAGCTGTGCTAACCAGCTTCTTCTTCCTCCCCGACAGCTTAGGTCAAAGCCTGAAGATTCATCTTGTGTGGTACTGACCACTGCACTACTTTTAGTTATTACCTGGTATGAAGGCTTTCACAGATGCCTGGCTCATAATACCGCCAACACTTTTCAGAAACGTAATCATACAAGTATGTTGAGTATTCCTGTTTCATTTTGTTAATCCTCTGTCGTGAACACTCACAGCAAGACTTACACTGTAGGGTAAAACCTACACTCCTTGGCACAGCTGACCAAGTCCTCTTAGTCTCTCATTGCCAGCCTCACAGCATCTCTTCCAGCTTTCCACAGGAGCACAGGGTCAAGGATAGCTTCTGGAAAATGCTATGTGCTCACAGACCTCTTGTATCTGCTGATGTTATACCAAGATAAAAGTTATTTCTTTTTTCTGCTTCGATTTTCTAGTTGCCCATCACAATTCTCTTCTTCAGACATCTGTCCTAAGTAACCCCGTATGATGTCACGGCTGATACAATTTTGGCTACATATTGGAGGTGGGATCTCTTGTGCGCTGGCCCTCTGCCCTCTGCACTATGCCATCTCTGCAGCATGAGGGTCTGGTGCGCACAAATCCTGCTGAAGTTCAGGTGTAAACCAATTCCCGTCATGATTCTCTGAATTGCCAACTCATTCTCTTATGCTCTCCCCACACCTCCTAAACCTTTGAGCCGAAGGACTGGCACCAGGTACTGCAATTGCTTGCATGTTTATCTCCACAGACGCCTGGAGCACTTTGATGGCTGGAATCACACATCTCTCCGTATTCCCAGCACTTAGCACACTGCCTGTTAAGGAGCAAGCACTAATAAACCCTGAATGAGTGAACATCATGAGGCACAGAAGTCATCCCTGGATATCTCTAAATCAAAATTTCCCCACGTGTTCCAGAATTTCACTGATATGTGTTAATTTATGGGAATGAAGCATTAAGGTAACAAATCTCTTTAAGTTTCTGTCAACCTAATAAGCATTTTTTTCCTTATACCACTGCCATGTTAAAAAACAACAACAGTTTTATGTGACTCTTTGTTACCAAAATAAAAACCTCCCCATAACGAACATGCAGGAGAAGGAAGGTGAGTTTGGAATGTATCAAGCTTTGAGTCTGCTCACTTCCAGCTTTGAAGCAGCAAATACTCAAGTCTTTTCAAGGTATTTACTAAAGGAATTGGTACCTACACACAGCGCTGCTCATCCCTGCTGGAGGGTTACCAGCTTGCAACCCAGAAAACTTAGCAGTTTGCGGAACTGAAGCAAACATTTATCTAGATTAGAGTATATGAGATTTAAAGGTGCTTTTCAATCACAATATCCTTTATGAATTAGAGTTTCATCCATCAACATTACAGCAAAAGGAGGTAAGGTCTCAGAGGGCTGTCTCATTACAAGGCTTGTAAACACTGTCCTTTAGAAAGAATTGGTTTATCACCTAACAAATCAAAATCTGATTGAGAGGAGAATTTATTTGAGATCATCTGTCTTAGAAGACATGTTGAACAAATGCACTTCTTGGCCTCTTTAGCCATTCATCAAGAAATTAACGAGCGAATGCCACAAACCACCAGAGCGCCTTAGACTTGCAATGGAAATTACAAAAAACTAGTAAAGCTGGACAAGAAAGACAGGGATGCTTACTTCCGAGGAAAATATAAAAACGACATGGAAATGAAAAATTTCAGAAGAAAAAAGTACCATGGACTTGTGGATGGGTGAATCAATTCAAATGCAAAATCATGTTTAAAACACAGGAAAGCATTTTCTGTAGACTTATTCGTAGTTATAGAGCCACAATGCAGCCCTGAAGACTTCCTTCCTTCATAAGTTTCTCTCAATAACAGGAAACCATGTTAATCCAAGTATATTCTAGTTAAGCTAATTAATTAACTTTTTTTCCTGCTGGAGGTTGAATGAAGGGCCATGGATGCTAGCAAGCCCTCGGTCACTTGAGCTAAATCTTCTGTTCTGACAAGGCACGTATTAGAAGTAAAGTGACAGGAGAACTAAAATGTCTTCAGCATTGCTCCTCTATCCCAGCACCATATAGCTTCACTGTTATTGCTTTAGTTTTTATTGTCTTAAATAACCGCAAGCTAAAACATATTGACAGAATGAACACACATGCTTTTGTTGATACTCTCAATGTGGAAAAAATCAATTAGTTTGTTATTATTTTATATTGATAAACTAATACTATAAAGGAAAATATAACCTGGCTTATTTTGATTGAAGGGATTATTCTACAGTTAACTGTGGATATTAAAAAAGAGCAGAAGCCCCAGGGCTGAAGAGGTGGCTTAGTGCCTAAGTCCTTTAAGCCTGTCATATGTGATTTCTTTTGTGAATCTGGCTTGTCTCCTAATGTCAAACTTTTGGATGTCATACATATATCAGCATTTATTTTCAAATGTTTATTTTAGAGATTTTTCTCAGCGGTATTTGTCTCCCTTTTGTTTAGTTCTGGTGCAGTATTTGGAATAGAACCCAGGTCCTTGAACGTTTAAGCCTCTACCACTGATGTACATCCTTACTTTCTTAGTGGAATTTATTTCTCTCTCAGCCACTGGGTAAAGTGTGAACAAATATTTGTTGAGAAAGTATGTGAAAATAATATTGTTATAACTCACCAACTAATCACATACATATTGTTGCTTAAGTTATTTTTGTTTACATGTCCTTCAGTTTTCCCTTAATGTGAAAACTGAACTTCATTTATTGTTTATTCTTTCCTTTTATATCTACAATAAACTTTTAGAAACAAAAGACACCAATTTCTTAACTTTAGTTTCCAATCTGTAAAAGAGGAATAATGAGCATTTTCCCAACCTAAGTTTCAAGGGATTACTTCAAAATTAAAATGAGATAGTAGATGTTTATGAATTTTGAACTTCATTAAACCTAAACTAAAGCTTTACTGATCAGGATATTGCTGGACAATATTCATAAAAAAAAAAAAGCAGGCAAATGTGAGGTTCATAAATTGAAACTAAGACTGGCCTGACCCTGACGTCCTAAGCATACTGCGTGGCCAACATTAGTGCATAGTTAGTAACAGAGTCCTTTGCTTTGTGGGAGGTTTCCTTCCACCATGGTATGTACGTAGTCTGCTCATGGTCATTACAAAGTACAGGGCACTCCAAGCTTATCTAGAGTAAACACTTCGTACACAAAGAACAACATGCAGCTCATGTGCTGAAACAGGACATAGTGCAAAGAGCTGGCATTTAAATACTTCCCCCTAGTACCATTTTATTAATTTCATTTGTTACGTTATTATTAAACAAGTCACATAAGGATCATCATCATTTTTGGAGTCTAGGGCTTTATCCTAGTGCCTCATTGTATGCTAGGTAAGCACTCTAAAATTGAGCTATATTCCCGGCCCCTTTTCTTGCTTTCTGAAAAATTTTGATACAGGATCTCACCAAGCTGCTCAAGCCAGCTTTGAGCTTACAGGGAAGACCTGGCCAGCCTTGAAATAGGGACACTCCAAGCAGATCCTCTGGCCTTGATGGGACCACAGGCATGTGTCACCAGTCCAGCACAGCATCAACATTTCTCACGGCTTTTGAAATTTTATACTGGACCATGCTAACAATATGAATGCTTACAATTTTGGTTATCTGAAGAAAAAGAGCTTATCATTTTTTAATAAAAACAAATTTAACAAATAATTTTTGCCATCTTATGAAAGAAGTCTTTGTAGGGAGGCTGGTAGACTGAAATTTAACTAAAATTTAATTTTGCCTAAATGTATGCTTGGAAAATTCTAATGTTTATAAACATCTGAAAATTAGCTTCACAAGAGGGCATTCTCTTCAAAAGAGACATTTTTGGAATATGCATAATTTCAGAAAAACTTTGTTTCAATTTGTTTTGAAAAGCCACCCTAACGTGTGTGTGTGTGTGTGTGTGTGTGTGTGTGTGTGTGTGTGTGTGTGGTGAGAGAGACAGAAAGAGAGAGATAAAAATACTGTAATTAATCTTCAAAGTAAATATGTTTTTTAAAAAGCACCAATGATACTTTGGGAAATGTTAAAATAAAGATTTTTTTTCCCTCATTGAAATTGAAGTCAGAGGAACACCTACCTTCACAGAACGGTGCTTTTTGTAGCTCCTCACAATATTATTTAACTTTCACCTAAGGACATTAGGCGAAGTGACATGACCTTGTGTGTCAGTCCATTACTGAGCACCATATATTTCTGAACATCAGACGGTGACGGGTGAAGGAGTGTGTTTATCGTAGAGAAGCACATTGCTCCCAGCTCTGGGTACTGAACTTAGGTGCATGTGTGAGATGTATGTGTGAGCATGTACGTGGAAATTCGCTGTAACAGTCAAACAGTCACTTCTGAGCAAATGTTTCCCTTCTCAGTGATTTTAATTTTAGAACTAATTGTAGAGTTTCATTTTAAACATAGAACACACATATCCTCCTTAAGAGGGAGATATAAAAGGAGAGATTCTTTTTTAACTGAACCATTCTGTGAATAGAATACTAAGAGAAAGAGAGGAAAGAAAGTAAGGAAAAAGAAAGAAAAAATACCACCCGAGAAATGTCCAGTGAAAACTCAACAACCCTCCATTATAGACTGGAGCCCTGAAGCACATTACTCTCCTTTCACATGTGATCTATCCCCCAGAAGCTTCATCCCATATGCGTAAACTTCACTGAAGAAAAACCTTCCCCACAAGTGAAACAGGCTGCTCACACTCAGACAATTGCTCGGTGTGTAACTGACACACCTTCACGTAAAGGCAGAGTGATTACTAGGCAAGTTTTGTAAGTCAGATGTAAGAGGTCATCAGCCTGCATGCTCTTTCTAGCTGTCGTATTTTCGTCCAAATGGAGAGGATCTAAACACCTTTCCCACTACAATTCATTACTGTTGACACAGAGTTTAGTGAGTGACCACAAACAGATATTATATAAAAGATGCAGAAATGGCACTTGGACTTGAATCATTATTGATGGCACATCGTTACCTTGCATACAATGGGAGCAGTGCACCCTTTGTGTTTCTACCAAGGATGAATGTGCAGACATCCCCCATCCCTTCAGGTAGGCTGCCCTCTGAACAGTTGCAGGAAAATCGCTAGTGTGTAACAAACATTCAGTATTAGCAATGTGGGTATTAATTATAATTCAGAGTCCACAGATTATTCCCAGTGTTAAAATCCTTATTCAGATTAGTTATGTTTATAATGACTGACTGGACTTTGAGAGAGAGAAGAAAATGGCTACCTAACACCAACAGTTATTGCTCAGTGGAAAAGGACACCAAGGACACTTGGAAGTAAAAGAATTGGATCAATATTAACGCGATTTTCATTTCATGCTTCCCCAACTCCAGTAAGCTGACAATATACTCTGATTATGTGAACTGCCTGAGAGTAACACAGGTTATTAGAGCAGAGGTGGAAATGGGAGGCACTCTTTATATTGACAGGCCTGCTAATAGAGTATACTGATTTTCAAAGACATGTAATACATTTTCACAATTTGGTTCTGACAGCAAAAACAGAATTTCATTTATTCCTAATTCAAAATATTCATATGTAAGCAATATTTTTTAGAGCAGACCAACAAAGGGGATATTCATAAACAGCATTTTGAAGCAGAAAAATGCAATTAAAAAGGTGCAAGAAAATGTTATTGCATTTAAGTGAACTTAAGCACAATATAACTAGGAAACGTTAATATAATAATCTAATAGAGTCAATGCAGAAAACTGTATTCTATGCTTTTTAAAGAAAATTTGATAGTATATTTTAAAAATATATTTATCAGATCAACTCTATGCATTTTAGTATAGATATTTCTCATTAGATTTCTGTCTAGCCATAAAGTTAGGGTTATATACAATTATTCAGAATAGGATGTTGTTGTATGGAAAGCCATGTGGCACACTTTATTTGAGAAAAAACAAACATTGCTCTTGGTGAGCCTGGAACTCAGTTTCATACAGGTCAGGACCATATGTGCTTAACTATGTGCCCAAATTCACTGCCGAGTCTGATCCCTAAGATAAAATGCATAGAAGAATAGTGATGAGAGCTAAGTGTATTTAAGTGCAAGAAAAGTGGGCCATCTTCCCCTTCTTTAAGCATTGTTTTTCCCTTAGGAAAAAAAGAAAGGGATGGGTTGGGGCAGGAACTTGGAAAAGAAAGAAGCCTCCTAAATCTTGTCCTCAGAGGGGTTGACAGGAGCAAACTGTGGGCCTGGAATCTTAGCAAATCTTGTAAAGGAATAAACATGAAGTAGATGACATGAAAGAAAACTGTAATGGTGGGGCAATTCCCAGAGCAACATGGGAAATTTGCTTTAAGCATCTCAGACTTCTGGTAAAGGGGTAGAAGATGCTCTGGATGCCTAAGCAACCGGCTCAGACAGAAGAAAATGGTATCTAGCTTCTTCCTCTTTACTGCTAAAAGAAAGCACAGCTAGGATGCTGATGATGTGCAGGCTCTCTGGACAGCACTTTATAAAACATGACAAGGGCTGGAGATGTTGGTCAGTGGCAAAATGCTTCCTAACATGCAAGGGACCCTGGGATCTACCAAGTACTACAAATATATGAACATAAAAATATATATGCAAAATAAATAAACAAAGGCAGTATAACAAATAAGTAAACTAAAATGACAAAAAAAATCTTCATGAAACATTATGTTTTCAGAAGTGACACAATTTACACAGCCCACGGATGATACATCTTCCTGGGCAACATGCTATGAGAGATACCAGAGACTGCCAGGTAAACGCCCTGGAGCATTCCACCGTGCCCAAGTGTACACAGCATGGCAGGGTGGTCTCGGGGTGAGTTTTAGCTCTATCCACCACATCACTAGGTCACCTTATTTCTGTGCTATTTTTCTTTCCTAAACATAAATCGCTCAACAGCTCTCTGTCTATTCACAGACTCATGTTCATGTCATCTCCCCATAGCATGAGCTACTGTTTCTTTGTGTGACACTAGTCGTCACTTTGGTTTTGTTACTCTGTATAGGGTTGGCCTTTTCTCCACAGGCCCACTCCATTCACTGATTCAGAGAGTCACTTTATGTTTTCAACTGACACTCGGACACATTACCTTTATGGAGCTCACAGCACTGCAAAGCAAATATCTATAGTACTCTGCACATGTATTACACATGCAACTGTGTGTAGGTATTACCAGAAATTGGTATAAAAGAAGCAAACTTGTTTCCCTTTGCCAATTGGAAGAACCTGCCAGTAAGGTCCTTCGCCAAACATCTTGGTAGCTTTCTCTTTAGCATCTTAAGATGCTTTAAGTATAATAAACTATAAACAGAAACAACTCATCTCAGATCTTTAAAATGCCACACTTGCAGATATGTCTTTAGAAAACTCATCCTTCAATTTAGTTTCCAAAACAGATCAAAGATGTGGTTACACATCATGCAAAGACCTTATCAAATAAATAAAACACAGGGACTGGATTTTAAGGAGTGCCTAGCTCTATAAAACATAGGTGCACCAATGGGATATATAAGAAAATCTGATTTGGTTTGTAATTGGTTTTCTTTTATCTGAACATATTAAATATCTAAAATAAAAATAATTTGCTAGAGACTGACCCCAAAGACTTGCTCAGGGCCATCAGTTTCTTTCTTACTGAGTCATATCCCCAGTTTTAAATACAAATACTTTCTGAATTTCTGTCATTAACACAATCACTGAGTCTATCAAGTTAGGTACTTAATACTCCCTATCTTGGTGATTTCTATTCTATTCTGTTCTGTTCTGTTCTGTTCTGTTCTATTCTTCTATTCCCTTTGCATGTTGGCAAGCTCTATTCTCTCCACCTTCACATCCCTCTTGATCTTGGTGATTTCTATTCTTTCCACCCTTAATTCCCTGCTCACCTGGTAAATGCAGAATCTTCTCCTGAGACAATTTATAAGTCATAGCTACTCAATGATACCCCACTGGCCAGCCAGTCTCCTATGCTCCTGCAGTTTAGAAATACTAGTTCCCAAAGCCAGTGTCTAGAACTGGGTGGCACACAGAAACTCTTCAACAGGTGCTTTTCACTTAGCATAGTTAAAGTTCTGAATCTACTTAAAGCTTAAGTGTCTAAATCTTCAACATAAAAACAGGTAGCTTGTTGGAACAGTTTTTGATACATGAAATGCCATCTATGTATAAATGGGTGCTATAAGCATATTTGTAGCTTTTACTACCCCATTTAAGGAAATCTACTTAAGACTTTTTACTAGCCCATAAAACTGTAGGGTGAAGACAAAGATAGGACACTAAGCTTATGAGGTGCTACCACGAAGAGCTGGCATGTAACTGCCTACAGGTCTTTCATTCTCTTAAAACAACTGCATCAATAATTTTTCAGGAAGTTACTGGAACCCAATTTTAAACCACTAATTTTTATTCTAAACATGGAGATCCAATTAATAATGCACTAGAGCAGGAGGCATAGTCATGTTTCTTCATAGTAAGGAAGTGGGTTCTTAAAAGCTGTAATAACTGCAAACCGTTGGAAGAATGAAGACAAATAATATCATACTTTCTTTTCATTGCTGCATTGCTGCATAGCATTGTTTCTACTCTCAGTGCCTTTGTATTTCCTGAAGACTGCATGTAACACATTACAGTAGCCATGCATGCAGCAGCAAGCTAATTTAATTCCAGCTCATTACAGAGATGCTTTTTGTATATCAAGGTCATAACTTGATGGCTTCACAAGCTTAGATAAATCAGGTGTTAAGCAGACACATCTCTGAGAAACCTAAGAATGTTCTCATTTGCAGTTCTCAGCATATCTTATTATTTATTGCAAAGAAATGACTGATTAACTTTGTCATCTTTGCTCTGTGTTTTTTTTTTTCCTCCCTCAGGCTGAGACAGCCTGCCCTCTTCTGTAGTGCCAGATCAGACCTATTTAAGATGATGTCTTTGATCATAGACATGGAGCACTTGCGATTTTAGGCTTTGATGAAATGTAGCTCCACTGTAATTTTATGGAAGGAAAACAGAAGCCCAAATGATGACTGACAGTCAACAAAGAGAACCAGACTTACTAAAAGTTTGCCCTACTCTTTGTCAGACAGTATCTATACACTCTAGAATATACCAGAAGTTGATATGTAACACTTATTTCAGTTACTTACCTATTAGTTAATTGTGCCCAAAGAATAAACTATGCAGATGAGAAGGTGAGTTTTAAAATATTTTTCTTATGTATTTCCACTGCTATGGCTTGTAAAATTCCCAAAATCAAATTTTCACTTGAAAGAAATTTTAGCATTAAGTACTACCTAAATCACACATTCAGTTCAGGCAAAATTAGCACACTAAGCTCCAAGAAAAACCCCTACATGCCTCTAGGTTTTTATTAATCACATTCCAACACCAGAGACTAAGACTGTGTCAAATCATACTGAATCTTTTGCACACGACCACCTCATAAATTATTCAACTCATTAGTGTTACTAAAAACCAGGGAAAACTCCATCACTGCAAAGGCTATTTTCCAACTGAAAAAGGTCAACTAAAAGTTTTAGTAATAAAACCATAGAGAAAATTTTAAAAATCATTATGAATAAAACCATGCCTTTTGTTTCCTTAAAACTATATCCAACTCTGATTGTTTACTCATTTAAAGAAAGAATTAACATTTTAATTTGAGACTCCAAATAAACTGAAATTAATGCCATGAAATCTGAACTACAGCCAGTGTTCTTTCCCATCGTGGAAGCATAGCTCTATTATAATCTAAGCCGTGTGACTGGGTTTAGGGGATAAAGAAAGATCAAGTGACAGGAGACATTTCCACTAACCATGAAGCCCAGGGCCTCTCCTTCACTTCTGTTGTCCCCACCGAGGTGCGTTGTTTCCAAAGTCACAATCTACACTCACAGAGAACTCAGCCTGGGCTTCAGGGTGCAGGAATGTTTCACCCACTAAGATAACACTAACTGTTTAAGAAATTGAAAGAGGATTTCTCAGTTTACACTGAGTCTTCAACAGTTGTGACTAAAACGTTATTTGGTTTTGGAAACACTTATGTTTCTACCATATAGGTAAATAAAAAATAGTTTTCACCAGAATCCACAGCAGAGATTATACATATTCAAAGCCCAATGTCAAGACAGGATTTAAAACATTTAATCATAAGAAGGTAGAAATGTTGCAATTATTTGGCAAAGAAGAAATATATTGAATTTAGTTTGTCCTAGGTGATCTTTAAAAGTGTGCACCCTTGTCCTGTGGAGGCTCCTCACCTGCCTACCCAACATCCCAGGTCTACCAGGTGGCTATTGATCTGCTCCCTGCCAGACTTGAGCCTACATAAACATACTTCAGTGTTTAACGAAGGGTATTCAGACAATAGTTTGAGTTTTATATATTTTGGTTTTATATTAATGTCCCAAATATAAAACTTTTCTTTAAAAACAGAATCTGCTTTCAATTAAGTCTACTTTTATTGAAGGAAGTCTTTGTAACCACTCCTGGCAGTTACTTCCTCTTTAGTCTGAAGAAGTACTTCAGGAGGAGTGTGGAGAGCAAGCAGGGCTGGAAGAAGTTGGTTAGTTGCACCTCCCCCTTCCTTGTCTGTAGGCATCCCTCCCCAGAATAGTTCCCATTTTCCTGTCCCCTGCTCCCTTTCTGACAGCAACCCTCTCCTCAGTCCCTGAGGTCCACAGATAATAAGCTCTGATGAAGGCTTGTAAAGGAGTACTCTGAAAGTGCTCAGGGAAGGAGTGCTGTACTATGTTATCTTTGGTCTTCCACACCATGACATGAATTCTGGAAAAGGACCATCATATGACTCTACCATAAAAACTGTACAGATGTTTTGAATATTTGTGGCCTAGATATAAGGTTTGTTCCTAATATTGCCAAATAGAAACTCTTCTTTCTCTTTATCAAGGATCCTAACAGAAGGGGGACCACAGGTTCTGAATACTGTCCATCATCTAGTACTTAAAATTAATGAAAAAACATACTTAAATTCCCACATAGTCCACAGAAGATTTGCTAGCCCAGCCCATCTATTTCAAGATGTACAGGAGTACAATTTATTTTGTTCAGGTTTATTAACAATAGCTTCTATGTGACTAAAATATGAATCTTCATCTCAAAGGGATTTTTAAGGCCAACCAAACACAAAGAAAACCATTTTTCCAGCAGGAATAAAATGAATATTTTCATATCCAAGGTCTCTGAAGTAAACTGTAGAGTACAGAAGGATACCTCTACAGAATTAAAGCTTTTATAACTATTACCAATATAAACTAAACTCTCTTGCAAATTGTTTGTAGACAAGTCTACTTTCAGATGAAATAAATTCATGCTGAATTGGTTAAGTGAATTAAATTAGAGAGTAAATAGAGTACATGCCTTTTATTCCCAACACCCCAGATGCGTCTAGACAAAGGAAGGCTCATCTACATAGTGAATTCCAAGCCAGTTTCAGGAACTATGAAGCATGTCCCCGCCTAAGCAGGCAGTATTACTAAGCATCAAGAATGTAACAACTCACTTCAAGTTGACTTTAAATCCTTAGGGTGCTAAAGTGGGCTTTAAAGTTGATTTGAGAATTCCTTACATTAAGGACTCCTATGATTTGTTGAAACAGTTTTCATATTTACTTCCACTGTATAATTAATATGTAATTTACTTTGGGTAACAGCTACACTGAAACTCTTACATATACTGGTCATTTGATAATGACTTGTATTACGTTACACTCACCTCATTAAGAACAAGCATGGTATGGAGTGATATAAACTAGACCATGCAGAAAACTATTTACCAAATATGGTAAAATTTAAAATAGGCAGCTCATTTAATTATTCTCAAGTAAATAAAGAGGAATATAGCAAATAACTGTAGGATTAAGAGTGGACAACATAAAATACAGAGATAGTGCTCATTATTATTACCTGGGGATATATGTCACAAGAAATTCTGACATAACCAATCAGACTTAAACTTATTAGAGCCTTTAAAAATGGGTAAACGGTACCAGCGAGATGGTTCAGTGGGTAAAGGTGCTTGCCATTTATCCTGATGAACCTGAAATTAATTCCCAGGGCCCACATAGTGATAGTAGAGAACTGACTCTCTTTGACCTCCACATGTGAGCAATAGCATGTACACATATGTGCCTGTACTTGTGCATACAGAAGCGTGCGCGCGTGCGTACACACACACACACACACACACACACACACACACAAATTCACAATAAAAATGTAATAATTTTTAAAAATGGCTAACTAAAAATGTAATTAAGAAAAATTATTAAACAATAATGTAGATTTTTCATTAAGTGATGATGATATTTTTATTAAATATTTAAAAAGAAAGAACTTTGGTCATAACCAAACCTTGGGCAGAGTGCAGGGAAGCATATGAAAGAAGGGGGAGTTAGTAAGACCTGGAGGGGATAGGAGCTCTACAAGGAACAAATAAATTTGGGCACAGGGGTCTTTTATGAGACTGTTTCTCCAACCTAGGACCATGTGTGGATATAACCTAGAACTCCTGCTCAGACGTAGCCCATGGCAGCTCAGTATCCAAGTGGGTGTCCTAGTAAGGGAAACAGGGACTGTCTCTGACATGAATTCAGTGGCTGGCTCTCTGACCTCCTCCCCCACCCCCAAGGAGGAGCAGCCTTGCTAGGCCACAGAGGGGACATTGCAGCCAGTCCTGATGAGACCTGATAAGCTAGAGTCTGATGGAAGGGGAGGAGGTCCTCCCCTATCAGTGGAGTTAGAGAGGGGCAGGGAGGAGATGAAGGAGGAAGGGTAGGATTGGGAGGGAATGAGGGAGGGGGCTACAGCTGGGATAAAAAGTAAATAAACTGTAATTAATATAAAAAATAAAAAATTAATAGAAAAAAGAAAAAAAAATAAATTTTAAATTGTGAAAAAAAAAACACGGTAAAAAAACAAAAAAGATCAAAGAGCAGACCAATCAGATTATGTCAGAGGCAGTCCCTCTTCCCATTACTATGTAACCCACTTGGACACTGAACTGCCATGGGCTACATCTGTGCAGGGGTTCTAGGTTATCTCCACGGATAGTCCTTGGTTGGAGTATGAGTCTCTGGGAAGTTCCCTGTGTTCAAATTTTCTTGTTCTGTTGCTCTCCTTGTGGAGTTTCTGTCCTCTCCAGCTCTTACTATTTCCCACTTCTTACATGGGGGGAGCAGCCCTACCAGGCCACAGAAGAGGATAATGCAGCCACTTTTGACGAGAACTGATAGACTAAGATCAGAAAGGAGAGGAGGACCTCCCCTATCAGTGGACTTAAGGAGGGGCATGCATGCAGAAACGGGAGGGAGGGTGGGACCGGGAGGGGAGGAGGGAGGGGCTTATGGGGGGATACAAAATGAATAAAGTGTAATTAATAAAAAATTTAAAAAAGTTAAAAAAAAGCAAAAAAGGGTAAAAACAAAGAATAAATTAGTTATATAATAAAGATACAAAACTAAAATATATATAAAAAAAGAGGAACTTTGGGTATAGCTCTCTGCAGTGTGGTCGTTGATGAAACTGTGAATGTATGAGTGTCATGGAATACACTGGCACTAGCAGTACACTGGATGCCTGGGAGCTGAACTGGTTAAACTGTCTACTTGCCTGTCATGTTTGGATATGCATGTGTTTGCAAGTGGTTACGTGGTCACATATGTGTACACGCATGTGGATTACACCAATGTCTTTCTTAATCAATTTTGATTGTGTGTGCATGTACTTGTGGACACCATGTCTTCCTTGACTACTTTCCACCTTTTCTGTAAAACAGGGTCTTTCTAAATCTGGAGTTTATTCACTACTTAGACTGGCTGGCAAGTGAGCTTCAGGGATCTGCCTGTCTCTGTTTCTGTAATGCTGGGGTTACAGACTTTCACTTTTGTGTCCTACTTTTAAGTGGGTACTGGAAATCTAAACTCAGCAAGACCTTTACTGACTGAGCCTGCTAATTTTCTGAACTCAAATCTGAGCAAGATGGAGTCACAGTCTGTATAACCTCACCTCGGAAGTGATACTTGGCATGTTTGTTACGCTCTATTCTTAGTAAGTTAATAATTAGGGAAGGAATTGTATATGGAAGTGAGTAACAGAAGAAATGAGGGAGGTGATTGGTAGGAGTAAGACAGGCACAAAAAGGATAATGGAGTGAATCTGATCAAATGTATTATGTATGTGTATGAAAACACTGAAATAAGCCCTATTATGTCACCCTAAAAGTAGGGTGAGAATATTATGTGAACAGGTTACGAACAGAACATTTAAGTTATATACTCATTCATATACATTTGTAAATAGAGATATACCATATATGTCTATGTATGTATACACTAGCCGTGCACACATGCACACACATAACACACGGATCTTGCAGCAGGCTCTGTGTAGTGACAACAGTAGAAAAATATAACACACACACACACACACACACACACACCTCAGTATAGGATTGCAACATGTTTACATGGCTTGTCGCTATTAAAATTTGGAAGACCCTGCAAAGAAATTCATTTTACTACCGTTTTGGGCTCTCTGAAGAATGTTAGCTTGTGACAAGATGTGGTGGTTTTAATCTTTTACAGTAAGCAGGAATCTCTTAAATAAACCTGATTTAAGAAATACAGAGTTCAGTTTGACCCAGGTAGTGCGGAAGGGCGAGGCAGAACAATATTTTTGACTCTTAACACAGTGAAGATTACACAACACTGAAAAAATAAATTCTCACTACAAAGGACACTCCCTGGAGTGATTCTGCTATTGAGGCACTGGCACTCACCGTACTCTACTGCAGATTTGAGCAGGGCTTCAGCATGTGTGGAGCCAAAGGCATTTCGAACAAATCTTCTCCTTCGGCGAAGATCATCCTCCCAGTAATCCAGGCGCCAGAAATCATGCAATTGACTAGATGTGAAAAATAAATGATATTTATGTCATTAACAAAAAGTCAGAACTAGAAATTCTTTTCTTCCCTAAAATTAAGATGTTCTTTCATTGGTATCTCTGGAAAGTGAGGCCACCTTGTGCTTGCATGAATATTCTATCACAATCAAATGGTAGTTAAAAGAACTGCATTATTCCCTTACACTGTAAATGCTTAGCTGTTTTTCTTTCTTTCCTTTTTTTTTTATAGTGTTCTTTTCTTTACCAAAACATTGATCATGAGGATTCGGTAACAAAAAAATATCAAATGGCAAACATTAATGGCAGTTTTCTTTCTTTTATAGCTTATAACAAGGCTGTAAATCACAGAGTAGACCTTACTACAAATAGTCTGCAATTTAATGACTGTGGCTTAGTAGACTGAATTGAGAATAATAAAATATTGCCCATGTGGCTGTGGTGGAGAAATGATTAAAATCATGTGCTGAAATATTCATTGAAGTAACTCCCTGCTGCCCACAGCAACCTGAGAAAAGTGCAATTTTATCCATTATTAATAATACCAAATTAGTTGCAAAAATTTCCAGTATGTGGTAATTGTCTTTGTAAATTATTATTCTAATGTTAACGCTCCGTAGATGATTTTACAGCTTTCATCTAATATAAACCATTAACAACTATGGTTATCACAGGGTAACATTGTGTATTACATGCTGAACCATCATTAAAACCCACAGTGCATTTCAGAAACCACTGAAACATGCTTGCTACATATCCAATGCAGCATTTTGTGATGGAACTTGGTTTTCAATTTAACTTCAATAAACACTGGTGATAAAGTTTAGCTTAAAAAGTTAGGTTTTCTGTTTACACAATGTAGACTAATATAGTAAAAAAAAAAATGATACTGTAACTTTTGTTAGCAGCACTGTCTTAAAAACATGCAGAAAGCTTTCATAGCAGATTTTATTCACTTTTTATTTTGATGTCTCACTGCAGGAGAGCACAGCAGGGCTTGCTTTTGTTTTGCTCATTACTGCATATCTACCAGCATGCCTGGGACAAGTATACTTTCAATAAGGAGTCAATGGAGTAATTTCTTAACTTCAGAACATCTATGGCTTGGGGCTGAAGAAATGGCTTAGGGGTTTAGAGCACTTGCTGTCTGTAACTCCAGTTTCAGAGGTTTTGTGTTAGTTCCATTGATGTGAAGAGACACCATGACAAAACATTTAATTGGAGGCCGGCTCACAGTTTCAGAGGTATAATCCAGTATCATCATGGTGGGGGACATGGCAGCACGCAGGTAAGCACTGGAGTAGTAGCCAGGCCACATCATGATCCACAGGCAGAAAGAAAAACAGCAACACAGTGGCTTTTGAAACCTCAAAGCCACCCCTAGTGACATATTTTCTCTAACAACACCATCTTTCCTAATCCTTTTAATCCTTTCCAAGTACTGCCACTCCCTGACGATTAAGCATTCACATATATGAACCTATGGGGCCATTCTCACTCAAACCACCACATTCCATTTCCTGGCCTCCATGGGATTGTAGCCTATCATAATGCAAAAATGTATTCAGTCCAACTTCGAAAGTCCCCATAGTCTTTCATGGCCTGAACACTGTTTAAAAGTCCAAAGTTCAAAGTCTCTTCTGAGACTCATGGTAATCTCATAACTCTAAGCTGCTATAAAATCAAAATCAAAAAGCAGATCACATGCTCCAACATACAATGGCATAGAACATACATTAACATTTCAAGAGGTAAGAAACGGAGCATAGTGAGGAACAAGACAGAAGAATAGCTGGGCAAACTCCCAACTCTGAATCTTCATGTCTGATGTCAAATGCACTTCGGTTCTCCAACACTTTCAGCTTTGTTGGCTGACCACACTTCTTTCTTTTGGGCTGGCTCTACTCCCTGTTAGCAGCTCTTCTCCGCAGGTATCCCATGACTCTGACATCTCCAAATCTTGGGGTCTCCAAGGCAATCTAGGGTTTACCTTCGCAGCTTCACACAATGGTCTCTCTGTGCCTCCATGCAAGGACATCTCTGCCTCAGAAGCTTTCCTTAGCAGCAGAGGGGGATTCCATAACCACTTTCTTGTATCCTTGATTCTACTGCTAGAACCACATGGCAGAAACTGCCAAGTTCTGCTGTTTGATGGGGCTGGAAGTTGGTCCCTTGTACAATTACAACTGCATCACCTTTCTGTTGCTGTTGGTTTCCTTCACTGCTCAATCTTTTCTTTGTTTTCACTAGTTGGAAGCTTAATGTATTGGGCTGAGTCTTACCCTGACTGCACCACTCCCTGTATTCCCTTAGGTATCAGGTTTTTCATTAAACATTTTATCTTCTTGAGCATTGGAATTAGCTCCATTACATTTCCTGGTGCTTCTCCCCACTCCCCCAAATTGTTCATTTTGTATTTTTCCTTTCTCAGTTTGCTCCTTTTCATTATAGATACGCATAAAGGTGGCCACCAATAATTATACAGCACAGTCAATATTAGGCTGCCTTGAAACCACTTCTGCCAATGTCATTAATCCCAAACTCTTCAACTCGGCCTCAGGAACATTTTTATGGCAAAGATCAAAACAAAACAAAACAAAACAAAACAAAACAAAACAAAACACCCAGCCACATTCCTTGCCAGTATCACAAGAATGGTCTCTAGGCCACTTACTAATATTCTTCCCCTCAGAAACTCCTTGACTTGGTCCCCCGACAAGCTCAAATAGCCTTTAGTACTATTTTCTATGCTCCTGCTAGGATAGCCCCTTTAATCCCTGCCTAAAGTGTCCAGCCTCTTTTCTAGTCCAAAGTTCCAAAGTCCTCCATATTACTCCAACAAGCAGCATGGTCAGGCCTGTTACAGTGATATCCTACTCTTGGTACCGACTTCTGTCTTGTCACTGTTCTATTGCTGTAAAGAGACACCATGATCAAGGCAACTCTTATAAAAGAAAACATTTCATTGGGAGTTTGCTTTCAGTTTTCATTTTCTTGTTTAGATTTTGTTTTTATGGTGCTTGAGTTTCTTTAAAAGGGTAGGTTATTCTCATAAACCAGACAGAAGACTGAATTTACACGATAAAGCAAAATCAAAGCTGGTAACTTGTTGGACATTTAGCAATAAAAAGTGTTCAGGAGATCAAATAAAAGACTAGAGTCAGAACAAAAAAAATACTTCACTAAATGTACACATGAGTACCTGGACTTCTACTGTGTGAAAAAAGTGGTAATCGTTGATATAAAGAATTCTGTGTATACAATCTAATCCTGCCCAGATCAAACAAAAACATGCATCAGACACATTGCTAATTAAAAAGTATCTTCACACAAAGAGGCACCAAGTATATAATGTACTTTTATTAAACCCATGATTTCATACAATGAATTTATGAGGTATTTAGGTTGTCACCTCAGTATAATCCAAGAGGTAAGTTGTTAGAATGGAAACTATA
>NW_026596256.1:5940563-6004515 GCF_907164565.1 Psammomys obesus
TCACCTCAGTATAATCCAAGAGGTAAGTTGTTAGAATGGAAACTATAGCAGGTCAATGAGCAGGACTCTACTCACTCTACATATGCAAATTTATTTAGTCCTCATAAACTGCAAATGTGAAAAACACCACTATTACAAACCCTTATAAGAAAGGAAATAGAGGATGGGAGGAGTTGATGTTCTCAAGATCAAACAAGTACTTAGTGGCAGAGCCAGTGTGTGTCTCTGGTAGTCTGATTTCTTAGCTATAGTTATTGCAAACACAATTAAGAAAATGAATTCTCTTGAGGATGTGACATTGAAGATTGCTGTTTCCTGCTTCCTTAGAAGCAGAGCCAGCTACCCTGGATGAACACTGGCAATTATGGAAGAGACACAATGAACTTTGTAACCTCATGTTAATGTCATCTAGTAATTTTTAGGAGAGATATATTTATATTTCTTTTAAAAACTCTTATTAGCATATGTTAAGTGTATAAAATCTAGCATAACTGTATAAAATGTATAACTGTACAAAATTTAGTCTCTTTCATATGTCTTTCTTTGGTCATACCTCTCAAGATAAATCTTATTTCTATTATCAATATGAAGGGGAGGTATGTCTACTTGATAAGGGGAAGGAAACTCACTTAAGAGGAAATCTTTATTCTTCCCTTAAAATAATTATTTATTTCAAAGACCTCAAAGACTTATGTTTGGAACTGTGGCAAAATGATGGCCTTTTGCTAGTCTGGGTGTTGATATGTTTGACTTTTTAATTTGGTTTTGATTTTCCTTTTTTTTCTCTCAGAGAAGTCAGTTTTGGCTTATTTGTTTGTATGCTTTTTGCAACAGGGTTATTGTTTGTAAACTAGCTGTCCTAGAACTTGATTTATAGACGAGACTGGTCTGGAACTCACAAATATCTGGGTGCCTCTGCTTTCTGAAATTCTGGGATTAAAGGCATACACTACCATACCTGATGAGAAATCATGTTTTTGAAGAAAAACAACAAAGCATTTATCTACATCTTTTTGCTCTGGAGTTCATTACCACATTCTTTAAGTCCATTTTTTGGTACCATAAAGAATAAAGTGATTTTACAGTCTTTAAGGAAGAGGGTGGGAGCTGTCAATATGAAAATTTGAGATAAGAAAATCTGTCCACAAAAAAATGGATCAGGTTCTAGTTAGTGTTCATATAAGACAGAGAAGCAGTCATTTTAAATGTGATGTCCAGGGAATTAAGTTTCTTTTTAATAAAAGCAATTTGCAGTTTGGAGATCAGAAGGCTCCTGGGACAATTTTCAAAATTGTTCTTCATTTATTATAAAATAAAATATTACCATGTGTTTTTAAAGTAAGCTCCCCTATTGCTCCAGTTGAACTCTGACACCCAACAGGGCCCAAGTACCTGCAACTGCTAGCCTGAGTTTCTGCTGTAGGACAGCTGGACAAATCAGACTGATTATACAACAGCAGAAACTGTAAGTGACGCAACAGGGAGGCAGTGACTCCCAATGACATGAGCCAAGGTGACCTGGAGTAATTAGACTGCGCGCATCTGGGCCCTTGTGAACATTGCTCACTCTGCAGAGTTGGTAACGCTGTGCCTCTGGATACCTCTGCTACTACACCATCACCATTCCTGATTAGAAATTATCTAGAGAACAGAAAGTGCCATTAATCCACATTAAATGCTTTCATATTTCCTTTCTGACCTTTCCATATTCCACAGCAGCTCTGGCTTATTAGTTGCACTATTGAATTTGTATTGGAAACCCTTCAGAATCATGTTTTGCAAACCACAGTGTTTTAGATGTTAGCTGTTGGCAATCTAGTATGGTGAATCTCAGGTGGGTTGGTGTTCAGTAATCACACAGACTGGCATTTCTACAAGGCAACGTGCAAACAAAGATGACATGCATCACTAGGCAACAAATAAGCCTAAGACACTAGCTTACATCCAATTTTGTTTATAAGACATACATTCTCTATAAGAACATTAAAAATGTTTTTAGAACTTATAAAAGGACTGGATGCCGAAGACAATTTCTAGAGGTGACCCTAATTCTTTCTTTTCTTTTTGATTGGGTTGCTTCTTTTTTAGTGGACTGCACTGGCGTAGGCCTACCGAGTAAACGTAAGCCTTGCCTGTGCCTTCAGATCCCCAAGTAAATCACAATCTATTAGCCTCCTTGCATTATTAAAGAAAGTCAGTGACACTTCACACAGAATATGAATAATACCAACCTTAGCTAAGTTATAACTATTGATTTACAAATAGAAAACTGAAGCAAAAGGTTGCTTGTGATTGTGCCTATCAAACACTGCTACTATGCACATCTTCCTCTTGTACACTGGCTCTATTTCCACCCAGTTCCCGTTAATGAAAGCACTGTTACATATAGTTATATGCAAAAATGTAATGAAGTCATATGGATAAGCAGCTTGACAAATTAACATACATAATTATATCTAAGGGGTCCTAGTAAGAAAGAAACAGATTCTTTTTTTTTTTTTTTTTTTTTGCTTTCTTCTAAGAATTTATTTTTATTTCACCCTACATTTATGCCTTTGTTCTGGGGCATATGTACACATATTGTGAGGCAGAAGTCCAGTCTGGTACCAGAAGCATATGATCAACCAAATTTAAGGCTAATTTTTGGCACTCTTGTAAAAAAAAAAAAAAAACAAACAATTTTCATGGTATGTGGATTTTTCTCTTTCTTGAGTCTGTGTTAGTGGTTGCCTGCCTTTTAGTCTTTTGGTGATTTGAATACACAGTGTAGAGAGGTCATTTTCTCTACCCTATTACCCTCCCATTTTTTTTTTAATTTTTTTATTTTTATTTTATTTTTCTTTTTAGTTACATTTTGTTAACTCTGTGTCCCAGCTGTATCCCGCTCCCTCATTCCCTCCCCAACCCCACACTCCCTCCCTGGTCTCCTCCCTGCCCCTTTCCAAGTCCCCTGATAGGGGAGGACCTCCTCCCCCATTTTTTTTATTATTAATTGCACTTTATTCACTTTGTAGCCACTCCATAAGCTCCTCCCTCCTCCCCTCCCGATCCCACCTTCCCTCCCCGTTCTTCACGTATGCCCCTCCCCAAGTCCACTGATAGGGGAGGTCTTCCTCTCCTTCTTTCTGATCTTAGACTATCAGATTTCATCAGGAGTGGCTGCATTGTCATCATCTGTGGCCTAGTAAGGCTGCTCCCCCCTCAAGGGGAGGTGATCAAAGAGCAGGCCAATCAGATTATGTCAGAGACAGTCCCTGTCCCCATTACTACGGAGCCCACTTGGATACTGAACTGCCATGGGCTACTTCTGTGCAGGGGTTCTAGGTTATCTCCATGCATGGTACTTGGTTGGAGTATGAGTCTCTGGGAAGACCCCTGCGTTCAAATTTTCTGGTTCTGTTGCTCTCCTTGTAGAGTTCCTGTCCTCTCCAGATCTTACCATTTCCCACTTCTTACATAAGATTCCATGCACTCTGCTCAACAGTTGGCCATAAGTCTCAGCGTCTGCTTTGATAGTCTGCAGGGCAGAGCCTTTCAGAGTCCCTCTGTGGCAAGTTCCTAGCTTGTTTCCTGTTTTCTTCTTCTTCTGATCTCCTTCCTCTTTGCCTTTCAGGATGGGGATTGAGCATTTTAGTCAGGGTCCTCTCTCTTGATTAGAAGAAACAGATTCTTAATGACTTTAATTTGGCAGTCAATGACACAGATGCAGTCTTCAACTAATATACACAGTTAATTTCACTTTTCTATGGTTTTGAGTATTATTCTTATAATAATGGGGAAGCTAGAAATCTCCCTCTGAAAATATTTCGGTATTCCATGTCCCCCTCCCCGATCTGAGACGGGGTTCATTTTATAGTCCAGGATAGCCTATAATTATGGCCCAAGCTAGTCCTGATCTCATTGTGATCTTCCTATCTGCCTCTCAAGTGTTGGAATTACAGCTATGAACCACCCTGTTGGGATTGAGATGTCTTGTCATTTTTTATTTCTCTGCATACATGTCATAAAATGTCTATATTTAATATACTCTACATGATTAGTACAATAGTACATACATACACATTACATAGTAAATACACATTATGTATGTAATGTGTGGTATACAAACTACGTACACTATTTTAAAGAGAAGGCAGCTGACTAACACGATAGAACTGGCTTTGGATTGGTCTCTTCACCTTTGTGGCGTTATCACTCTGAATCCCTCCTCCCCTGCTTTGTGTGTTAATGAAGCTAGGCCTGTGACAACATCTCCAGTTCTTTTCGATGTACAAGAAGAAACTGAGCAAGGAAGACAAGAAGCCTCTCTCCTGCCGAACCTCTAGAAACCTGGAATGGCAGCTGAAGTCTCTGGTACAAGTCAAGTGGTGTAATAATTTTCAGCTAAATTTAAGGGATGGAATCAGTATTCCTGCTAACTTTACATTCTTGTTTGGCAACAAAATAACACTACGTGCATTGGTAACATGAATTAGAAAAGGTAGAGATAATGCAAATTTGAAATGCTTCAAAGATATACTACTTAGGCTAGGCCTAGTGGGACAGGTCTGTGATCCCAGCTATTCAGGAGATTCAGGTAGGCAGATTTCAAGTTCAAAGCCTTACTACAGAGTGTGACACTGTAAAAGAAAAAAGAAAGGGAAGAAGAAAGGAAGGTACCACTCAACTGCAAATCAAAAATTGGGATAGATTAACTGTTTATGGGATTTTCTACAGCTTTGCTAAATTACTGTTTCAGCATTATTTTTTGAATAATTATGCATGAGTTTATACTCTAGTCCCAGACTGAAATGAATTTTATTCTTTTACATTAAAAAAAAATAAAGAAGAAAGGAAGGAAGGCAGGATGGAAGGGAGGAAAGACTACCCCCTAACAAAAGGCTAAATAGAAAATATAAACATTTAAATATAAGTAATATTTTTGTTACCTCTTTGATAAAAACAAAGTAATTTTCCAAAGAAAGAAAGAAAGAAAGAAAGAAAGAAAGAAAGAAAGAAAGAAAGAAAGAAAGATCCTTTTTACCATGGTTTACTATGCACAGGATGCTCTGTTATTTAGTTAAGGAAGCTGGCCAGTGATCTTTTATTTTTTAGGACTTCCAAAATCACTAGCATAGCCTTCCCAGTCTCTCAGACCACAAGAAAAGGTTTTTCTGAACTTGAGCCTCTTCCTAACGCAGGCATTTCTGACAGACAGCATCAGCACCCAGTCCCTTCTCTGCACAGACATCAATTCTCCAATTGTTCTCTTGTATTTCTGCACACACTGCAATTCTGTTAGTTACAAGTTCAGAAACCTCTACTCCAATGAATTTAGTTCCCAAGACCAAAATCTTACATCTTCTGTGTCTGTGTGTCTTTAACCACATTTTTACTCCTGGGGAATTAACTGGTCATCAACTGCACTGATTTTTATAGAAAACATATTAACACTGGAAAGTCGACAACACATATTTGCGTGCCTTACAGAAGACAAAAAGCACAGAAAGGTCAAAGGTCAGGTCGCATATTGAAACACATTACACCCTTAGCCACCAAAAACTACCAAAGCGAATGAACAGAGATGGAATAATAAAATGAGCATCCTCAGCCAGGAGTGGAGCCACACACAAAACAGACCACTCTATCTGTGCTCTTTTCTTTTGCAGAATCCAATAAACTCCCATTATACTCCTTTTAAATGGCTCCATTACTAGGATTCTATAACAACAGCCTAATCTCTTGATAATTATAATAAATGCTTGTAATCAAAGTAGGGACCATTTAGCATAGGAAGGAGAAAAGCTGTTTTCCATCAAACTCACTATAGTTCTATGACCTCTGAAGCATTCAGCTACAATGCAGCTTTCCATCTAATTTTTGCTCAAATAAATATTTAAGAAAATACCAGATCAATGAGACTTTGACCCTGAGGCATTTTAGCACAATTTTTTGTTTCAGATTTTAAAAATGTGTTAACAATTAAAATAACAGGACATGTTTGTTTTAGTGCACACACTTCTAGAATTTAAGTGATAAATGACTTGATTAGCTACAATATTTCCTCAGGGAGCAAACATAATAGTTACTTTAGGAAATGACACTGTGGTGATGAGCTTCCCACAGTGTGGTTGCTTTAAGGAAGTATCATTTTCCTGGAGCACAGCACATCTCAATGCTGAAGTTGCATCTGGGCTTTCTTGATAAGCGGTGCTAGGTCATGGAAGTAATTTAAGGCTGGGAAAGTGATGGCAAATGACTACATAGGATCAGGATGGCATTCATCTGCATAGATTTTACTTGTTAGCTGTGAACAGCAAGAAGCCAGCTGTGACGAGGGTAGAAAGAAACTATCAACCTGGGCTACATTCAATGGAGAACTATTTCATTTTTTAAGAAGTGATTTTTATTAATTCTTAGCAAAGAACGATCCTTTCTCAATGCTCATCCCTACCTATATAGAGTGTTTCCAACAACTGTGAAAAGTGATGGATCTAATTTACAATCAAATAAAACTTTTGTGCTCAGTTGTGGGAATAAACAGAACTATGAGGAGAAAATTAATAAAGAGAAGGAAAATATAAAATACAATACCTTCAAGGCAGAAACAACTATGTTTTATTTGATATCTCCACAGGCACTAAGAGGGAGTTAGTGACAGCACACTGAAAGCAAGACTCCTTTGTGAAAACGTGTACATTTATTTAACTAAGCACAATCACTGAAAATGACCTTTATCCAACCCTTCACCGCAGCCTTACAATGATCTAAAAATGACTGCCAGACACTCTTTAAATAACATTACTTAAATAAAAGTCATTACCCAAGGGGCAGTATTAAAGCACGGGAACGAAAGACAGATCTTTGCTCATCAAAACATAGGAAGGACTTGGTAACACACTCAGTATCTTTGTTAAAAGGCTGAAAAACAACACAAATCATCTTAGTCTTTTAGAATGGCTATGGGCAGTGTGTTTTTCACATTCAAGGGGGGCATATTTGATACTTGATGAAAAGAACTGTCAAAGAAAAAAAATAAGATAAAAATGCTGCTTAGGATGTAAAATTATACATGGAATTGTTATAGGCAAGGGTTTTCTCAAAACAAGTGTTACCTAAATAAAATGTTTTGTATTTACAAAATGTAGTCATTTCATAAAGTTAATACGTTAATTTTTATAAATCATTCCCCCATTGCAAACCAAGCATTTGGCCATCTCGACCTTTCCTCTTTTAATTTATGTCCAATATAATATTTAAGATCTCACATAAATTAGGAGTGAACAGACAGGTGAATTGGTAAAAATGATACATACTATGGAGTCTTTTAAAAATTCATTTCATTATTTTTAGTGCTGTCCCTGTTTCAGTTAGCCAACACAGAACATACTCTAGGGCACACGGATTTTCCTCTATTAACAGGATGATTAGTCCAGTAAATTACAGCTTTCAGATGAAGACGACGGTTACATCTGTGTGCTGGGATAGGAGAAGGGGATAGGAGGTTCATTTCACCACGAAGTAATTATGTGGGGCCAGTGTGTTACCATTTATCATGGCTGAAAGATGACACTCACTGCTAGCCAAGGGAAGCTGCTACTCAGAGGCTCCCATCTAGATCAATACACCATGAATTTTTTTCCTGGCAAAAAAAGTAATTATACAACAGAAACTTCAAAATCAATACCTTCCCAAGCTAACACAGTTTCCACTATAGAGACATGAGGGTATGGTCTTGTCAGCCATCACCCAAGCCTACCCATTAAATCCAAATTAAACTTGTTTTTTTGTGATGCTAATCCTATCTTTCAGTGTTATTTTAAATCCCCACTACTGGTTCCTGGTAAGCCAGAGAGTGTCACTGGTCTCTGTTTATTGTTTTTATGGTAATAAAGCATGCCATGTTTCTTTTGACTACACAGTAAGGTATGAGAGTGGCAATGATTCACCCAGGACTATTTTTTAAGAAAAGACAACCATTTCGTGTGAAAACAGTGTCTAAACTGAAGAGAACTGAGAGTGATACAGGAGCGGTAGCAACTGCCCAGTCAGAACTCTGACCTTCTCTAACTTCTAAGATCTACAAATAGCACGCAGAATGTTTTGAAATATATATTTCAATTTTTGAATATTTAAAAAACTATCCCCAGACAGGCATTAGAAAAAGTATATTTATCAAGCATAAAATATAATATATGTGTGTATGTATGTGTATACACACACACACACACACACACACGGATGAAAACAGATGTTAAGATCATCTAAAAATCCATCAAATTGTCAATTTGACAACTGCTTTCTCTGAGATAGAGTTTAGTCTTATAAACCAATCTAATATATCAGAAAAGGTTAAAGGGCAAGAAAAAAAATCACTACTTCAGTGAAAAAAAATTTGACATCCAATTTTCAAGCTGATTTATCAGTGGAAAGCTAAAATGGATAGGCTGCCATTACTGGGGAGCAGCCTGTCTAAGAAAGCTGTTATAAAGCCTCCCATTTTGATTTAGCCACATTAATCAATACGAACCTATACTGTTTCAATTTTTAAAACATTGATCTTCTGCTGTAAGCTTAATTCAGCCACATCTATCAAGTCATAAAATACTCAATATATTTTTAAACACTGGCAACAAAAGTAAAATGATAGAATGAAATTCAGGTTTGTTTGCCTTGATGGTTAATCATTGCTACAAAATAATGGTTTAATCTAGTTAACTAAGAAATTGAGTTAATATTTTCATATGTTTGGAAATTAATGTTTTCCCTCTGTCTGCTCCTTCTTATAACTAGACTAGCATGGTCAGAGACTCTTAGTTACTGTGAGGCAGTCAAGGTTAGTTTAAGTTTGAAAGCAATAGCGGGCTATTCTAGACATTGAGAATGAAACTGATAAAATTTTAAAACTTTTTATTTAATACAGAAAAACACTTCCACTTTTTAGAAGTAAAAGTAAAGCATTTTGAAAGAATTTCAGACTGTGTAGTAAAGGTATTTGAGAATCAAAGAATTTTTTTTTTTTTTTTTTTTTTTTTTTTTTTTTTTTTTTTTTTTTTTTGGAGGGGAGTGTTCAAGACAGGGATTCTCTGTATAGCCCTGGCTGTCCTGGGACTCTGTCTCTGCAGACCGTACTGGCCTTGAACTCACAGAGATCTGCCTGCCTCTTTCTCCTGAGTGCTAGCTAAGACTAAAGGCATGTGCTGTCACTGCCCATCTTTTTTCCTTTTTGAAGGAAGATGTTTTTGAATGTACATGTTAAATTTACAATATATGTATTAAATGGTCAATCCAGTAAGAGTTTTGTCCAAGTCATCATCCACAATATTCTGGAGAGTAAAGGCAGAAATATACATACAGGCAGATACTGCAATTGCTCAAGTGTATCAGTGCATAAGGAACACTGCACTCTAAGTGCTATTAAGAATCCTGAAAAAAATGAAGGCAGTTTTAACATGGAATAATCTGGCCTCGAAAACAATTCGAATTTATAGGATTCAATTAATAATTTTCAGTGTCTGACTATATGTATATTTTATATTACCTATTCATAAAGCATTTTCATTAAAATTGAGCATACTGATATTTTATGATGCTATCACATTTACTGGAGATTTGTACAGAAAGGAAGGTCAAACAATAGCAAATGAGACTGTAAAACGGGAGAAATTGTGTGAGAAAGTCTGAGGCTATTAATGAGGTCTCCATTGCCACATGTCCATGGTACTAATTGAGCATGCTTCGAAGCCAGCTCAATGGGCACAATCACCATCAAAGGAGTTTTTGGTGTACCAGGCACACACCAAAGAAGATAACATTTCCTCTATATGTATTAGGTAAAGAAAATATAATTTTTCTTAGATTCTTTTAATGAAAAGGTGGAACTTGTTCCTACCTTGGGGCACAACCTGGTAATGTGATACATGCAGATATTGCTAGTGATTAATCAGAATGAGCACTGCCACTTCTTTAACGCTTTTATTTCCTTATGTGGACAAGCTCCTGGAACTTTAAGAAGTGTATCATGAGGTGCAGACTATGCCATCTTTCCATTCTCTGTAGTACTGAAACCTACTCATTGAACCTAAACTTATTTTGTTAAAAACACTAATTTTTAATGTTTAACACAGAAATACATAATTTTTAATTTTTTGTCCAGGTAGAAGTTAAATGCTTACACAAAATAAACACAAGAGTAAAATTAATTATACATTTACAATAAAAATTTTAGTGTCTATGTTTCCGAATAATGAAAAGAAGTCCTTAAGATAGCAGATATGTGAACTCATAGTGACTTTAATTTCCAAAGTCTAAATTTACAACCCTGGGTGACTGGAAAACTTTCTGCAGGTCTTAACTACAGCAAACATTCAAAAAAGGTCTACTTACCCAAAGAACAAGAGTAATATCACTAGGAGGAAGAGTCACGGTTTAGGGTGTCCTACAAGGACAGGTGCTAAGTGTCAATGATATGGATGCAACAGGAGGTGCACCCGTGGTAACGGGTTAGCTATGGGATGTGAGCTATCACAGACGACTCTCCCAGACACCTCTGAACTGTGCTGTTTTTGCACACTGCCTTGGAAGGACTATGCTTCTTAATGTGTGTGTAACTAAGTGGCATCAGTGCATGCAATCCTGTTCAGCCTTTCTCCTAAAACTGACTTTTTTGATGTCTTAGTGAGGTGTCTTAGAGAATGAGGTGTTGCCTATTCTTTCCAGCATACCTCAACTGAGGCTTTTCACTAGATTTACCAGCTACACTGGGTTCTCAAGGCCAGTCAACATGAGGCAACACCTGTCTGTCTGCCTGGCTTTCTCATTACCCTTCCAAAGAGCATAAATGTCCATGTACTTCTAGTACTTAAGAATATGTTAAAATACGTATACAAACAAAGCTTCTACTGAAAGCTGTCTACCCAGGTGCCTTAACATATTGATGAATTTTAACATTAGTTTTGTCATTCAAACAAATTTTAATGAATAACTTCAGTCATTTTTCATTTGCCAACTTTTACCTATTTATTTTATCCTTCTAGGCCACAGATTTGGAAACCATAATCCTTTGCTGCCCATGGTCTCTGAGCTCAGCCCTCCTCCATTACTGTCTTCATTGTGTAAATGTTTGTGGAGGAATCCTTTGGGAACACTGCTTGACAGTGCTCACTGGGGCACATGGAGTCCACTTTTCCCCACTAAACCCAACTGCTTCATAAGGATGGTATGGAAAGAAGGCCAGGTCATCGCCTCCTCCCACTCCAGGCTCCTTGCTGTGCACACACAGACTGGAGTAACTTGTTCTTTGGTGAAATTATTTCACTTTCAGATCTGAGATACTACATTTCCTTCCATTCCTGACTCTGCTCTGAAACATCTGTTAGGTCATACAATGCCTTGATTTCAGACCACCTAATGAATTGATCCAGGGAGTCTTCCTAGTTGGGCAATTTTGATTAATTTTTTTTTTTTACAAAGCCCATTTTTCAGTTCCTCTTCTATGAATTTTCTTTTAAGACTAATTTCTCCAGATAAGTATTCAGATCAGTATACCCTAAGACATATATCCTATCAATATTAATCAATTTAATGGGTGAGCAGAAAGCACTGCACTACGGATCAGTACCCACTGGCCCAAAAGTAATGAAAAGCTAATGGCTTGAGGAAGCTCTGAGCTATTAGTGCTGTTAACAGCAGAGTTAACTGTGCAATTTTTTTTTTTTTTTTTGCTGGCAAAATTAAACTTTAAAGTATTGTTTACAAAAGAACTAAAGTTCCTTTGTTACTAAAATTAACCGTTTTACTTTTCAGTGCAGCTTAGAACCTTATACATTTTTTAGTTAGAAACATAGGCATTATTATTAAAGTAGAACACAGAAATAATTATATAAATCAGAAGTTAATACTAAAATTAACTTCTTATAACCTATCTCTTACAATCAGTCAATCAGAAAGGATTCTTATTCTTCATAATCTACTTCGTAGAAATGACAAAAATTTTCAATAATTCATTCATTTTACAATCATACATTCCCAACTGGTATGTGTAATTTATGCTCTGAAAGACATTATTTCTTGCCCCAGAGAAGTTATGCTACATAAGAATAAGAGAAATTTTTGTTTGTTTGTTTTGGGTTTGTTTGTTTCCAGGCATGGTTTTTCTCTGTAGCCCTGGCTGTCCTGGACTTACTTTGTAGACAAGGCTGGCCTTGAACTCACAGAGATCTGCTTGTCTCTCCCTCAGAGTGCTGCGATTAGAGTCCTGCATAACCACCATGATAAGAGAACTATTTATCAGTCTTTTACTCATTTAGCATGTGTTCATCCCTTTAGTCCCCTCATACTTCTGAATTTAAAGGATCTCCCATGGTGCTTAAATACACACTAGAGGGTTGGGCATTGGGTCAGGTATCTGGAATCCAGCACTGTGAGACTGAGCCACGAGGGTGGTGAGTTTAAGGTTATGTACTGAGACCTTACTCCCCACCCCCAACATAACATATAAAATATATTCTGGATATTAAGGAAATGAGTATAGCACAGAGATAAGGAAAAGGCAAAGATACTTCATCATTCCCAATGAATCATACTGCTATTATCCTCTAGCTTAAGAAAGCACATAGCAAATAAGAAATAATGAGGAAAAGGGTCCACTGTATACAGGCAACGTTTGTTAGGATTTCAAAACTAATATAAGTACTGACTACAACCCAGACTGAGATGCACTCCCTCACATTAATCACACAGAAGTACTATGTGGTTTGTTTCTCTTTTCCTAGCATCCTATGACCTTGCTGGAACATCCTAATATCATAGGAGATGAATGCCTATTACCTCTATCATGGTGCAGAATATTTGTTTTGTTCAGATCCCCACTGAGTTAATTTTACAACTGAAGAATGCAATAAGACAAAGAAGAATATTTTAAAAACTATCTCATAAATATAAATAAAATAATTAGTGTACAAACTAGTTGGTAGGGGCAGGCTATCTTATGAAACACTAGTGTAATTGTTATTGTTTTTATTATGAACTTGCAGTTCTGACTTGGCAGTACCAGAGGCAAGTCCTGACCTCTCCAGACGCATTTCCTTATCTATAAAATTGAGCTGCTACAGAGCCAGGCTTAATCTTTGGCTGGGCAATCAAGATCCTTCTTGATTGAATTTGAACTCTACTTCCAGTCTTATCTTTATCAGAGACAGTCTCATACTTTATTCCAGTTAATTTAACCTATCTCAAATATCCCTGATGTTTTAATCCTATGTCATTCCTTAGACCTGGAAATCTGAACTGTTTCTTTACTAACTCTGCAGGCTAAATAGCTCACTCCAATAATAAGTACTGCTGCTTTATAGAACTGTTGCCATTACTAAGGACTGGCACTCTCTCATAGATTAGAGAGCTCCCTTAGGGTAGAAGTTACCTCACATAGAGCAGCACCCTGCTGCATCCTACTGGGGACAGTGACTGTTAACTACCGTTAGCTAACAGTACAGTGATAGAAGGTCAGCAAACAAACCTCTGAGAAAAGTAGACAGTCTGAAAGGCCAATCTGCCTCAACCATCACTCTTGGAGAATTAATGTTATAACTCCTCTCTGTTCCAATTATTGCATCAGTAGAAAAAGGGCGAAGAAAAACCATGTGCTGATCTTGATAAGACATGACAAAATTCTATACCTACTCAGCATGAAAACTTTTTGCAAACTACATAAAACAAGGCAGGGCTTGTTCTTAGTCTGAGAAAAGAAAATATCTTAAAAATGTAACTAGAAAAACTCATAAAAATCTCTCATAAAATTATGGTAAAAATATTGAAACGTTCCTTGCTATCAGGACAAGAAAAAACCTTACTGTCACATTCCATGAAATAGTACACTGAGATGTTAGCACATTAAAATACATAGTTGAAAGCAAGCTGGAAAAGGAGCAATGCTGCCAGTATTTCGGTGATACTTTACTCACCTGAACAGCTAAGAAAATGGTAGTACTATGATCACTGACTGTTTCGCAGAATTACTGGATAAAGGTCTATATATGAAAACAACTATACTCTGTTCATCAGTCTCAAGCTCATGCTTACATTAAAAACATACACAATTATGACAGCTTCAAAATACATCAAATCCTCCAAAAGAAATCTTATAAGAAGATGTGCAGTATCTTCATATTGACAACTACCTGCCATCCCAAAGACAAACAAGAGGTAACTTGCACAAGCTGAGGCTTCTCACACAAATAAGTTTGCACGTCATTTTTATGAAGGTGCCAATGTTCTTCAATGTGTTCCACAGAGTTAATGAAATTTAAATAAAAATTGTAACACTTTTTTCCAGAAGTGCAAAGGTCAAGAAAAGTCAGACAGCTGGGTTCAAAAACAGATAGCGAGGAGCTAGAGAGATGCTAGGCAATTGGGGACACTTGCTGTACTTGCTAAATGGGGTAGGATTCCCAGTAGCCACATCTGGTGGGCCACAACAACCCAGCAGCAAAGCATCTGGTGCTCTCTTCTGGCCTCTGTGGGCACCCACACTTACAAGTACATGTTCCCACAAACGTACATGATTAAAAATAAAACAGACAACTAGATCAGAGTGCTGACAAGTAAGTCTGGCAATTAAAGACTGACCCAGAACAGACTATTAGTACAGTATAAAGAAGGGAGGCCTTTTTTTAAATATAATTGCTGAGTCTACTAAATAGCTGGCAAAGATGGACAGGGACTCTGCCTCCTGCATACAGTCTACACAGGTCTCAAGCGCAAAGTCAAAGTGAAAGCACTAAGCTTTGAGAAGAACACTTAGAACAACTTCATGGTCTTACAAGAAAAGACATTTCCAGAAGCAAAATTACTACCATAAAGGAAAAGGTGATATGGACTAGAAAACCTGCTCAAAACAAGAGTGAAGGTGACTGGTGGGGAGGAGACATATGAGCACACACCGCCACCAAAGGCTCAGAGCCAGAACACATAATGAATAGCTACAAATGAACCAGTAACAAGAGGTCACCATAAGACTCAATAAGGGGTTGGAGAAGACAGCTCAGTGGTTAGGAATGTATATTGCTTACAGAGGACCCTAGCTCCCCAAACCTACATTAGGTAGCTCACAATCACCTCTAATTTCTGCTCCTACAACTATCCAATTCTTCTAGCCTCCACATGGACACTTATCGTCTGCACATACAGCACCATAGCCATGCACACAATTAAAAAGATAATAATCTTTTTACAAAGGTTGAGCAAAGATGAGTCAAATGGCACTACTGATCAGTATAAGTGATACTCAAGGTTTTAACTTTCAGAACATTGCAAATGATAGTATAACGCAATGAATTATACTGACACTAAAATGGTAAAGTGGAAAAAGGCAGAAGTGTAGGAATGTAAAGAACAGAATAACTTGGAAACTTATGTAGAAGAGCTACATGTGTCTATACCATGGCTCAATGATTCTGATCCTAGCTGTTCTTCCAACAGAATTTTTTTTTCTTTTTTTGGAAAATAAAACAATAAGGGGCAGACCCAAGATGGTGATGAGCGCACACAGATTCTGAGTTGTAGAGGAGCTGAACAGTCTGAGTTGGTGAGTGGAAGAACTACTGAAGCCAGGGAAACAACGGGGAGGCTTTCTAAATGAGAGGTGATTTGCATAAGGAAATTGCACTGAGACTATCACCCGCGCCTGCTACATCTACAGCACATGCACAAGTAACCCCTTACATGCCTACAAGGCAGAGCCCCTCCCACACACCCAAGTGTTCAACATTCCCTATCACTCTGTCCCTCGAGGCACACACACACACACACACACACACACACACACACACACACCTGCCCTTCTGCGCCCATGGACTTTCCTCCCACAGGTACGGTTAAAGCACCAACGCACATGCTGAGGCCATGGGACCTCTCTCAGCTTCCTGAAGAACTCTCCAGAGGCCGGAGAGAGACAGTACCAGTCTGAACTGCAGAATCCAGGAACAAACAGGGAAGGTTACAGATAAGCCAATGGTCAGGGGATGACAAAAGAACACATCCAACATAAATCAGAACATCATGACTTCACCAGCAACCCCCAAAATTGATGGATACTCCAATTCATCCGAAGCACAGGAAAATGACTTTAAAGCTATGCTTACCCAATTATTTGAGGCTCACAAAGAAGAAACAAACAAATCTCTCAGAGCAATAGCCATACAAATTCAGACAATTAAAGAGGAAATGAACAAATCTATCAAAGATTTGGCTAATCAAGTGGAGGCAAAGAAAGAGGAAATGAAAAAATTCTCAAAGAAACACAGGCAAATATAGCCAAACAAATAGAGGCACAAGTAGAGATACAATTAGTGGCACATAGAGAGGAAATGAACAAAAAAATAGAGATCATCATAGAAAGACAGGAATCCACATTCAAACACATGAAGGAAATGTTGCAAGGCATGAAAACAGAATTAGAATCAATAAAGAGAACACAAACTGAGAAAACCCTGGAGCTGGAGAACTTAGAGAAAAGATCAGGAACCACAAAGGTAAGCATCACCAATAGCATACAAGAGATGGAAGAGAGAATCTCTGGTGCTGAAGATACACTCACAGAAATTGATACTTCTCTCAAAGAAAAAGTGAAATCAGAAAAGTCCCAAACACAAAATATTCAAGCAAACAAGGATGCCATGAAAAGACAAAATCTAAGATGATAGGAATTGATGAAAAAGAAGACTCCAGGCTCCAAGGTCCAGAAAAATATTTTTAAGAAAATCATAGAAGAAAATTTCCCCAACTTAAAGAGATGTCCATAAATATATAAGAGGCCTACAGAACACCAAATAAACTAGACCAGAAAAGAAACACATCATGTCACATCATAGTCAAAACACT
This sequence comes from Psammomys obesus, assembly GCF_907164565.1. NCBI lineage: Eukaryota > Metazoa > Chordata > Mammalia > Rodentia > Muridae > Psammomys > Psammomys obesus. The sequence goes on from NW_026596256.1 coordinate 5,957,421, forward strand.
ACATCTACAGAACAAAGGAAAGATATTAAAAGCAGCAAGGGAAAAAGTCCAAGTAACTTATAAAGGTAGACCTATCAGAATCACTTCTCATCAGAAACTATGAAAGCCAGAAGGGCCTGGGCAGGTGTCATGCAGACTCTAAGAGACCACAGATGCCAACCTAGACGACTATACCCTGCAAAGCTTTCAATCAATATAGATGGAGAAAACAAACTATTCCATGACAAAGCTAAATTTATGCAATATCTACACAGCAAACCAGCCCTACAGAAGATACTAGAAGGAAAACCCCAATCCAATGAAAACAACTTCACCAAAAAAAAAAAAAAAACAAAAAAACATAGCACACAGATAATAGCCCAACAAAAATTAAAAGAAAACAATAAGAAACATGAACAGAAATAGTGCAACCTTACTCATAATAGCAAAATATCTGGGTATTAGGTAAGTTCAGATAAAGTCATATAATGGATTTCTAAATATTGATGAATATTAACTTAAAAAGCTTATTACATATGGATACATGTCATAAATACTGGACTAACAAACCAGAGAAACAAGCTCATGTTAACATAGTCTGTACATGAATACAAAAGTAGATAGTAAGTCTGTACTCTTTACATTTAGAAAATGGTTACAATCATTAGGTACCCTCGAGTACAAACAAATGCTTGTATTTGGCTACTTTTGATGGGTGTGGTTCTAGAGTCTTGGTAGTCCTGCCTCTTCATGTAGGTAATAACACAGGGAGTGCCCACCTTTTAATCTCACTGAAGTGCTCTATTTATAATCTGTCTTTTTTTTCTGCTTTGTACCACACTTTCATATAAAGGGGGACATGATGCCTTCTTTGATTCTGTGGTAATCTGTAGTCCATTTTACTGCATATTTTAAATTTAAATCCATCCATCTTTATATGAGTTAAAATTTACCGTAGGCCACCAGAACTCTTAGCTTCACTCCTGTTCTTTGTGTGTATATATGTCTAAATCTGTGTGCTTGTGTGGACGTTGCATTCATTGTTCAGGGAGTATATAGGCCAGACTTCAGGATGTCTTCCTCAATTCCTGCTCCACTTCTTTTGGGAAAGGGTTTCTCACTGAATCTGGCTTGCCTCACACTTGCTAGACTGTCTGACCAGCAAGACCCCAGACTCTGTCTATCTCTTCTTAGCAGTACTGGGGTTACAAGACATTACAGGACAACCTGACATTTTACATGGGTGCTGGGGATCTGAACTCAGGTCCTCATGTTGGCACAGAAAGAACTTTCCCCATGGAGCCACATCACCAGCCCTCTCTTAAGGTCAGAAGGAGACCTGCAAATGTGCTAGGAATGATGGTCTTAAGGGGGTTGCACACAGCTAACCTGAGCTGCCTGGGGTAAGATTTTTGGCATTTTCCTTATGTTGTAGTATCCTCTCACAACCTCACAGTCCCTTTTCCTGCTACTCCACATCTCTCAAGCCTACTAATCCAGAAGAGAGAAACTTTCCTCTGTTTACTAGGAGCCAAGGGTAAGATGCCAGTGTCTTGGAAACTATTCCTTAGCTCTGAAGCAATTTCAAACAACTCGGATAGTTTATAAAAGATTAAAAGAAGAAAAACTAATTAAAACGTACTCACAGCACCAAGGAATTGGCTATTTTGTTTTTCTGACCAAATCATGTTATTTGCAAATTCGGGTTTCATGTAATAATAACTGCACTTAAATTACTTTTTACTTGAAGTGTCAGAAACTTTAAATAAGCAAGAATTATGCTCACAAAAATGTTTACAGACCTACACATCCTAACAGTGCAGTTAAATTCCACAAGTTTACACTGAAAGAAGCAACCATCTGCAGAAGGCTTTCCTTTGAGAAAGACTGAGATGGAAGGGCAGTCACACTAGTGAGCAAACATCAGACAGCAACTTGACCGTGGTTAAGAACTTAGTACTTTACAAGTAAAGTGCCCATAATAGACGTTAATGTAGCACTGAGTAGAGGTGATCCATAAAACCATTAGATGAATGGAAATGATGGATAATTCTTTCCCTATGGCATATTTAACCAAAGTCGAAAGTAACAAAGGGACAGATAAAAATAAAAGCTTGTGATTTATAATAGCCAATGAATCCCTGACAAACCGAATTTTGTTTCTTATAAACATACCCAAGGAGAAAAACATATCTAACATTTCAAGTTCTCAGACAACAACTTTTCTATTGAACAACTGTGAGCAATAGAAAATCATATTAATTCGGGTAACTATAAACCAAGAAAGGTAAGTGAGGAAGTGAAATGGATGTGAAGATTTGCTAATTTTTCTAACAATACATTCAAGACAACTTGTGTTTACAAATCCCAAGTTTTATCCCTTCTTTCAAATTCTAGCCTTACAAGTACTGATATCAGGGATGCAGCATCTGGACCCAGATGTTAATCTGCCATTTTGCTCTTATTTGCAGATAGTGAAACAATGATGCCTAGACCTTATTGCTATGAAAAACAGCTACACATGTATAGTGTTTGGGAGACATAAGGAGTAAAACATGTAAATGTATGTTTATGATCAGCTAAAGTACAGCAAGAAAATAGACATGTGAGGGCTTATCCTCACAAATTCCGAAGGTGGGCTTTTCTGAAACAACCCCATAGAAATACAAGCCTTTAAAATTTCATTTGACATCTTTCTAAAATCTAACTGAGCAAGTTAACAAGACTTGACTATTGTGCCTGTGATACTCACAGCTGAGATGCCTATGCCTGAGATGACCACAGCTGAGAGGCTTGGAATTGAGAAGACCTAGAGCTAAGATACCCAGTTGAGATGGAACCTGAAAGACTCTTGAATCTAAGATGCTGCTGTAGGCTCTAATTCAAAACGGAAGAGAGCTGAACATACACTATGAATTTTAAAGCAGATATTAGCTAGGCCAGTCGGCACACTACTCAGTGAAGGGACTCAAAAATTTTGTAGCATTTTTTTTTAAAAGCCAGGAAGCTGCTCCTACAATGATCAATAATAACAGATAAATACTTAAAATACTGAAAAAATGAAAAGAAAAACTTGAAGCCATTTTACTTTTAACAATAACAACAGTAACAACAACAAAAGAGCTGTCAAAGAATTTTTAAGAGCTGAGGCTGAATTTATTCTTTTCTGGCTCGGAGGCTGATACTGTTTTACGTGGAAAACTTTTTAAAAGTGATTTATTTATTTCTATTTTATGTGCATGGATGCTTTACCTGCATGTATATCTGTGTGAGGGTGTCAGATATCCTGGAACTGGAGTTACAGACAGTTGTGAGCTGTCATGTGGGTGCTGGGAATGAACCTGGGTCCTCTGGAAGATTACACAGTGCTCTTAAACATTGAGCCATCGCTCCAGCTCTTGGAAAACTTTTACAAAAAAAAAAAAAAAAAAACTAGACTGATACTCCAACCAAGGATCATTCATGGAGATAACCTAGAACCCCTGCACAGATGTAGCCATAGCAGCTCAGTCTCTAAGTGGGTGCCCTAGTAAGGGGAAAAGGAGTTGTCTCTGACATGAACTCAGCGACTGGCTCTTTGATAACCTACCCCTGATGGGGGAGCAGCCTTACCAGACAACAGAGGAAGACAATGCAGTTAGTTCTCATAAGACCGGATAGGCTAGAGTCGGATGGAAGGGGACTGGGGAGGGGCATGGGAGGAGAAGAGGGAGGGAGGGTAGGATTGGGATGAGATGAAGGAGGGGGCTACAGCTGGGATACAAAATAAATAGATTGTAATAAATAACAACGATGATTATGTCAAGATATTTATAAAGGGATAAATACCACTCATATGTCTATGGTAACAAACTGCTGTCTGATTAGACTCAATGTTCAATCAACAGGAGAGAAATCATGTCTGGTACGAGAAACCTGATCAGCTTCCTGGGGCTAAGGAGGTCAAGGATCTTAGAAAAGAATCTACTACTGCCACTTTGCAAGATCAGTGTATTTCCTTACTATATTCTAAAAGTTATCCTTAAAACCACAAACAAGTGTAGCTACCACACCTCTACAAAAAAGCTTTTCTTTGCAGCAAATGGCGACCATTACAGAAAACCACATTTAAACACAATGCAGATCAATGGACTGTGAGGATTCCAGATGAAATGGATACATCTACACCACAGCTCCTGATTATATGGCTTAGAGAACATCACGGAAGATGGGACAAAAAAATTTTAAGAGCCAGAATACCAGGAAGTAGGCTATAAATGGCTGTATTAACAGGACAGGAATAATACATGCTAATGGGGGTGAGGGAAAAACCTGAGTTCCTACAGAAAGGATTACAGGTAACTAATGACTGCTGACAGAGAATTAGCCTCTCCCAGATATGAGCTTTCTAACTGGCTATCCAATACAAACTGGTCATCCCTAAAACCCTATATACACTAACAGTAAAGGTGGACTCAGCAGGTTACATCTGTAAATTCATGCATATTTATGCAATAATAATAATCAAAGAATAAGAGGCCAACAATTTGAGAGTATGGGCATGGAGTAGCTAAAGGAAGGAGACTAGGGGAGTGGCTGTGAAGAAAGGAAAGGGAAGAAGTGCTATGATTCTATTTTGATTAAAATATGTAAATAAATACATGTAAAGAATATATATATATTGAACATCTGTTCTATGTAGATTACTATGCACTGGCTATAGAGATGAAAGTGAAAGTCCATATCTAGGTAAAAGAAACTGTATGCTGTAAGGGCCATGAAGATTAAAGGGGATAAATCCAGAGCATGATTAAAGACAAAGAGTGTGTTAATTTGATAAAGACAACCAGAGCAAAGGTGGCCTGAGGAGACACTTGAGTCTGAAGAGACTAGGAGAGGAGACAACATACAAAACAAGGTTAGCCTTATCACAATACAGGCAGTGTGGCAGCGGTGAGGTGAGGTCATGAGCTGAGAAGATACACATTGTGAAAGGAGGCCCAGTAGGCAGCATGGGAACCAAAGTAATGAGGGAAGCACAAAGCTTCATGACAGTCAAACATTTCTAAGCAGGACAAAAAAAAATGAGCTCTAATCAAATCATAGCCACTCTACTTAGAAACATGCTTTTCAGTGTCTCCAACGATGACATAAAAATTACAATGTGCAGTTAATTGCATTTCTTGCTGAATTAAAATGAGAAATGTGAAAACCGTGTTTTCTTGTATTTATAAAGTGATTCTACTTTACAATATGTATAATATTATTGCCAATGGACAATATGTAAAAGTCAAATCTTTGTAAAGAATTTATTTGTTGGTTTGTTTATTTATTTGTGTGTGTGCATGCGCGTGTGCGCATGTGGGTATGCTTGCATGTGCTGCGGCGGGTGTATGGAGGTCAGAGGACAACTTGTGTGAGTCATATTTTTCTTTGCACCACATTATAATCCAAGTGCTCAGAGTTGAAAGCTTTTCCTCACTGAGCCATCTCATGGATCCTGAAAGCTACAACAGTGACATCACAGGATAACATTTACAAGAGACCTATTACTTTATAATATTTTCCTGACATAATGAGGAATTCACGATTCCTATTGAAATATAAGTAAAGTGCCTCTGGGCTTGCACACAACTGTTCAAATATAAAAACTCAAAAGACCCAACAGTTCAATGGACAGTAACAGTTACTGGGAAGAGGAGGCCTCAGGTTTATGCTTTGTTTCAAGTTGTGCAGGGAGATGCAAGAACACATCTTTCATGAAACAGTGCCATTGCATGGACCTCACCTATGCTCTTGCAAACATCCCAATTAACTTACAGAGTCAGCCATTAAGCTAGATTTGGGTAGAACTATTTCTCCAGTCTGTTGTTGGTGTCCTATCTGGGGTGAAGAGGCAAGCTGTCTTTCCAGAAAAAGGCACACAATTGCCACCCGGATAGGGATGGACAGAACCAAAGATGAGTTTTAGGAGGAAATGACTGCTTGGCTCCAAGGATGGGCGATGAGGCACATAATTGAGGGTGGAACCCTGGGCAATCCTAATATGGCCACATTTCCCATGTGGCATGAGGTTGTGCACCTCCCTGACACAGTAGCAGTTGTATGTTCTCCTCTTGAAAGGTGATAAGATATGCAGCCAAGTCTGAGCCACCTGAGAGTGCAGCATCCTTCGGGGTAACACCTAGGTGGTAGAGCTCCTTGATTAATGGAGACTGCCTTGGAAATGCAGGGCACGAGGGGATAATACAGTCCCCAAAAGTAACATAATGGCTGCAATGAGGTTATTATAGATGTCAAGTACTTGGCGTTCATTTTCTAAGATGTTATGCTATAGCATTACCTTAAATACCGAAACACTACTGTTTTCTCATCTCATTCTTGTTCTTGTAAGCCCAGGACAGACTGTCAAGCATCTTCTAGCACAATCATTTCTCCCAGAATGCTTCACAGTAGCATCCTATCTACATACCATAAATCACCACATGCGATAGGCTCAATAAAAGAGAGATATGTTAAGATGACATCATCAGTTTAAACACAGTAACCTTTTTTAGTAGTTGTTTTGAGAACATTGTGTACAGACAAAACCAAACCACCTTATCTAGCTATAAGCTTCAGAAAGCAGAAAATTTATATTTATATCTCTATAGTAAGTGATTATATGTCATTACCATATGAAAGTAAAAATGACATAAATTTAATTTTAAGGAAGTCCTTTAAAAAGAGAGGCATATCTTAAGCACTCCTGCATAAGTAAATGTTATATCACCACATATTACTCTGAAGTAGAAATTATCAGCATTAGAGAAAAATTTAAAACATTAAGTTTCCATCAAAACTATCAAAATGAAGATTAGAACTAATAAATTAAAGCCCATCTTCATATTTTGAATTATGTTTAAATTATAAGTATGTGGTCAGTGTGAAAATGTGTTTTCTTTTCAGTTGTGGTGTGCCACTCTCTCCCTCCACACCCATCCTCACACACCTGTGTGACACGGCCCCCCAGGCACCATGCTTGTTCGTGAGGATGTTGAGAATCTTCTGCTTGAGCTGGTTGGCTGTTACGTGGTCACGGTGCTTGGCAGCACTGATGAGGTGGTCACACATCTTCTCCTCCTCCCTCCTGTCGGCAGCATATTGTGCGCACTGTGACTGTGAAGGATGCAAGCATTAAGAACACCCTTACTATGAAGAATAAAAATGTGATGCCTACCCTCAAGATAAAGGGTAAGCACAACTGAATTAAACACCTTCACTTGACATATCTAACACTCTGTTCTAGGAATCACCTTTCAAATTGGAAAAAAAATGTGATTTTTTTTAAGGTAAAAGAGTAAAAATAAAATATTTTGAAAAGTGTTAACGTCATGACTTTTTTACTTTGGTCCACTATCATGCATGGAAGATAACCTAGAACCTCTGCACAGATGTAGCTCATGGCAGTTCAGTGTCCAAGTGGGTTCCATAGTAATGGGGACAGGGACTCTTCTCTGACATGAACTGACTGGCCTGCTCTTTGATCACCTCCCCCTGAGGGGGGAGCAACCTTACCAGGCCACAGAAGAAGACAGTGCAGCCACTCCTGATGAGACCTGATAGACTAGGATCAGAAGGAAGGAGAGGAAGACCTCCCCTATCAGTGAACTTGGAGAGGAGCATGTGTGGAGAACAGGGAGAAAGGGAGGAATTGGGAGGGGAGGCGGGAGGGAGCTACAGGGGGGATACAAAGTGAATAAAGTGTAATTAATAAAAAAATTTAAAAAAGAAAAAATCTGATTTCAGTGTCAGATTTAATCATTATGCAGCAATAGCTCACTAAAAGTCTACTTTTAAAAAACAATTTAGCACAAATCAACTTAAAGATATATAATTTCAATAATTAATTTGAAAACAAAAATCTTGTCATTGCCACATAATGTTTTGTTTTCTGAAAGACAATGTAATATGAAAGAAAAAAATCACTTAAACATTTAGCAGACTGGGATTTTATTTCACATTTTAAGCAAACTCTGTTTTCCTTTTGCACTCAACTTCGTATCTGTAAAGTGAGAAGCTAAGACAAGGTTTCCCTACGTTCCTTTCTACCTCTAACACTTAATGCTTCAAAAGGTCTCACAAGAATCATCGCCTTATGCTTATCTTCCCAACTCCACAGCCATCAGTTGTCATGTCTGTATTTTATTTCTGTTTTCTGACATTAGCATCACAGATGATCAACAGACCCTGTTATGAAAATTTTTGATACAGAGCTGAAAACAGAACTTTAGACTGGCTACTATGCAGACCAGCTCAGGCTGTGATTTTAGTGTTACTTCTCAAACATCTAAGGAAATATATGTGACCAGCTCCAGTTGTCATCCCTGTGCAAAACCATGTTGCACAGGACAAATCAGGACACAGTCCTGTCTGCTGAAACACACTCTATGCAAGCCTTTTCTTCTGAAGAGAGAACCCATAATAATCTAAGACGGATTAATTCATTGTCCAATTTATCTTTTTGTACAGGCAATCACCAATTAGTACAAAGATCTGCTGCAATAATGAGGTTAATATTTCATTAGCTCATTGGAGGGTAAAATTAAATTTTCATTTTTCTTCCTTAACAATTACAGTATTAAGTAAGAAAAATAAAGCCTTAACTGTGGCAGTACCCACTCAAATACGTTTCTCCCTTAACTGCAGGTTTCTCTGAGGGTTACATAGAATTTTCAAGTCTAGTCAAATGCCATACCTTCTGCATTTTTTTTTTTTTTGCAGTTTAAAACTGATGTATCTGGTACATACACACACACACATACACACAAACACCTTCCACACAAATATGCATACACCCATAGAGACAGACACACAGAAACACATACACACATGTACATAAATACATAGATATACACATACCAATAAATTTATTAGCATCATTCTAACTTAAAATAAATATAAACATTAGAGTTGAAAAGCCAGTGGGTATCTATTAGCAACAGTGGTTATTATCTCAAAATTAGACTTATACTGGCAGTATACCTTGTGCATTGAGTCCTAAAAACATCCAGCCTTCATGTTCACTGTCTTTGGAAGCACCCAGTGCCACCTCTGCACACCCACAGGAGAACTAAACTCACTGCTGTCTCAGGAAATGCAAGACTTGGGGTGAGTCTGAGCAAATCTTACTTCTCTTCTAGGGAAGCCAGAGATGCACACAGGATACAAACAGAATGTTGGGAGTATTGGACATTCATTGTGGTCAGCAGAGCAATTACACAACAATGCCTAAAAATTCCTCATGTGAACAGTAACAGACAGATGAGAAAGGAACCCCGCCCGTGTCTTAATGCCCTTTGTTTAAATGCGTGCTAAAAGGTTAGAACTAATATCTGCATGTCAGAAAATATATTTGAAATGTTTCATAAGACAAATATTGGTCTGCTTATATCCTCACTAAACATCCTGATTTTTTTTAGTAGAAATATGATTGCCTCAAAATTGATTCTTCAGGGAATTCAGTTAAAATTATAAATCTTATTGATTACCACTGTTGACATGTGATTAATTTTTTGAGTTTTGATATCTTATATATAAACATATTCTTCAAAAAGGAGATAATTCAGTTTTTCTAGCCAACCAAAATACTGTAGAATACCCTGATAAACATACATTTTTATTGCTGAAGTGATATTAACTTAACTTTGTTAAACTACCTCTGTGTGTATGTGTGTTTGTACTTTTATTAGTGTTTTAAGAGGTTTTTAAAAAATTGAGTATCCACATGCCGTACATCAGTTACCTGCTGTCCACCTGACCAATCAAATGGTGGCTGTGTATATAAAAACAACTGCTATTTTTCTGTCCCATGCTTTTCAGATGTTGAGGTCAGAGATCACCAGACCTAGTCCACCAATGTGCATGATTTAGTGAGCTACTCTGTGGAGACAAATACTGCATTGAAGCTGTGGTGGCAGGATCGCTTCTCTAGATGCACTTATTGGCACGAGGCACCAGGAAACATGAAATGTTGCAGTTATCACCTCTAAGGCCACTAGAAGCTTATGTGAGTCAAATATTAGACCATGTATGGATTTCTGAAATACACTTACAAGTTGACTGAATTAAAAAATTAATTAAAATAGTGAAATTTCGAGAGCCACTGAACAATAAGTAAGAGCATCAAACCACACCAATCATCCACGTGCACCTGCTTTTAATGTAAAGCTCTAATAGCTTCAAAACAATAGCATCCCAAGGGTCTTACTGTCTTTACGGCAACTGAAAAAAAAACGTCACCCCCCTCCCCCACGTACCTACAATGGTGAGGAACATGACAGAGTGACGAGGTATAAATGAATCAGCATTTTGTCTAACACTGGGACGATCTTTGAAAGCAGGGCCTAAAATGCCTTCAGTGGTATTTTCTTCTTAAGTACGTCTTACATCAGGTAGCAAATGGGTGATGTTTGACCTTACCACCTTACCTCAAACTCTGCATGCTTATGTACATCCTCTGCTCTCTGTCTGTTCAAGATGAACTCAGCTTCATTTGCAACACGGACTATGTGGTCCTTCATAGCATGGCACAACAATCTGAAAAGACAGATACCTCTGGAATTACTGTTCCTGATGGTTTTTCTTAGGGGTGTCTAATTATTTTAAAATAATGCAACTCTATTTAAAAATTATGCATATGACTTATATAAAGCTAGACCATAAAGTAGAGGATAAAGTAGCTTAAGTATAATTGCAGCACACTTAGCAAGACAGATGATAGGCCTAAAGGACTTTGAAAGCTCCTGAGTGATGAGATTTGAAATTCTTAGAACTGTAACGAAACAAAATTTGAAACAAATGTAACGGTATTATTAATTAATTAATCCAACATTTCAAATTATTTATTAAAAACTCAAGCCTTTCAAGTGAAGTGCACAGCCAGATGCGACTTCTGACATCCCTGCTCCCCGATTCAGCTCTAAACAGTCACTTAACTGCTGTTCCTTTCCAGGATGTGGCACGGACCGTAGAACACCCACAGCAGTAGCAGCCTTGCAAACGTGTTTTCATGTGGATCTAGTGAGCTCAGCAGTCTGCCTTCTACCTTCTTTCCTCATAGTGACCTGTTTCAGAGACCTCTGTTTGTGACACAGGGGCCCTCCCTCAGTCTTGCTAACTTGTTCTTTCTTTAAGGCAGTTCTTTCCGGAAATGGAAATGGCAGAGCTCTTTTGCAGCCTTGCTTTGACACTTCCACTTTTCCTTTCTTAGTGGCCTGTTCTATGGCTTCCTGTGCTCAGTAGAATAAAGTGATGCCATGTGACTCTTGGGCTAATGGCATAGGCTGGCTGGCTGCTTTTAACTTTCTTGGGACTCTCTCTGTGGGTCAGCTGTCACAAAAAAGCCTTGAAAACCAGGCCTGCCTGTGTGGACCTGTAAAGCAGTGCAAGGCGCCAAGACAAGTGGATCTCACGTGCTCACTGGCCAGTGAGCCTAGTTGAAAAGGTGACTTAAGGTCACTGAGAGACCCTGTTCTCACAGCCATAAGATAAAGAGCAGTAGCGAAAATATGCCACTTCTCCTTCTTCAACTACATGTGCACGCATCATACCACACATCACAAACTTCCCACCACATAAGACAAAACTAGAATTAGCATATGTATTTATAAAATACCAACTCATAGAAATTCCTCCTCTGGTAACCACTACATCTAGTCTACTTTTGGCAGACATGCCCTCTTCATTGATGACCACAGAAAAGCCAGAGAAAAACTATTACATATTCTAACATTTTAAAAATGTTGATGAATGTTATTTTTAAACCCATATATTTAAGAAGACAATATTTTTCTATTCTATCAAGGCTGAACTATATTGGCCTGTTTCAATATTTTCCCAACAAAGTATTTGTAGTATCTGCATTGCATCTTCCACAAAGAATGATGAGTGAATGAATCCTTTATTTCAGAGTTTTGGAATATGAATTCTCCGTTGCTCTGAATTCAAGTTCAACCATGCTAGAACAATTTTGCTACAGCTGTGCTTGTCTCTGTTTTGAAACAAACAAAATTTCTCTGTGATTCGATCTGGCCTGAACGACTAGGTATCGATCACTGAGGACTCAGGAAATGTAAGGGTAGCATGAGTTCACAGGGAGATCCTGCAACATGCAGCAGTAACCTTCCAGTCACTGAAGATGGACAGATACCCCACTGCGATGCTGTCCTGGCACAGCACAAACCATCAAACAAGGAGCCAATGAAATGATTTTGGGTAAAGTGCCTGCTGCGTAATCAGCAGGACCCGAGTTTGGATTTACAGTACTCACATAAAAGCTGGGTGAGGTGGCAAACAGTTACAATCTCAATAAGGGGGAGGAAGAGAAGGGAAACCCGCTGGGTTTACTGGTAACACAGTCTAGCCAATAGATGAGTTCCAAGAGCAGTGATGGACTCTATCTCAAAAAATAAGATGAAACATAATAGAGAATTAGTTCTATCCTTTGAGCACACATAGACCACATATATGCACGCGCGCGCACACACACACACACACACACACACACACACACACGGGACTGGGAAGAACTATAAACTTCAAACAGTAACTTGATGAAATTACTGGCTTATAGTTTGTAGATGGACAGGCTTCAAGTGAGAGAGAGAGAGAAGAGAGAGAAAGGTGAAGCATGTTAGCATTTAACTCAGCATCTTTTCTGGGCACATGTTGAAGCGTGAATCACAGAAAAGAAGTCTATTATGTGGAAATTACTGTAGATTACAAAACTTAATAGGTTAAGAAGAGACAGCAGGAAGGAAGGGCTCCTGGTACAGCTGACTAATAGGTCTCATTCCTAGGAAGAGAGCAGTGGATTGGCAAAATGCAGAGATGTGGTGGGTGCTGTACTGTAACGAAAGACTGGCTCCAGACACAACAGAGAAAATTGCCAATTACCTGGTAGTCTGTCCAATGCCCCCAACCTGCTGCTTACTCATGTTAAAGAGAAGAAAAAAAAAACATTCACCACAGTAGCTCACAATTTTCTATCCTACTTCATAAAGGAAGCAGATCTAAGAGGCTTCACTTCATAAAGAAATTCAAAGAATCAAGTTTCCTTGATGATTAAGTCGGTCTGTTTTATTTAATAGTCAGTTTGTTTTGACCAAGGTTTTCAATAGACACAGTTACCATTCCAACCCCATTAACCTTAAATACCATATAAAATACTGAGTGCAAACATCCTTATGTCCATTAGCAGTTAGTGTTGGTTCTGTTTCTCATGCCTCATACCCATACTTTTCTCTTTGAAGTTTCCTGACATTTTATTTTAATGGAACCATATAAAATACCCCCTTCTTTCTGGCTCCTTTCAGATGGTTATTTCTAGGTTGATCCACAGATAGCACGTGTCAGCACTTTACTCCTCTTTAAGAACCCGATGATATTCCATTGTCTGCATAGGGCACATCGTATGTATTCATCGGGACATAGACATTTGGGTTCTTCCACTTTGAGCCGTTGTGAACATTTGCCTTACATTCTCTTAAGGATGTACATAAAGGTGAAAATTCTGGTCTTACAGTTAGTCTATGTTTAAATTCTGAGGAGTTGCTCAACGCCTCTCCACAGTGAGAGATCCTTTTAGGTTCCTGAGTCCCTACTGGTATGTGTGGGAGCATTCACACAACTGCAGTCGATATGTAGCTGTACCTCAGCACACCCTGACCTATGCTTCCACAAGGATTAATGATGCTGACCACATTTTTTTATTTCCTCGCCAATAATTTCCATGTCTTCTCTGGGGGGAAAAATAACTCTATCAAAGCCTTTGCCTTGTTAAATTGTAACCATTCAACTTTTCACCTTTGAGTTACAGATGCTTCAGATCTGGTATTATTAAGTCACCATCGCACATTAGTTAAAAGTGTTTGTTCTAACTCCATTGTCTTCTTACATTTTGGTAATGGATGACCTCCAGCAAACACAAGTCCGATTTCTGGTAACTATCACTCAATGTATCTTTATTTATTTGTGCTTTTAGTGTAAAATCTAAGTAAGCTATTGCTGAGTTTACACTTATACAGATCACTGACAGTTTCCTTATTTATTACATTCTTTTTCTGCATTTTAAGTATGTGTCTGATTGTTCCGTCTGATTACGTTTGTGTACCACATGCATGCAGTGTCCTTAGAGACCAAAAGAGGGCATCAGATCCCCTGGAACTGAAGTTACAGATGTTGTGAACTGCTATGTGGGTTCTGGGAATCAAACCTGGATCCTCTGCAAGAGCAGCCAATACTATTTACCACTGAGCCATCTCTCTAGTTCCATTTCTTTAATTGTTAAAAAAAAAATGTGTGTATTAGTGTGTTTTGAAGGACTTAAGATAATTATTCTTAATACTGATTTAGAAAATTGTTCAAAAAACAGCAGGATAATTTAGTGCTCTTTTAGACTATGTTTGCTATAACCTTGAGATATTGCTTTAGAACAGTTGTTTTCAAGGTACACTCACTAAAAGTAAAACGTTAAAAAGCATACCACCTATCAAAATAATTTTTACAAGACAGATGTTTTTAGCAAACAAAATTTTGCTAAAAAGTAGGCCATGTAACCTTTTCCATACTCTAAACCTTATCTTTTTGAAAAAGTTTTTAGCTATTAAGATTCTATGTCCAATAGAATAAAATAGTAAACAAACAAACAAAACAAAAACATTATAACTGTTCCCATTCTGCTTTAATTATCAGCCAAATAATGAAGATGTTGACTTAATTTCTGTGATTCTAAGTCGAATGGATCAGCGTGCTACTATCTTGAAGAAGAAGCCAATGTTAGGTATAAGAATGCCTGAGAAGAAATGGCAGAGTGGTTGTGGACTGTAACAAGAAGCTCAAGGTCAGAGACATGGCATGCTAAAGAGGAAGCTTGGTGTGTGTCATTCTTTCTCATTTAACTCATAATATTCGTAAGAGTGGAGAAACATGGATCAATGTCATAAAAAGGCAAAATCAAAAGAAAATATAAAAGCCAGTAGGCATACTAGCCACAGTATAATACAAGCATTCCAGAAACACATGCATGTTGCTCTGTGGTGAAGTTTCTAGGCCATTCTGTGTTCCTGTGATCATCTGGCTTCTTTCTGAAGGGAAGATGGTTGCCATTCTGTGTTGTAAATATTATGAACGGCTCTCAATAAATCTAATTTCTTACTGCTCAATCTACCAGTACAAGTTCTAAGAACTAAAGAAATGCTATTTACATGATGATTTAGCCCTACTTATAAAATACTTTTTTTTTGCAAAGATGAGAGGCAGTGCCATAGCTATTGCCTTGTGACTGATGACTGAGTAGCACAACAGCTTACAAAGCACATGTGTGCATGTGTGTAGGCATAAAATATGCCATAAGACAGTGTGACAATACTGCCCCAATCATACTGATAACACAGAAGATATGTGCTACTGGGTGAGTTGTAATGAGGCACTCAAATTTTCTCCAGTTCCTCCAGAGTCTTTCAAATGTCATCTGAATATTGCTTCTATAAATACTATCAATAAAACCACGTGGTATTTTCTGAGTTCTTTCTATTTGCCAGGAACATGGAGAACAGACTACATACCAGAAAGCATGGCTTCTATAAATACTTAGTTGGTTCGTACCTTATTTGTTATCTTTTTTTTTTTACTCTTTTTGTTATTACTAGATTGAAACTGTTTTCTTTTTTTTTTTAAGTTTTAGTTTTCTCATTAGTTACATTTTGTTAATTCTGTATCCCAGTTGTATCCCTCCTTCCCTCCCCAGTCCCACCTTCCCTCCCTCATCTCCTCCCTGCCCCTTTCCAAGTCCACTGATAGGGGAGGACCTCCTCCCCTTTCATATGACTACGTTTTGTCAGGTATTTTCAGGACTGGCTGCAAAGTCCTCCTCTGTGGTCTAACAGTACTGCTCCTCCCTTGGGAGGTGGGGAGGTCAAAAAGCCAGTTGTTATCTTATTAGAGGAGCACAAATAGCGCCATTCACTAAGAAGCAAGTGTTGTTAAAAAAAAAAAAAAAGAAAAAAGAAAGAAAGAAACAAGCGTTGTGTCTGACTTTTTAAGCTATCACTCTAGGTTAGCTTTTTAATGGCTTTCAGAATGAAGAAAGGTAAGAGAAAAAGAGAGAGGTCTTAATGCTAACTGACTAAGAGTTTGTTTTGTGGTGGTAAATACAATATAAGCATGACACTGGGGTATGGTATGTTTCTGGTTCAGTGTCAAGTTGGAAGGAAGACCAGATAAGAACAGGATTTGGCTACACAGTTTGCACATTATAAGTAATGAAGTATAGGTTAATTTGTCTATTACTTGCGCATGTACACACACACACACACACATGCTGGAGCTCGGATTCCTGCATTTGGATGTCAGAGGTAACTCTGGGGAGCTGCTTTTCTTCCTACCGAACATTCTGGGGGACGAACTTGTCACCGGGCTTGCACAGCCAGTGCTTTCATCTGCTAAGCCATCTCCTCTAACCACTTTCATTCAGCTATAACTTGGATATAGTGAAAATAATTTATTTTAAAGGCACTGTTTGATGATAAACATTTTCATATAAACTGCCCTATGTAACCCAGTGACCCATTCTCTATTTCTATAATTTTGTCTTTTGCTGATACCTACATAAGTGGGAGATATTTTCACTTGCTGACTGTGTACTCCACTATGATGCCACATTATTATTTGGTTTGGTTGGCTTCTCACCTTTTCACTAATATCTGATCATTTCTAATGTTTACTAAAATGAGAACAGGAGCTGTAAGTATTCACCCACACATTTTAACATGAATTTTTTTTTCCTTTTGCAGGCCCTATACCAAGGCCGAGAAGAACTGGGTCATAAAGTATATGTTTATTCTGCACACCTACGATACTCTACCACACTGGCAGATATACAGTACTGTCATTCTAGTTCAAAGCTACATTTCTCAAATAAAAAGGTTTTGTACATCTTTTCACATGGCAGTTGACCAGTTATTCACTGATTTCAGTAGTACCTGAATTTTCTGTCCAATCCAAATACCATTTTATTATCTTTTTAAAAATTTATAATTTATTCACTTTGTATCCCAGCTGTTGCCCCCTGTCTTGTGCCCTCCCAGTCCTGCCCTCCCACCCTCTTCTCCTCCCATCCCTTTCCTTCTGACCCTAGCCTATCAGGTCTCATCAGGACTGACTGCATTGTCTTCCTCTGTGGCCTGGTATGGCTGGCTGCCCACCCTCAGGGGGAGGTGATCAAAGAGCTAGCCACTGAGTTCATGTCAGACAGCCCTTGTTCCCCTTACTAGGGAACCCACTTGGAGACTGAGCTGCCATGGGCTACATCTGTGCAGGGGTTCCAGGTTATTTCCATGAATGGTTGGAGTATCAGCCTCAGAAAGACCTCATTTTTTGGTTTTGTTGCTCTCCTTGTAGAGTTCCTATCCCTTCCAGGTTTTATTATCTTTTAATGACTGCTCTAGTTTAACACAAGTGTCTGACTGCATATTTTATAATACACAAACAAAGTCCCAATATCCTGCAGCTCAAAAAGTTGTACTATTTTTATCCCTACATCTGAAATATTTGTTTCTTTTTTTTCTTTTGACATCATTATGATGCTAATATGAACAGGAAACTCAACTAAAGGGTGTGTACATAGCATTGTTTTATATAAACTTAAAATCATCTTTGAGTTAAGGAACTATCATCTACCAAATGCTTATTCATTTTTATACATCAACATTTCATAAAATATGTATCATCTTATGGCCAGGTCCTTTTTGTTCAGTTGCTATTTATTTGTATACATATATACTTATGTATGCACAAACATATTCAAAAACATATACATGCACACACATCACCTTTCTCATCTCCCCTTTTCATGAAGGACGGTGCACCCTGACCCCTTTTTATGCAAGGCATTCTTCACCAAATGACTTGCCCTTTTACTTTATGTAGTCATGTGGGAAATTTCATGTGTGAGATTTAACTAGAAAAATGAATCAGCTCACTGAAGGTCTAGGCAGAATGAAGTGTTGCTATGATACATGCTATCTCTTCATTGTCCCTACAAGCCTTATTCCCACCTGCCACCTCTGCTGGTAAGATGCTGTAATCCACATCAAACATATGCCTCAGCAGAATGATGGTTAGCATATCCATCAGTTAGGGCAGCACAAACCATGCAGGTTTGATGGTTAGAAACTTTCCATCTGACTTGGCCAGTCTGGAATTTTGTTACCAAGAAGACCAACTGGGAAAACAATGCAGTTCTTATAGGCACAGAGACCTGAAGCCATGGGCTTCAAAAGGCACTGAAGTAAAATTTTACAAGTCCTAGGAATTCTTAGGCTGGGCTTTTCATGCTTCCAGCATGCAGCACAGAACAATCTCCGATCAGCTTGACAAAGATGAAAGGACAAAGTGTATTTGAATACTAATCTTGGATCCTATTTGATTCATTTAGTAGTTCTAGTACCTTTTTTAGGCATCTTGGGACTGCCTCTATAAACGGACTAGATGAGACCTCTGGTCAAATGCCCAAGATATGTACATATGTGATACAAAAAAACCTTGCCTTGCTGTGGCACTGCAGGAGAATTATCTAGTCTGTTTCCACTAAGCAAGGAGTTGGCTGTGCTTCTGTAGCCATCACTTTCAGTCTACTGCAAGAAGTGAGCATCATGACTTCACACTTTCTACATCTCTGAGAATGCCAAAACACAGGTATTGTCTTTCAGTCTGTGAAGGTGGAGCATCACATAAGTAAAAGTTTTGAATGTCACACTAACTGTCCACTTTTTGACTAAAAGCTTTCTTTTAGAATTATTTTCATAGGTTGCTGGATATGACACGAGTTTGTTTTTAGATGATGCACAGGTTTATGTTCGGAACTGAGAGTAGCCTTTGCTGCTACTGCAAAAGGTAGGAGTCTCATAAAATGAGCTGGTAGAACATGGCCAAAGGCTCTTGCCAGTGCTGCCTCCCCAGTCCTACATTAAGAACCATGAAACAGTAAATGTTTGCTTATAAACTAGCCAGCTTTCAGTGTTCTGTCATAACAACAAAAAGCACATTAACACACATAAATGTGAAATTCATTTCCCTAGAAAGTGAAATTTAACCTTTATTAAATAGGACTTACTTCAGCTTTGAATAAACACACTGTCATCATTGTCTAATAGGTACAAGTAAAAAAAAAAAAGGATAAGTACACAGTAATTGTATAAAGCACTGACAATTTTATTCTATTATTTACAAAGCTCAAAACTTAATAATTTATTACATAAAATAAACAAAAGTATAAAAAAAGTTTTTATTGGGGCTTCAGATGAAACAATACTGGGAAAGAACTTCTGTTTTCAAGTTTCCAGAGATTTATGGTTAAAAACTAAACCAAAACATCAGCTCCAAAAAAAAAAAAAAAAAAAAAAAAATGGTTTCAGGGCTCCCAGCTTTGCAAATTGTGTGTGTGTGTGTGTGTGTGTGTGTGTGTGTGTGTGTGTAATTGCATGTGTCTGTTGGAAAAACAAACCTTTAAAGTTTAAATGGTAACCGCCATTCACAGTGGCCACATAATTATTAATGAATTACACTTGGATCAAGTTCCTCTTTTTTAAGATCCTAAAGAATTAAAAGTTTATCTTTATCCTTTATAAAATTAAAACTGGATCCTTGTGATCCCAGGTTATATCAGCACTGAACATAAACATCTTGCATTTTTACAGTGAATTCGTTAATTATATCTGATATTCATTAATTATACCTGATATTCCTTTCAAAAGAGTGACAGAACTTAATTTAGGAAAAGGCTTAATTCATTTCAAGACTACACACATCCCATGTTTAAAATGTCTTATATGCCTCGTATTTTAATAATTTAAATTCCAATTATTATTGCCAAGATATTATAGGCAATTTTATACCCCATTAACCCAGCTTTGTTTTAATAATAAAGACTCTTTGTTAGAGTCCTTTAAATGATCCAGTGTATAATTGCAGGCTGTTTTGGGTGTGCTTTAGTTCAGTTACACATTCATCAGCTGATTTTCCCTGTTAATGTAGACGCCTCACACATGCTTTCTCTGGCTCTGATTGACGGACTGAATTCATAGGTGTAGATGTGAAGGAGGATAAACATTTGTAACAATTTTCATTTGGAGGTTTTCATTTCCCTCCTTACAAGGAAAAATAAAATGGGCTGCCCAACAGGCAAGCTAAGTGAGAGGATCAATGTTCTGTGCCTGGACAAATGAGGTAACACACATGTAAAGTACTGAGTTTGTATGTAGCACACAGTGAATACTCACAGTAGCAGATAAGCAGAGGGGTGTGCTTTTACTCACAGAAATAATGGCCACCTACATACTGGTCTTTGGAAACCAGTATTAACATTTTAAATTTACAGAAGAAATATTTAAATTGAAAAATGACCCCAAATACAGATGGGAACCATGATGAATACAGCCCATGGAGAAGGGGCACGGGAGTGGGTTGGGAAGCAAGAGAGAGTCTACTTTAAAGGCTCAGTTAAGAGATAAGAGAGTATGCTCAAGCCTTCTTCCCACCTACTTTGAACTGAAGGGGAAAACGCTGGAGTATAAATACAGCCCCTACTACAGGCTCACCCAAACAATTCCACAAGCTCTGTGGTTTTCTTAGTCATTTTTCTCCTGTCTATTCAGCACTGGCCATTCTAAGTCTACTCACTGCTTTCATTACTTCTAAATTTTCAAACATACTAGGTGCTACTTCAGGTTCCAGAGATGTGATGGTCTACAAGGCAGCAAGTAAAATCTAAGTTTTAAGGAAAGAATTCTACAGTGGAGAGCTGAAAACTGCCAAAATTGAAAGTAAAGAAATTACTGATTATTTTTAAAAACAATTAAATCATAAATTCTTATCAAGAACTTACTGCTCTATACAAGCTTTGCTGCATAGAGGAAGGAATATTATGATCTTAGGTGAAGGTTATCTTAATAGTGGCAGCAATAAAGATAGTTTTCAGGATGAAAATAATGATCATTTAAAGCACAGAACATGAAGGAGAAGAAAATCTGCTATGGAAGTTAAGCTACAGCGCTTCAAAATGGCTTTATTCTAAAATGTGTTTAAGATTGAAAGAACCATGCCAGTGGGAAGGGAATGCCATCTTAAATATGTTTGACCTGGGTCACAGTTAAAAGACATCTAGACTGGAGGAGAATAAAACTCTAGGGATCAGGACTGGAAATGGAGCTCAGTGTATACTTCTTGCCTAGCATTCAATAAATCTGGTTTTTGAACCCTAGCAGCACACAAACTGGATGTGCTGGAACATGTTTATAATACCACATCTTGAGAGGTGGATACAGGAGGATTAGAAGTTTAGGATGATGCTTAGCTATACGGTGAGGCTAGTCTAGAATAAACAAGACTTTGCCTTAGAAAGCAAACAACAACTTGTAGACAATGGGTATGATACAGGGCAAAAACCCAGAAGCAAGAGGTAACAAGGTATTATGCTGAGGAGGTTTTTCCAGTCATCCCCACAGCTACTGATGTAGTGCAACAGACTCCAGTATAAAGCAAACCTTAAACTACTACTAGAAAATGAAACTTCCAGAAGCTTTACATGTGTGATATTAGCACATTTTCTAGCATCATTCTCTTCTGTCAATAATTACAATTTAACTAAAGCACCAGAATTTCAGCTTCCTTAGCTCTTACAAATGTTTCTGATAAATAATCACTTTTTTTTTCATTTCTGATGCCTGCATAGTCCAGAAGATGGAATCATTCCCTGTAACTGGAGTTACATATGACTGTGAGCCATCACATGTATGCTGAGACTTTGTGTGTGTTCTTTTTTTAATTTATATTAATCACATTTTATTCACTTTGCATCCCAGCTGTATCCTCCTCCCTCATTCCCTCCCAACTCCACCCTCCATTCTTCTTCTCCTCCCATGTCCCTCTCCAAGTCCACTAATAAGGGAGGTCCTCCTCCCTTTCCATCTGACCCTTGCCTATCAGGTCTCATCAGGAGTGGCTGCACTGTCTTCCTCTGTGACCTGGCAAGGCTGCTCTCCACTCAGGGGGAAGTGTGCTGAGACTAATCTGTGTCGTCTGGAAGTTCAGCCAGTGTTCTTAAACCTTGAGCCATCTCTCTTTCCCTATTACCATATTTTATAATTTCCTTCACTTTTTTACACTACAGTAAGCAAAAAACTTATTTTAAATTTCAGACCTGTATTATGATTAAAACACTGACCACTGATGCCAAAAGGAGTGTGCAATGAGATATTATATAGACAGAGGTAGTTTCTCAGGATACAGTGCAGTGATGGAAGAAAGCAGAGCAATACTAAACACTGAATTTTAATGCCACATATAAATCACTTTTGAAGAATATTATTTCTTGATTAAAAAGGCACATTCTAATACTATAACCATTACTGCCCTATTAATTTATGTAAAGCTTATTCAATAAAGCAAACATCGTAACAAATATTTAATAATTATTTTCTATAGAATGCACTATATCACACAGGAAATTCAGCTTGTCATGGCTGCATGTCCCAGGTTGATAGAAATTACACAGATCAAAGGGTGACAGCCCTACCAACCTCAATGTGTATACCACCCATAGAGCACTGCAAAATCACAGTAAACAACTACTCAAGACAGTGATAAATACAACAATGGTTTCAAACAAAATCTCACCTATAGCATCATTAACAATGATAACACACACTCCTAACTAAGGCTGTTACTCCTTCTGCACTGAACATCACTAATACTTCCAGCCAGGTACCAACTGCTTGGTAGAATCAGTTGAAGCCACTTCACGTGAACTGATGAAGGGCTCAAGCGTAAACACTGAGCGTGGCCTGAAAACAGATGGGGTGACAGATGGCACTGCAGCCTGGGTTCACTTGATCTGTCTAACACAATCTCACCACTCAGTAAGATGTGGCTCAAATCTCACAAAACATCAGAAATATAATATCATTATTTCATATATGCTTTTGTCTCTAAAACTAAATGCTTAACACCTAAATTTTGTTAATTTGAAATGTAAGTGCCTACATGTTAAATTATTTACTTCAAAGCTTTTTTCTTACAGTTTTTAGAACAGATGGTATGAAAGAGCAGTTGCCCAGTGGAATTAAATGCACACTGTCTAGTTGCCCAAAAAGTGTAAAATTAATTACCTTCCTTCATTGATGAGTTCAATAAATGCAAGGCCTGCATTCTTCTGGATAGAATTCTGCCACTCCTAAAGGAATAAACCAAAGCAAATGTAAAAAAAAATGAACACGCAAATGAACTAGTAGCTAGCTTAGAACCATGTTGACACTGTTACTAACCTCCTGAACACCTTGTTTTCAAATGTCTTTACAAGCTTTATAAGAAGTGTCAATTCAGAAGAAAGAAAAAAAAAATAAATGACCCTGATTCACAGTTTAGAAGGTGGGTTTTGGTTCCCAGAAAAATGAAGTTTGCTGGAAAGTAAAAGAATAAGTAAATAAGTAAGCACTAAGCTTACTTCTAGGAAAGAACAAAATACCAACAGAGGCATGAAGCTATGTACAAGGAAGAGATATTTTATACAACTGAAATCTTTAATCAATGATATCAGAGTTTTCATTATTATTGAAATCAAAATGAGAAATGCCTTTATGCACCTGTGCCTTTTTTATTCCAATTTATTCACTCTGTATCCCTGCTGCAGCCCCCTCCCTCATCTCCTCCTAGCATCTGCCTTTATGCATCTACATGTTACACACATACACCTTTATGCACTAAAACTTTACGTATCTGCACCTTCATGCACCTATACATTCAAATATATTTATTTATTTATTTATTTATTTATTTATTTATTTATTTAACATACCTTCAAGCATCTGTGCCTTTATGCATCTATGTATTTTATATTGATATCTTTATGTATCTATACCCTATATACACATACACTTTATGCAACTGTGCCTTCATGCATCTATACATTTATGTTGTTAGATATTTAGGCAATCTATACATTTATGGCTATGTGCCTTTAAACAATTCATATCTTTAGATTGCCTTGGGAATAAATTGCTCTAGTTAGATTTACATTCAAAAAGCCACAAACAGCACAAAGCTACAAACATCTTCTTTTCAAATGTGTCATACAATACTTAAAATGGTAAAAAATATTACTTTAATGTATTCTCTCTTTGCTAACTGGAGATTAGCTAAATTTGTTAAATGCCTAAATCTGGCAGCTTCACAGAGAAAAGGCCACAACTATGAACATCAACAACTCCCACACAGTGTTTTGGATTAGGAAAGAATGCTGCTTGTTTTGTATTCTTTCCATGGCATATTTGGAATATAATTTAAACATCCATTTCTGGCTTTGAGTTTATTATTCAAGTAACTTCAGTTTTCTTAAAAATATATAGTTGGCCAGTAAGTTGTACTTTTTTTTTTTTTTACTGAAAACTATATTCCTTTTAGTAGTTCCACAAATAATCTCTAGTTTCATTAACACACACACATATAATCCCTATTAATTACTCATCTACAAATCCCATCCCAAGATTTATATTTCTTATTTTTGCACATGGAAAATCATTTATTGTATATAGTATTTTTATAGCTAAATGATATGGTATAAGGGTATGCATAAAATTCCATCCAAATTTTGAATCAAGCTGATATCAATTTATGAGCAAACACAATTAATATAATTTCTGAATGATTATTATATAGTTATAATTAATAGTGACATTATTAATTAATAATGGCAGTATTGAAACAAAACTTTATTTAGCTCATCATATAGAAACCCATGCTTTCTTTATATATGAAATGTTGGCTACATAGCGGTATTCAATTACCCTGACCATGAATTCAGGTTCACAAAAAAATAGTCTTCTTGTCAACTCAAACCTTTTCTTCCCTCTGGATCACATTACTATTTAAAACTTTGCATTTGTGCTGAGAAAAAAGTGCTGAAGCAAGTCTATAGAGGATTATTTCAAGGCAAACCTAAACTTTAAGCACAGAGAGAATCAGTAACTGGGAGAAGACATGGGGACAGCACAAAGCCACCAAGCACCTGGACAAAGCTGCACCATTTCTCAGCCCTCTCTTCAGTTTCATCTTTATTGAAAATTACAGGGGCCTTCTTCTCTTACATGTTAAGTAGCTGTCACACTATCATCCTTTTAGGTGTTGATCTTAAAGACTATGTTTATTGCAAATGAAGATTTCACAAAAGATCCAAGCTTTTTAGCAATAGTTGACATTTCCTGTGATAACAATTCACAGAGCAAGCAGACACTAGGTAAGAGCCACTCCACTAGGAAGAAGAGTCTTACAGGCAACTTCTTAAGCTTATCCTTTGTTGGGATGCTACAACTCTTCTAGCACCAAAAGCTCCCGAAACACATGGAACTCACAGACATTTTAGAGCACACATCCACATACCAAGGAACTTCAAATTGTGCCTGGTCCAGTCCACATAATGAACAGAGTAAATGTTTTAAAATCTACATAGATAAAACTAACAATATCTTTAATCTGTCTTATCAGCCTTTAGGCCTGATGATAATTTCATCACCTTTGATACAGAAACAGTAGTAAAAAGTCAGAGCCGAGGTAAGAATGTTGGTGTTTAAATATAAGCAAGCCAAAAGACTAACAGAAGAATAAGACATCATTTAAGAAATTTGTATCTTAGACAATATAAATCCATATGTATAGATACATACATATATATACATAAACATATATATACATAAACATATATATATACATAAACATATATATATACATAAACATATATATATATATATATAATAAGTTAAGATCAGGATGTAGACTGCTGTACATTATCTGTATGATGTGAACTAGATGCTTTCTTGGGCTCTATCTTGCCCCAAGGGACCCCTGTACAACATCGACTCATTCTGAGTAAAGGAGCAGCGTGATTGCATCCTGCTGGGTGCACGAACACCCCACATCACATCTTTATCTTTGTGGGAAACATTTAATATCAAGTTGAAATGTTTACAGAGGACCACCAAGTCTTTAAAACAGCTTTGTCACCATTTTTAACTCTTCTTCGTGAACGCATAAAATTTCCTTAAGATGAGGGACTTTCTCAGGGAATTGGATCTTGTGTGAAGACTGTTTGAAATGGAACACTTTGAAGACAAATAAGTTCCAGAAGGATGACGATGAAATCCCTATGTTCTCTTATGGCAGTCAGATGACCGCTAGACAGCTCAGTCTGAGAACATCATTCTTTCCATCAGTTTCTCCTCATCTATGTCAGCTCAATGCACATTATTCATTCCTCCTTTTTTGTATAAAATTAAACATGCCAACTTAATAAGCTTAGATATTTAATCCATCTTAAACTTTTAAAAATCATGGTAAACATTAGGAGGAAAAGTAGGAGAGTAAGAATAGATTTAAAGTCTTCTGAAAACTGATTTTATAGTTTCTCTATCAGCAAAAGTGGTAGTGCTTAAAATCTTCAAAGTAAATGTTCATTGTAACTGATAAGATGATGACATGTTGAAAAATCTGGTCACAAAGCTAGTAAAGCTAATAACAAGAACTGAAGTGAAGAATATTGTATTAAAAAAAGGTAGCAACCCACGCATTTTCTATGAATGTGAACCTATGCTGCTTAGTTTTTACTGCAAACTTGTCGCTAATGAAAGTGACCTGGGGAGAGAGAACCTCAACAAAGATACTGACTGGGTCAGGCCGGTCTATGGGCAAGTGTGCACTATCTGTGTCTGTGTGCACCGTCTTGAATGTTGGTAGATGTAGGAGAGCCGAGCCTGCTGTGGCAATGCTACCACTAGGCAGTGGCCCTGGGCTAAAGGAAGGCTAATCACAAGTCAGAGAGAGCCAGCCAGTAAGTATATATGCAAATCATTTTAAGTATTCTTTCTTTTTTGTCTTTTCATGGATTACTTTCATGAACATTGTACTAAAAGCTTATAGAAAAAAATAATATAAGAAAACCTCAAAAAAATCAAAGATTAACTTAGAGAGTTTTCTTCTTTTTTTTGGAGAGTTTTCTAATATAAAGTATAATCATGGAAAAACAAGTAGGCAACATAAAAATATATCATGTATATTAATCACATGAAGATAAACATGAGGTCTTCTAGAATTTTAGCAGATCCTGTTAATAAATTAAACATAGAAATTATAAAACTTTTATATATGTAATTGTGTTTGTACTTATGATAAAAAGACTAGATTTTTAAGCAAGATGCTTTAAAGCAAGGATCTTCCCAACTATTAGTAGATATAGCATCTCTGTTGGCACCTCTGGCAGATTGCTCTAGAATCCCACATGAACACCTATATTCAAGGTGCTCACGTCCCTCATAGAAAATGTTGTAGTATCTGCATATATAACATGTGTACATCCCCTGGTGCAAGGTAAGTGTCATTAGATTTCTAGAAGTTAGTATACTGTGGTATAGCTGCTATACAGTGTCCTACTGTATTACTTAAAAGAATGGGAATACAAAGTTTGGACATGTTCAACATAAGTACACATACTTAGTAAAGAAAAAATCTACTAAGAGGATATTACAATTCTAGACACTTATCCACAAAACAAAAAGACATCCAGTTTCATTGACACTAACAGAGTGATAATTACTAACTTTAATATGCCACCCTCATCAATACACAGGGCATCAGCAAAAATCCAATAAAGAAACTCGAGTTAAATGACACCATAAATCAAATGGACCTAACAGATACCTACAGAGCATCCTACCCAGACATTGAAGAATGTTTTTTTATTCTTGTTTTGTTTTGCTTATTTTTTTTCTCAGAAGTCTATGGAACTTTCTACAAAACTGACCCTGTATTAGTATACAAGGCAAGTTTCAACTAGAGGAAAACTGAACTAACGTCTTGTATTCTAATTGAATATCATGGATTAAAGCTGGATATCCACAACAGAAAGAGCAAAAAGCATACAAAACTGACTCTGAACAATGTAGTATTGCATGAAAACTGGGTCAAGGCACAAATCAAAAGGGAACTAAAGACCTTTTAAAAACTGAATGAAAATGAAAACATTGAACATCCAAATAGTATGGGAGACAAAGCAATTCTGAGAGAAAAAATATACAACAGTTTAAAAATTAATGTTTCTCACATTCAAATATACAGTTAAGGCTTTATTTACAAATGTTTTGCATACTTTCAAGTCTTGAAATTAAAGCTTTTACAAGAAGAACTTCTAAAACAAAAGTAAATATCTGAACATGTAAAATATAATTGTTCCAATTTTGGTGTGGCACAAGAATACGAAGGTCTTTTACATGACACAAGAAGTAACATGAGACAAGAGACAGAAATTACTGAGCTGGGTTGGACCTTTCTCTTCAGAGAATGGCGTCTTTTTCCTTCCCTTGACTGTCCCATTGGAGCTTCCATGTTTTAGGGTAAGCATCCAGTATTTTTAGATAAACTAAATTCATCTGAACATGAAGAGAGAGAGAGAGACAGAGAGAGACAGAGAGAGACAGAGAGCGAGAGACAGAGACAGAGAGCTTATAGAAAACACCAAGCAAAAGGATGGATTGTTAAAATATTAAGAAAAAATTCTGTAAACTTCATTTGAAAAATACCCAGAAAGATGTGAAATACTCTACAGAACCTAATAAATAGAATTTATTGTCACTGATGTGTGATACTGGGGGTGAGATGTATTGGTATGCTTGTGTCATGAAGGGCATGTGGAAATTGTTTAGTCTCAGTCA
The DNA here is from genome assembly GCF_907164565.1 of Psammomys obesus. NCBI lineage: Eukaryota > Metazoa > Chordata > Mammalia > Rodentia > Muridae > Psammomys > Psammomys obesus. The sequence goes on from NW_026596256.1 coordinate 5,986,169, forward strand.
GGACAAAGGACTAAACTAACTGAGGCGACTATTAACGCATCAGAGTGGACTCTGGCCTCCAGGTTCTCCCAGCATTGCTTAGATCCTACCAGTTACAGGCTTCTCCTGGTTGGTACTTCCTGACCTGAGCTGGGCTGCCATCTCCCACCCCTCACCCTGCTGCTCTTTCCTATGTAACCCAGCCATTTTGGCTATGCAGTTCTTTTTTTTTTTTTTTTTGGCTGTTTGGGACTTTTGCCCTCTTGGCTGATGCTCCTGGGTCCAGTCTCTTCCTCTCTCTGTTCTCTCTCTCCCTCTTCCCCTCTCCTCACATGATCCAGCTAGGTGAGTGCTCACCCTGGACCCTTCCAAATGCCTCTGGATATGCTCCCCCTCATATCTACTGTGCTTTTCCCTTTATCTACAGTAAATCTTTTCCTCCATCAAACCTAGGAACAGTCATGTCCTCCCATTTCATTTCTTTTTTCTTTCAGGAGGTAACAGTTGTAGGGATTTGATTCTCTTATTTCACAATGGGTTATGGGGATCAAACTCTGATTGTCAGGCTGTGACAACCCACAGAAACCATCTCACCAATCTAGTTATTTAATTTTCATGTGCAATAAGCAAAGTTGGCCTGAGGCCTGAGGACAGATGAAAAGTTCTACAGACCTGTTTGGATTATTTCCAAGGGCTGTGTCTCCTCCTTTGCTAATACTGTAGGAAAAGCTAACCAGCATCAGGGTCTATTTCTATACAGCCTTCCATGACCATTCAGTCTTCAGAGCCACAAATACATATTGCTTGATTATATTAATAAAAAAATATCTCAGGTCATGTGGTTTTTTAATTCTTCCTCATTGCCTTCAGATTCAGATGTATAATTTGCAATGAGACAGATAAACCTAACCTCTTGGGGGAATAGAAGCATGTCACTAAAGCTTTAGAAACCACCAAAATACTAACAAAAGGCCATAGATGCCTAAACATTGAATTTTATCACAGAAATTAGGACTTAATGGTATTTCCAGAGACCTGGAGGAAACTGCAAGGTCCAAGTCTGCTTCTTCCATATTTATCATCTCATTACAGTCTATAGTCCTTACAGTACTGAGTACATAGGAATGAAGGCATTTATCAGGTCTCTGTGTTTCAGCCTCAGTTTTCCCTTAAAACCTCATCTTGGCTTTATTACATCTAGAAGAAAATCATTTTCTTTTATACTATCTGACTAAACTGTACCAAACTGAAGAAAAAGTTTTAAAAAATTAAATGTTCAAAGGCCAAATCACTTGAAAGGAAAAGGCTTTTCCTCAGTTGTGGCTCCTTTGTGAGTGCTGTTTTTAAAGTTCAGAGTCACACCCTGACCACACTAGTCACAAAATACTTTTAGTTAAATACATGAAGTATTTAGGAAAGAACAAAGTCATACAAACCACAAAATAATTCATGCTGAGCACATCATACAAGGATCCTAAAAGTCATTACTTTAACTTACATATTTTAAACTTTTTAAAATGAGACCAGGAATGATTTATGAAGCAGTCATTTGCTTAATCAATGCTTTAAGTCAGAAGGCACTTAAATACTGATACATGAGGTCTCTCAATATATCTCTTGACACATAAAGTAAAGAAAAGTGCCTGTACATCTGCTAAGCTTTACTGATGGAGACTTAAAGAAATCCAGTGGATAGCACCATTCACTTTTTCTTAGAGTTCTTCTCATGGCGACTTCCTAAAAAGAAAATCTGGAAATAATTAGGAACTATTATAGTACCTAAAAAAGTTTGCTTGAAAAACTCAATCTGCTCTTCATCAAAGAATGCAGTACAGCAAGGATAACTTGAGAGGGAAGTAAGTGTGTGGGGTGGGGAGCTCCCCAGTCACAGCACTGCAGAAATAAACAGTCTGACACCATGCTACCTATAGCCGAGGAGGATACTGTGCCAGACACTGACCATGGGGTCCTTTGCCAAACAGAACACAGACTGACCATGTTACACAATTCCTCACTTCAAAATGAGAAGATAACATTTTGTTAAAAAGATGCTCTAACTCTATTAATATAAATCAAGAGTGAAGAGTAAACAGTTATTAAAGTTTAAGATATACGTGGGAAAAAGTATCCAAATAGAACAAAAATTGTTCTGTGTTTTTGGAACAATAAGCAAGTCACATTGGAGAATGGGAGTTTCTTCTTGCAACTTAAATTATGTTTTTAAAGAAATGTAAAATTCCACAGGGGGTAGACTGGACGCCATGCCCTTGGAGTTTAGAGGGTGCCATATGAACTGAATTATCCTTGACAAGTACCTTCAGACATGTGTAATGTGATCTCATCTGAATTTAGAGCACATTTTAAACACAAACTTTTGGCAAGAGTAATTTTTTTCAGGAATTCAGATAAGAAAGAAAAAAAAATCAAATATCCTTAATAATATGAAGTATTTAACACAGAACTTCCAACAAGGAAATGAAAAGTGTAAAAGGAAAAACATCTAATGAGCTGTAGCAAAGAGAACTGTAGGGCACCCAAAATGAAATGCACCTCCTTTTCTTTTCAATGCTCATTCTCCGTAACACAATTTGAGTTTTCAATGTCTTGTCTAAGTTTGAGGATGAATAAATTTCATAAAAACAGACTACAAAATAATTGCATTAAAAACTTATTTTGGCAGAAATTAAATCACAGCATAGATAATATTTTGTTTTGTTTTCTCAATGAGGGGAAAAAAATGGCAGATAAGGTATCCAGACCGTAAGGACTCATACTTTTGTTAGTCTCATTCATTGTTGTTCATCTGTGGTGGCTGACAGATAAACAAAGCAAAAAGAGCTTTGAGGTCCACGGTTTTAAAGATTCATCATGATTGCCTGCCTTGGCAGGAAGACAGCCTACAGACTGGTGCTAATTCTACAGGGAACAGCTCCATTGGAAGAAGTGCATTAAGACCTACAGAAAAGAACATGCTTTGCAGAGAGCTAGGACAAGCTATTTCTACAGCACTGTTAACTTTTTTCACCAGAGGGCCACTTCTGTGGTCATCCTGCTAATTGGTGAACATGACAAATTTTAGCAGCAATGGAAAATGTCATATTATTTTTAGAACCTTTTGTAATGTTTCCGTCTTCCTTAGTACTCTCAAAACCAAAGTTTGAGAACATCTGTGGACCAACTAATGATCTGGAATGATGGACTGAGAATCTCAGTTTCATACTAAAATGGTTATCTTACTCAACTGCAGTTGATAAAATGAACTCATTCATTTGCTTTCTTAAAAATGCTTTGTAGAAAGTAACATTACAGATTAACAGAAAATAACAAAACAGTTGTTTTTAACGTGTAGATTTTAAGTTACTTATGTAAGGGGTATTTAACCAATAAACCACTTGAAACATTTAAATTTTTCAGTGTTCAAACACTGAATTATTTTTAAAATTCAATTTCAAAATCAATCTAAGAGGCCTGTTTATCATGCTGTCTTGCTGACACACAGAGGAAAGTGCACTACAGAGAGAGCTTACATTTCCCACTCTTCCTTCCAATCAATATCTGAGGCAAAGTTTCATCTCTAGGGCCCCTAATGGCAGGAATTCCTGGAGCCAGCAAATGGGTAATGTTAAACCTACAATTAGAAAAAGAGGCCATCAAAGACACCAGATCCTAATGCAACATTCCTCTTCATTTCTCAGAACTGCAGTGATAGCCAGGGCTAAGGAAGAAGGCATTCGGAACTATGCCTTGCCACAAAAGCTGCTATATAGCTGGATTCTCCTCAACCTAAAATGTCCACAGAGCTTTCCTTTCCCTTGAACTCAGGACCTCAGCAGCGGGTACAATTTTCCCAAGCTCTGCAGATGAGCTCCTCCCAGGGCTGGTGCTCTCTGTGCTTTCCTCTCAACTGTGTTCTGCTTTCCCACTAACATACTCCTGAAGAAAGTAAGCCTGAAACCCGGACATCTGAAGGTAAGTGTTTGCTGTTTGCTCTGGAATATTTAAAGACCACTAGAGTCACACTCGGGTTATCTGGATTGGCTGTGGCATTTTCGGCGGACCTCAGGCTGGTTATGCTTTAGACATATTTACCCTTCTACTGAGGAGAACAGGGAAAAGTCAATAGGTTTGCTTTTGCTGTTCGGTCTGGGATGTTTAAAGACCACTGAAGTTGTACTCAGATAATTTGGGTTGGTATGGGGGCGTTAGGTGGACCTCAGGACAGTTACAGATCTCAGGTGTTTCCACCCTCCTACTGCGGAGATCAGGGATAAATATAACAGCTTCTTATTACAAACATGTACCTACTCCCTTTTCATTTTAATATTATGGAATATTTTATATTCATGTGATAACAGGGAGACTTGAAGTCCTGGTGAAACAAAAACCCGTTAAATTTCTATTTTAGTTATCTAAAAGACTAATACATGGTTCTTCTCTTCAAGCTTTGGATAGATCCAGGTTTTCTTTTGATAATTAAAAAAAATATTTAATATAGTTTTAATTCTTGTCAATGAAACAACCACCATTCAGTAGACTTTTAGTCTTATTAATACTAATTCTACATAAAAATAAAAAAGCAGCCCGTCAAAGATGACTCACCAATGGCTGGATCGCACATATTTAACACTGGCATAAAAGGACTTGAGTTTCTACCATTTCTAATCTGACAGAGGAGAAAACAGCAATAACTACTAGTTATGTTTTAAAATTGTAACGTGTGATGCAGCATTTTAAAAAGATGGTACGAACAACGTCAAAAGACCTTAAGAACACAGAACAAAGCCAGTCACAGACCGAACAAAACAATGAAAGGTCAAAGGACAGAGACCAGAAAGAGTGGAGGAGAGAGGAGAATAAAGTGGTGCTTCCATGGGATGGTCATCTAGGCCCTAATGTACCTCAAACTACCTTCTGCATCTCCACAGCGAGAGATAAAATTGAGATAATTAACATTAGACATGCATAAGAAATTCTCATCTAGTTTGATCTGACTAAGCGAATGGCCTTCTTACCTGAGAGCAAAGCAGCATGACGAGCTCCACCACAGATGTGCTGGACTTCATACAAACAAGGCCTGCACAGGGAAAGGGCAAACAAATGTGTTACCACAGGAGAGGGACGGAATTACCGATTTTAAATTATTAAAGTTCTCTTTGAGACAAGACTTCAGAAATTAAGTGAATGGAAATATCCATCCACATACTCTTCTATATTAATTTTAAATATTCAGATGCTCCAAATGATATGAAAATTGCTAAAATACTGATCTCATGTTTCAGTTATTAGGTCAAGGTGTTTATGTAATGTAAGGAATGACTATTGAAATTGAGGCAGATAGGGCTGCTTTAATCTAAAGGCATTGCTGGAACAATAACTGGCATTTTCTATTTGGACCAAAACTAAACAATGTACACATAATTCACTCACCACAGCTTATTAAATGTTCCAAACTCACAGACCAGGTATCACAAGAAATGAAAACAATGAACACAATAGGTATACAATCACAGAATCACTGACTCAATGTCTGCACGGGCCTGTGTTAAGTACCCTGTATTGCATCTCATGCAAGTCTCATCAGTGTCTAATGCCATTCTTAGTTTACAGGTGAATTTCTGAGTTTGAGGCTAGCATGGTCTACAATGCTAGTTCCAGGATGACCAAGGCTACACATAGAAAAATTGTTTCAAAAAACAAACAAACAAAGAAACAAAGCTGTAAACAGCTTGGACGTTAATTATTCAACTCTTCAAAATAAAGGATAATTTGTAAAGCATTATATAATAGGTCATAATTGCTAGTTCTAAAAGTATCAAAATTAAGTAGAGGTAAATTAGATTTAATAATAATAATCTCTGCATGCATACATTAAATATAATGGTTGCCATCTTAAAATAATAAACTGGTGAGTACATAAGTGATAATGAATGCTACTTTAAAACAAACGTCCAAGTCACGGTGCTCTTTTTTAAACAAAAAGAGTTTAATGAATATACTTAAATTTTTTTTTTATTCCTAAGTACAAATGCAATCAAAAAGTATCTGTTAAATGAATTTTATTATGAGTATGTAATGATGTGTGTATGTGTGTGTGAGAGAGAGAAAGAAAGAGAGATTGAGAAAGAAGGTGTGCAAGATTAGTGAAAGTCACAGGACAGTTGGTCCTGGATCTGGAACGTAGGTCACTGGGCTTGTGGAGTAAAGGTACTTACCTACTGAGCCCACCTGCTGGCCCAGCAATTTATCTACTGAAAAGCGAAGCTTTGGTCTTAGACCAAAATGCCAACAAATGCAAAGTTCAAGCAGCAGTTTTATTTTCTTGTTTTCTAAGGTTGACTTCCATTAGCAATCTCAAGCGCTGTCGATACTAGTATGTGCATTTATTACAGGGGTGGGTAAGTACCCTTTTGTGCTCATTTTGCTAAAGACTTTATCCACTTCATACATACAGATAAAGCAAGCTGTAAAAAGTCACTGGTACTCCATCTTATCAGATCCTGGGCAGACAGCTAATGAAATAAGAGACCGAGGTGAAAAGCTTGTTTAAAAGACAGACAGTGTAACTGGTCAGAAATCTTCACACACAGAGCTACAGTCTCAGAAAGATTAATGGCACATTTATCGCTTGTCGGCTGATCAAATGCTTGGATTCTGACAAAGAAAACCTTAAGAAATAGGCCACAGGATCATAATTAAGATGTGGGCATATTAACAGAGACAATGCTACTGTGCTGTAAGAATCATCCATCTTTATTCTGTGTTAATTTTGAATACATAAGTAAAAAACTTAGAAAAAATTATCATTGACTAATTTTTAAACAAACCCTCTTCAATAGTCACATTTTAACTCCTATGAACATTATCAAAGCATAAGAAAAATATGAAAGCTTCTATCAGTAATGTATTTTTTTCCCAAAGGAATGTGACAAAATGCCAGGCTAGCAAGATGGTGTTTGTAAACATACCCCTTCTTTTGTGTGTACGAGAAGATGAACCCAGGTCTGTACAGCCTCTTTACCAGTGTTTTGTCTAGTTAGTTCTGGTCAGAGCCACCTGTTCTCAAAGGACAAGCCAGGAAGTAAAAACAAACCTAATATTGATGATGAGAACATAAGCTAAGGAAATTCTGGAAACTATCAAAATTATGGTTTGCTGTAAACGATTCCTAAGGGTTAGAAAAAGTACAGACAAGACAAATAGATGACATAAAGCCTGTGACAATGAAATGCAACACAGGCAATATAACATCACCATATTTGCAAAATTTTTAAAAAGATTTATTTATTATATATACAATGTGTTTGCATGTACACCTGAATGCCAGAAGAGGGCAACAGATTTCATTTTAGATGATTGTGAGCCACCATGTGGTTGCTAGGAATTGAACTCATGACCTTTGGAAGAGCAGCCAGTGCTCTTAACCTTTGAGCCATCTCTCCAGCTCCATATTTGCAAATTTAAGAGGCATTAAAGCCCATTCTGTAGAACTTTAACCACAATCTCAAGAAGGTATAATTTATCTGGCAATGCTATGAACTACTATAAGTTGTTTAGACAATGGCAAATGGTGTACTCACTTAGGTCATAGTATACTGAATACTGTAACTGAACAAGGAATTTGAAAACACCTCTAAGAGTAAAATGTGAGCCCTTTACAGCAATAAATAAGAGTTTAGTAATGATAGCTCAGCAAGAATTCCATGCTGTGATTCAAATACCTTATAATATTAAACATTTGAACAACTTATCATTATAGCATTTGATAGACTAATAAAATAAAAGATTTGGTGATGAGGCCAATGTGGAGGCCAAAATTACATAATTTAATTAGAATAACTATCTTATTCTTTCTATATAACAATCTAGCTTCTATGTGATTTAGTAATATAGGATAATAATAAGGTCTTTTTTAATGATTTTTTTCTACTAATTACAGTTTATTTACTTTGTATTCCAGCTGTAGTCCCCTCTCTCGTTCCCTCCCAATTCTACCCTCTCCTTCATCTCCTTCCTGCCCCTCTCTAAGTTCACTGATGGGGAGGTCTTCCTCTCCTTAATAAGGAAGGTCTTAATGGTTAAGTATGACCACGGTGACTTGCTCAGCTTCCTTGGTGAAGGTTCAGGCTTTGGTCAGATGTGGGAAGGGGAAGTAATATATTATGCAATAAGGATATCATGATCAAGGAACAAAGAGAAATGTCTCAATAGAGCTTTGTACCTTGGGGATAGATGACTGGAATATGGGGGTGCTGGAAAGCAGAACTGGGATTCTAAGTTAAAGTTCGGAGAAAGGCTGGAGAAAGAAAATTACACATGGTTCGGGAAGATAAGATGAAGAGCTATGAGCAGATTAGAAGTGGGGGAAATGGTTCCAAGGACTGACAATGGCATTTCTACTGTATGATGACAATCTGTGCTTTATCAACTAAGAAGTAGACTTCAGTGGGGTCATACATGTGATGCAGAGGCAGGTAGTCAGCGCTCTGTGAGTTCAAGTGAGTTCCAGGCCTGCCAACACCACACAGTGAGGTCCCTTTTGGAAGGAGGGGACAAAAGTACAGCCCAATTAACAGAATGTTACCAGATGGTATTTATTACCAGAATAAATATACAGCCAACAAATACCAACACAAGACTGCAAGCCATATTGTTTTTGCAGGATAAAGCAAAGAGCTGGATAGAGAGAGTAGGAATTTGTGGCATGAAAGGAAGGAGGCTGGCAAATAAAAGATACACTACCAGAAACCGACTGCTGAGAGCCTCTGAATACACTATGGACTACACTGCTGAAGGATGACATCAACTAATGGGTAGCCAAGACAGGCATATGTGCATATTGATTAGATGGTCTAGATCCAAACAGCTAGCAAAACATGTGTAGGAAGAAAACAATTATCCCAAATTGACTAATATTTGGGTACACATTTACTAGAAACTTTGAGAATTCTACTTTGAAAATACATTTCCTTTTGACTAAAACCAAACCACTTAACACAATAAAATGAAAACACTATAGCAAAGGATAGACCAGATTACAAATTACCCAGATAAGTATGAAGTTAAAAACTTGGCCTTGGGACCACATTATCTTCGTTCAATACAAGCACTAGCCAATGCTACAGTTACATTTCTTTTAAAGAGAATCTGACTCCAGAGTATATCTGAGGGTCTAACTAAAGTATTTGTTGATTTTGAAGATCAAGTTGAAAGAATCCTTTAGCTTTCAAATACTGCATAGGAATACAGTCTTTAAGGCTCCTCCTCTTGGAGGGAAGTGAAGGTAATCATATACAACAGGCAAAGGGACTCAGAGGCAACATTACATCCTCTTTCACAAAGGCATTATACTGAAACAGGAGTCTTTGACAGACATCTACGACAAAGAATCTCAACAAGTACTTGGAAACCATCATTAGTTAACAGAAAACAAACAAAACATTATTTAGTAAGATTGGGGGGAGTAAGAAAGTTGAAAGAACAAGAGTCCAATTCACGTAGAAAGCATATACTGAGTATTGTGTCCAACGTCCTAGAAAGCATCTGTTTAACAAAAGTGAGGAATGCGGTGCAGGGGCTGTTAACCGGTAAATTGATATGTGAGGCAGAGGATCATGGAGGCTGCAGAGGACAGCAAGGTTAGCGGCCTTGTGTGGCAATGTCTGCAGGTGTGATAAGTGTCTGGCTTGTGCTAACCCTATGTTGGCAAAGAGGGGGAAAACAAATGTCTGAGATAGAAAAACAAACAAACAAACAAACAAACAAACCACCAATAAAACAACCAAACCAGAACAATGCAATTGGGAGGTAATACTGTGAGCAGTCTTTCTCAACCTTTCTAATGCTGCGACCCTTTCGTACAGCTCCTTATGTTCTGATGAGGCCAATCAGAAAATCATTTCATTGCTACTTCATAGCTTTAATTTTGTTACTGTTATGAATAGTAATGGAAACATCTGAGATGCAACCCCAAAGGGGCTGTGACCCACAGGTTGAGAACCACTGTTGTAGAGTGTGGGAGGATAAAAGAAAATGCCCACAGTGCTTCCTGTGCCTTAGTTTCTCATGCTGGAAGAGAAGAACACCACCAGGGAGTGGCTTTAGGATGCTGCAAAGCTTCCATCTCTCTGGCAGAATTACCATTTCCTACATTTTCCAATACATTTTTACTTTTGTATTTGGCATTTATTTCTTCTAACATTGTTAGGGTCCTCTCTGTAAAAGTTACTTTCAGAAATCACCAGAGTAATTGACATTGGTTACCAAATTTAAAACCATGAAGACAAGACTGAACTACCGGAAACATCAGTGATGAGTGAGGTCCATTATTGCTATGACTAATGCCGACGTGTGCAGGAGAGCGTGAGCTAACACTTCACTAGTCACTGCAAGATCTTCCTGTAACTTCTCCTCTGACAGTTGGATGGTATCAACTGTATTACGACTTAAAGAAGTTACACCAATATCAAATACATTTAAAATGTTAGATTGGATCCACTCAATTTCAGCTTCCTACTAAAATAATAATTTTTATCTGAACACAAAGCCCATTCAAGTACTGCGGAGACGGTGAGAGCCCATTTGTACAGTGAACTAAAACCCAGTTGTTACAAAACGGCCGCCCTCCTGTGTTTAGAACAGTGCTGCTCAGACTGCTCCTCTGTAGAGGCCTGAGCAGTCTATGTCTTGCAGTGTCTGCAGCCATTTCTGCCTTTGTGCCACTCCTCTGCAAAAGCAGCCTCAGAACAGGCCTGGCTCTATACTGACAGAGATGCTTACCTAATGTCTACACTAGATTTTTGTCTACAGAATTTTTTAAAACTGCAGGAGAAAGTTATTGATCCAAAATCCACAGAAAAAAAATTAAAGTTTCTTTTAAGATTACCAAAAATTGGATTATTAGTGAGTTTTCACCTAAATAGTAATATTCTGTTTAAAAGCTTCATTCCCCTTAATGTGGATATTCATGTCCCCAAAGGCTGAGTGACTGAAGTGCTCCATCAGTTAGCCCAGGCCTCCTGAAGAGGCTATGAAATAAAACTTAAATGTAACCATTAGATTTCTTATATGTCTGAATTATAAAATATTTCTGGCTTTAAAATCCCAAATATGGATTTCAAATACTTATTTTAAAAAATTTCATTTGACTTAACTTCTTAATGTCCACAGGTAATGGTATTCCATTTACATGAAATATGTTCAAGTATTTATAAAAATAAATATCAATAAAATAAATACGGTACATTTCCTCATGGAAACCTCACTAGATTAAAGAAGCAAAATCCCATTTCTAAAGAGGAATGGCTGAGTGAGGACCTTTAAGCTGTACATTTAGAATGCCTGTGTTAATCAGAAACAAAAGTAGCTGTAAGTTGAGTGACACAGCACATGCGTAATCATTTTGACTGACTTACTGACATAGCTTTTCTAATTTGTCATTCTATGGATGTGACCTAGGAATCTTATTCAGGTGTGTGTGTGGGGGGGGAGTGGGGCTGTGGGTGTGTGTTGCCTGGTTTAGGTCATAACACCTAAGGAGACTGTTCTATAAAATGATAGATAACAAATACATGGGAACAGGTCTTACATAGGTTCATCCTGCCCAAGTTGACTTCCACTCTTTATACTTTAAACACTACAGATTAGTGCTATCTCATCAAAAATGCCATATTAGAACAATATTCTGGTAAGTTGGTCATGGTCACTTTTTATGTGTTTTTCACTTCTATTCACTGGCCTGATTCATTTACACATCTGAAAAATGGGTTTTGCTCTCTAAATTATTTAGTATTAGTTATGTTGGGGAAGGCTGTGCTTGGAAACATTTTTAAAATTCTGAAGCCACAACTAAGCAAATGTTAGTGGCCTTGCATTGGGGAACAGCCTATGATCTATGGAAGCCAACACAGTCTTTGGCTTGAAGAAGCTATCAGCTCAATTAAAAAGAGAAAAGCTATATACGTAAATATATGTTGATGAAATAATCTACAGTGCACTAAAAACAAAGTTACAAAACATGTATATTTTTGGGGTTTCTATGAGATACTATTATGCATAAGATTAAAGCCGAACTTTTTTTTTGCTTTACAACAATGGTGAATGACTGGAATGTCTTGGCCTTTTCTTGACCTCCTGATTTAGTCAAACTGCAGTGAAGGAGGTTGAAATAAGGGAAATAAGAGACATGTTCACTGTCACAAATCATCTGGCCTTTATAGGGCTCTCTGGGTTAAACTTGATTACAACCCTGATTGCTAGCTCTATGCTAGTCTCTGCCAAATGTGCTTCTCTTCTCCCTGAGGAAGCTCAGATTCTAAAATCCTCAGTTCAATGCAAACACTGCTAATTATGTTTGCTTCAAGTTCAGTATTGTACGAAAATAATCATCAAAATGTATACACGCGTATTTTATCTATGCATATAAGTGAAATATCAATAATCAAAGAGGAGAAACACACTGAAGTCATTTGATATACATAAATATCTATAGAAACAAAGTTTAAATAAAAAGATGCAGAAATTTCTTTACATTAAAATAATATTATATAAATGATGGAATTCTTTTATCCATAGCATATAAAATGAATGATTTATAGTTGTATTTCCAAACTACTTATATTCTAGCTCTCATTAATTTTGAAACTCAAATAAATATACTTACGTTCTGAAATATAAGTAAGCTTAAAGTTGCTCTAACAGTCATATGAACCCTAAAGATCTTTATATCTGTATTACAGATACAGGTTCTTTTTCTTCCAAATACTTAACATTAATAAACCATGATGAATGTAAATGCCAGGTATCACTTTCTTTTTCATCATAAAGCTTTCATAAACTTAAAGATAAAAGGCTAAGACAATTACTAAAAGGAAACTACTTGATAATTACTGTGATGAAAGCACAAAAGGAAATGCTTTCAAGTTAAGCGGCTCAAGTTGACACCAGTCAGGTGAACTCGCTTATTTTCAAGAGTCTCTCAGCCTTATCCAACAATTAAAGACTTGAATTTAAACGCATTCTCAGAAAATAATACCTTCAAGAACTGTGTGCTCAGAGCAGTAAGTTCTCAAACCCAGACTAACCCAGACTGGGCTTCTTTCATGAAGGCAGTATTTAAAACAAAACACTAAAGGAGAGCAATAAGTCATCTGTTTTTATTTAATATTAGCAATGAAACGTGGCCTTGCAGAGAGTTATATAACATAACAAATATTTTTAAATTATAAGTTTATGTTCCACTCAAAAGATATTCCAGTGTGCAATCCAAATATATATTATACTCTTATTAATTTAATTATGAATTATTATTTTTTTGTATAATTGTGGGTCTGTGAGACAGAGCAGCAGGAAAAGGCAAAAACCTCATGACCTGAGCTTCATCTCTGGAATTCAAATAAAGGTGTAAAGAAAGAACTAACTCCATAAAGGTGTTATCCTACTTCCCACATGCGGTCCATGCATGCACATACCCACACATCAGAACATACGCACAATAATAAAAATAAAATTTACAAATTACCTTCTCCACCCAAAATATCCTAAATCTAATTCAAAACTCTTTATAATTCAGAGTAAGATTTTAAAATCAAATTATATTACATACCAGCGATCCAATAATGATTCATAGACGTTTTTATACAAGTGTCTATGCAGACACTGAAAAAAATATTAGAACTTATCAACTAAAAGTAAATAGTACTTTCTAATTTCATCTCCAAAAAAAAAAAAAAAAAAAAGGTATTTCTCTTTTGAAACTGTATGTACCTGAAGCACATCGATCAGAAAGGCAGGAACTATGGTTTTCAGGAACTAAAGACATTGGTGATTGAGTTCTAAAATGATATTGTAAAGAGTTAGCATGTGCCAGAGCACAAATGTGATAAATGAATCTCACTTCTAGTGAAGCCTCACTTCTAGTGGAAGACCCAGGCAAACACACTGACCAGTTTTCAGGGAGGGCAGCAAGGCCCATCTTAACAGCATTTTAGGATATTGGTTTGATGACCTAGATAAATGATGTTTTAATTAGTTCCTTAACAGAAAAAGAAAACAGTGCTACGAACAGGAATCAACAGAATATATGAAACTCGGATGAGTAGTCATATTTGTAGGGAGAGTGACATGGGATTATTTTATAATAAAAATGTTTTAATTTTTTTTAAATAAGATGTTTAAATAATAAAAGCATCTTCTTCTGAGAGTGAACCTAGCCTCAGTCATTCCATAACAAAACAAGTATGTGACCAGACAAAACACATTGTTAAATATAACATTCCAATTATATGTTTGCTGTTCTGCTGTTTAAATTCCTCTGGAAACCTTTTAAATAAATAGTTTTAAAGTTAAAATAATCACATGCTTAATGAGAAAAGAATCTTTGGTTGGGCTTAGAATTAGAACAACCGCATGAAGTAAAGAAAAGAATGTGTTAAGGGTGTAGATAATGGCATTCACATGCACCATGAAGCACAGTCCTGTTTCCACACGGACAAGAGCAGCAACAATCTAACAGCTAAGGCCCACATCAAATATAAACCGTGGCTTTTAGAAACCCATTCCCTAGACCTCCTAAGTAATTCATTTTATATACAATAGTGAATTACATTAGCTGAAAAGCAAGCAAAACTGGAATAAGAAAGCCAACTCTACAGGAAGAGATGACATGCACACAGGAAACAAACAATTTTCTGCAGAAGAGGAAATACAAAGCTAAAGTAAGGATGGATAAGATAATAGAGGATTCTTCTTTCCAATCTATAAGGGTTAGTCTAATAGTAGAAGCTTTTACTGCCTAAAACTCTACCAATTAAGAACTTGGAAACAGATGAAGCAAGGGTATTCATTCAGAGGGTAATATGTAAAGAAAACTCAAAGAACAGAGTTCTGAACGCCAGATAAATAAAATAAAAATCATAACACATGTTTTATTTGTATGGCATTTCTATTTTTTTTTTACATCCAGATTTCTCAACTTCATCTATAATCTAGAAAATTTGAAAGCTATAATAAAAACTACACAAATATAAGCAGCTATGATCTACAGTCTATTGAATTTAATTGCATATAATCCTGACAAGATCAACTGGTTAATAGCTCTTGAGAGACAAGAATATCTATCTATCTATCTATCTATCTATCTATCTATCTATCTATCTATCTATCTATCTATCTGCTCAAAAATGTGTTTTAACTAACTTAAAAATTGGGAAATAACTTTATATATTGAATCTGTCAACTGTCCACACACACTGTGGACAATACAAACATGACGGGGCAGGGCAGACGTTCTGGCAATGCTTATTTCTTGTCTAACTCTTCTCAGGCTTCCTTAGTGAGAACTGATCCTTAAAAGCTTGATTTTTCTTATTATCCAGAGTTTCCCTAAGTTGTGGCAAACCCATGTAATTAAGAAGTATCTGTATGTGGAGAATTGTATTTTGACACCTGAGAAGGACTGATGGGAGACTAATGGTCAAAGCTGACTTGCCCTGTGCCTGACCTCAAAGCCTGAAACCAGAGAGAAAGGGAGACATGTCTGACAGCCCAGGAAAGAGTCTGCATATGCATGCCTGTAAAAAGTTGTACTGGTATTTAAAATTCAATGTGGATTGATGTCACTGACATTCAGAATGTTACGGTAAATAGTAGATAGCTCTCAAATTTTCTTTGAGATCTTTTACTATTAGAGTTTGCTCTGAGCTCTAAGAACTGAGACACTTTATTTACATTATCAAAATTTTAAATTTGGATCTGTTTTTTAACTAAATCTAAGTTCTTGTTTACTGGCACTTAAGAGTTGGCTGGTCGTTTCATTAGTCCATTTACTGATTGGGTTCTTTGGTCTTTGCTGTTATGTTTCTTGGTTTATTTTAAATACTAATCCTGTTAAGTAGCTAGCAAGGTTTTTCTTGTATTGTGTATGATGTCTCTTCAATTGATTAACTGTTTTATGAGATCACATTCATTCATTTTTGGCTGAAACAGGGATAATATTGAGAAAAATCCTTTCTGAAGCCTACTTCGAAAGAAATTTTTCCTATTTTTCCTTTTTAAGTTACCGGTCTACATCAAGGTATTAATTGAATTGGAAGTTTTTGTTCAGGAAAAAGGGGATCTGGTTTCATACTTCTACACACAGATATCAAGTTTTTCTAACATTATTTGATGAAGAGGCTGTTTTTCTACAATATGTATGTCTTAGTGTGTTTCTCAAATGTTATGTGACTGAAACTAAGGATTTCTCTTTGGATCTTCTATTCCATTCCACTGATTTACATTTGCATTTTTGTGTTTGTACCGTGCTGTTTCTGTTAATTAAAAAATGTGTATTTCTACTGCTTTGAAATTTGAAAGAATACAGGAATGAATCCATCTGGACCTAGAGTAATTTTTTACTGGGGAGATTTTCTTCTACTGCTTCAGTATCCTTGCTCGTTATAGATAGGTCTGTTTTAAGAATATTATTAATTCAATTTTGCTAATTGATATGCATCTAAAAACTCACTCTGCAATTTAATGAAATATAAAATTTCAAGGTCGTAATAATTATTTGAATTTCATTAGTATCTGTCATAATGGCTTACTTTTTACCTCTGATTTAATTAGTCTGAGATTTTTTTCTCTTTATTTTGGTTATTTTGTGTGAGGATTTGTCGAAATTGTATTTTTTCTCTTTGAAGAACTCTTAAGTCTTTCCTCAAAGACTTTATGCTTTTTATTAATTTAGTTCTCTTCTTTTGAGAATTTTATATGTATGTCATTTCCACTATGCCTGCCCTCTCTCTACTCCCAAATAACTCTGTGTCACCTCCAATCTCTTTCAGATTATCGGCTTCTTCAGTTATTAATATTTTACATACATGCACACATACACACATGTAAATGCAACCTGTGTAGTCTTTAGTGTTGCTCGTATGCATATGTGTTTAGAGTTGACCATGTGAGACTGGATAACCTATCAGGATTCTCATTCCTGGAGAAGACCGAGTCTCCCCTTCTCCGCAGCAACTGTCTGTAACTCTTCATCTACAATTGGAGTCTGTGAGATTTCCTCCACTGCACTGACAGGTCAACACACTGATGTTTTTATTATGCAAGTCCTTTTTAGGTGATGGCATTTTTGGAGGTTTCATGGGTTCGGCTTCCCTGATATATTTAGAGGACACTCTCTTCTAGCAGATGTCCTGCTCTTCTGGCTCTTATAATCTTTCCATCCTCTGTTTTTGTGGTATGCCTAGTCTTAGGTATAGAAGGCACATTATAGAGGTATTGATTGGGGTTGAGTTTCCAGTGTGCATACTCTGCATTTTGGCCACTCCTGGATTCTCCATCTGCTACAAAAAGAAGCTTCTTTGATGAGGGGTGAGAATTACACCTATCTGTGAATATAAGGATAAGTATTTAGAATAAGTGGGGTTTAGAAACGTAGCAGTAGGTTCTCCTATAGGGTCTACGACCTCATCAATGATAAGTAGTTAGCTAGGCGTATAGTTCCAGGTGCCGTAAATCCAATTAGACAAATGCTGATTATTTTCAAGAAATGGTACTAGCACAAAAATTGACATTTAGATCAATGGAACAAAATAGAAAATCCACACATAAATTCACATAGAAACAGCAGTCTTATTTTGGCATAGATGCTAAAATTACACACCAGAGGAAAGTCAGTATTTTCAACAAATGCCTCTGAGAAAACTGAATACAGAAAAATAAAATTATAACCATATTTATCATACTGCACCAAAATCAATTCCAAACTGATCAAATACCTCAATATGGAACCTGAAATGCTAAAACTGCTAGAAGCAATACACTGGCAGTACCCTAAAAGATACAGGCATAGAAAATGACTTTCTAAATCAGACTTTATTTTCTCAGGGACTAAGGCCAAAGATTAACAAATGAGACCTCATAAAACTAAAATGCTTCTATACAGTAAAGGAAGCAATCAACTGGATAAAGAAGAAGCCCACAGAGTGAGAGATAATCCCTGTCGCTGTATTTGATAGAGGAAAAATATTTAGAATATATAAGAACTAAAAAATAAAATAAAATGAAAACAAAAGAGGAGCAGGGGCTGCATCCGGCATGGACTCTGTGACCTGCTCTCTGATCATCTCCCACTGGGAAGAGGTGCAGCCACTCCTGATGAGACCTGATAGGCTAAGGTCAGAAAGGAGGAGAGGAGGATCTCACCTATCAGTGAACTAGGATAGGGGCATAGGGGGAGAAGAGGGAAGGTGGGTGGGACTCAGAGGAGATGAGGGAGGGGGTACAGCTGGGATACAAAGTGAATAAATTGTAATAACTAACTGACTAACTAACTAGATAGATAGATAGATAGATAGATAGATAGATAGATAGATAGATAG
>NW_026596256.1:6004525-6254232 GCF_907164565.1 Psammomys obesus
ATAGATAGATAGATAGATAGATAGATAGATAGATAGATAGATAGATAAAACTTTGGGAAACAACAATAACAAGAAAACCCAAATGACTCAATTAAAAAGAAATGGGCCATAGATCTGAAAAAAGTTATCTTCAAAAAAAGAAATAAAAATGGCTAAGAAATAAATTCCTTTAAAAGAATTCAAAATCCTTAGCACTTAAATAAATACAACGTAAAACAAGTTTGAGATTTCATACCCAGGTCATAAAGGCTAAAAACAAGACAAGAATTACAATTTTTGGTGGTACTGTAAACTGGTGAAGCCATTATGAAAATCAGTAAGAATTCTCAAAAAAAAGGCTGAGATTGCACGTATAGCCCAGCTATTACTGTTTCTTGGATAATGGCCCCAAAACTTGACATTCTATTCCACCCATACTTGCTCAGTCATGCTTATTGCTACTCTATTCACAATAGCTAGGAAATGGAAACGACTTAAATCTCCCTCAGCTGAGAAATGCATAATGAAAATGTAGTACATACAGACAATGGAATTCTGTTCAGATCTAAAGAACAATGAAATCATGAGATTTGTACATGGATTAAACTAGAAAATACTACACTGAGGTAGCATTGGCCCTGACTTTGTTTCCTTGATTATTTTTACTCCATTTCTCCCCCAAAGTCACCAATTTCTGCCGTGATCTTATTTATTGCTTTCTGTCCATGAATTTGGGGCTTGGTTCCGTCTTGTTTCTCCAAGACCCCAAAGTGTACCATTAAGTTGTTCACAGCAATATACTTCTATCTTATGACTACTTTCATTTTATCCTATTGGAGTTGGTATGCTATGTTTTTCTTTTAATTTAGGGATTATTTTTGTTCCTTATTGATTTGTTCAGTATATAATGTATTGTTTAATATAATAATATAATAATGTATTGTTTAACCGTCACGAGTTTATGTATTTTCCACAGTTTCTCTTGACATTGTTTTTTAGTTGCATTCTACTGTAATCAGATAGAAGAAATTACTTCAACTTTCCTGATTTCCAAGCTTTACTTTGTGTTTTAACGTACAATCTCCTTTGGAGAAAGTTCCTTGAGTTGCTGAGACAAATACGTATTCCGCAGTGTTTCGAGGGTTTTCTTCAGGTTTCTGTCCATTTGATTTACGACGTCATGATGTTTCTCTGAATTTTTAAAGCTGGACTGACTTGTCAATTTGAGAGTGAGGTTCAGAATTCACCCACTAGAATGTATCAAGGTTCAACTGTATCTTTACTACTAGTTCTATTTATTTCATAAAGTTGGGTCCACATGTTTATAATTATAACGTCTTCATGGATGGTTTCCTTAATAATTATGGAATGACCTTAAAAAAGCTAAAAAACTCTTATGACCAGTTTTATTCTGAAGCTATTTTGTCAGATACAGAGCAGTGAGAACCACTTGTTGCATAGGTACATTTTATTTGATTCCTTTCCATTCTTTCGCCTCTGAGGAAGCTTCTTTTTCCCTCCCCTAGACACCCCTCCCCCGGAAGATGCATTTCTTGAAAGCAACCAAACCAAAAGATGTGCCCTAATTTTCAGTCTGCTAGTTTGATCTGGGGAATTAAGACCATTCATAGTCATAATTAATCACTAATGGTTATTAATTCCCGTAATTTTCTTGATTTTATAGGGTTTGGATTCATCCTACTTAACTAGTATTCAGCTTAACTAGTATTCATACTTAACTAGTATTATAGCAGGTTAATCTCCGTGTAACCTCATGGATGTATTTGCCTTTTTCATCAGTCTGAAGGAGTTCTCTATCAGTATATTTTATAGAGATGGCTTAGTAGCAATGCCTTTCTTTAGCTCGTTTTTGAGGTGCAAAGTTTTTCTTTTTCTTACACTGGTGACAGGTAGCCCAGTTTTTGTCTTTCAGAACCTGAAATATATTATCCAAACCTTCATGGCTTTTAAATTTCTTGAGAAATCTGCTCTTACTCTGATTCACTTGCCTTTATATGTGACCTGGTGTTTCTCCTTTGCTGTTTTCAAAATATTTTCCTTGTTCTGTGTATTTAGTAGTTTCATTATAACATAATGGGGTCCTCTTACTTGGTGTTGTCTATTTTTTTTTTTTTTTTTACTTTTTAAAAAAATTATTTATATTTTTACAAATTACAGTTTATTCACTTCGTATCTCCGCTATAGTCCCCTTCCTCATCCCCTACCAATCCCACCCTCATCTCCTCTCATGCCCCTCCCCAAGTCTACTGATAGGGGTCGGTTCTCTTCCCCTTTCCTCTAGCCCTATCCTATCAAGTCTCATCAGGACTGGCTGCATTGTTTGACCTGGAAAATTCTGGGCACAGGGTCTTTTCTGAGACTGATACTCCAACCAAGCACCATTCATGAAGATAACCTAGAACCCCTAGAATCCCTGCACAGATATAGCCCATGGCAGCTCAGCCTTCTGTTCCCTATTAATGGGAACAGCAACTGTCTCTGACATGAACTCAGTGGCTGGCTCTTTGATTACCTCCCCATAATGGGGGAGCAGCCTTACCGGGCCACAGAGAAACAATGCAGCCAGTCTAATTTCTAAAGCCTTCTACACCTAGATTTGTATTTCTTTTTTGCTTTTTTTTTTTTTTTTTTTTTTTTTTTTTTTTTTTTTTTTTTTTTTTTGAGACCGTTTCTTTGTGTAACCTTGGCTGTCCTGGACTCACTTTGTAAACCAGGCTAGCCTTGAACTCCCAGAGATCTGTTTGCCTCTGCTTCCCTGAGCACTAGGATTACAGGCATATGATATCACACCTGGCTTGCATTTCTTTTTTTTTTTTCTTTTAATTTTTATTAATTACAGTTTATTCACTTTATATCCCCCCATAAACCCCTTCCTCCTCCCCTCCCAATCTCACCTTCCCTCTCCCTTCTCCACGCATGCCCCTCCCCAAGTCCACTGATAAGGGAGGTCCTCTTCTCCTTCCTTCTGATCTTAGTCTATCAGGTCTCATCAGGAGTGGCTGCATTGTCTTCCTCTGTGGCCTGGTAAGGCTGCTCCCCCCTCAGGGGAAGGTGATCAAAGAACAGGCCAATCAGTTCATGTCAGAGGCAGTCCCTGCTCCCATTACTATGGAACCCACTTGGACCCTGAACTGCCATGGGCTACATCTGTGTAGCGGTGCTCTCACATTTCTTTTTTGAATCGTGAGAATTTTCTACTATGATTTTGGAAAAAAATATATTCTATGCCTTGAGAAATTTTCCCCATGATTCTTAGATTTGGTCTTTCTTTACACTGGGTCTTGTATATCTTGAGAGTATTGTTAAATTATTAATTAATTAATGTTTGTCTTTGTTAAAATGTTCAAACTCCTCCACTTCATCTTCAAAGCCAGATAGTCTGTTCTTTTCCTTGATCCAGTATATTGGTAAAGCTTTCCACATAGCTGTTGTTTTGAAACACTGCTTTTCAACTATTTTCCTTTTTCATTGAAAAAAGAAGTCACTGAAGATTTATTTCAGATATTGCATTGACTTTCTTGTTTTATTTAGCATTTTCTGTGTTTTTAGATTACTTTAAGAACTGTCTTCTTTAGTCATTTAAATACAGTTTCAGTTACTCTTTTGAGTTCTTTTTCTGGGATGTCAAGTAATTCAATCTGACTGGGGTCTTTTTATTATGGACTTAATATTGTTTTTAAGAAATTGTATTGCCTTCATTTTTCTACTATTTGTGTACTGTGTTGTGGCTTCCCCTTCTGGAATCAGAACACTGTTTGAATTTGTATTTATTTTAGGTGTTTTAAATCGTCCTTCTTTTGGAAGGAGTGTTTGCTCTCTTCAAGAGGGTTCAGTTCTTATAGGCTTCTGGTGTTGTTTTCTCTGATACATTCACTGATGGTGATGAGTCTTAATCCCTAGCTTCCCCCAGTGATTATAATATTATTTGGAAATAATATTTATACAATTTATATAATTTAAATAATAAATAATACTACTATCAAAAGGTAGTGGCCAAATGAAAGTACAGTCAATCAATTACAATTTAATCATCCTATAAATGGAACCAATTTATTAGACGAAGGGTGACTGACAATAGTGTGCTTATTAGTATAGTATATTAATTATTTTGGGTATGAACAGAAAGGAGAACACTCATGGTAAGATTAGTGGTTAGTACTAGGTTAACAGCAGGTGAAGAAACGGAAATGGAAACAGAGAAGTGGGAGTTGTAGAAAAAAAGTAGGCTGGGGTGAGAGTCTTCAGAGAAGGTTGACTACAAAGGGAGAATTAAGGATACAAATCTCATACATACATGAATCAAATCAAGTACGCCATTCCCAGCTTAGGGGAGGCTGGCAGTACAGAAATCTGTAATTACAAATCTGACCAGCCTATGTTCTTTGGGAGAGGAAAATGAAAAAAAAAAAAAGTTGAAGAAAGATAGAAAAGAAGTACAGAGTATAGAATCTAAAAACATTATCACCTGTTTGTCATATGTTTGTCAGAAGTAGATCCTGACTCTGGACCTTCTTTTTGGAAATCTGGTCACAGATGTGGTCTGTTCAGGAGGCTTGTTATATACACAGGTGGAATCTGATGCTGGCAATACCTCTAGAAAGTCCTTCCGCTTCTGGCTGCCAGTGCTGGCCCCGCTCCTTTGTAACCTCTTGTCTGATTAGCTGCTTGCAAGAAGTTCAAGTTCCCATGCAGATACTGAGTTAGATCCATTTCTCCCTCCATGGATACAGAATCAGAAGACCTTTCCTTGAGCCTGGAAGAATTCTGCTGAGGCTGAATCACTGGGCAGTTTCTATGACTTGGCTGAGTTTGCTATGTCCAAACTCACCAGCAAAATAAAGTATTTCTAAAATGCAGTCTCATAGCTGTTCCAGACTGCTGCTTTTCTGACTATGCCTGCTAGGCAGAGTGAAATCCTACTCGTAGTTCATCAGCTACAAGATAGCTACCTCACTCTTGATTCACATCCATTTGTGCAATACTGGTCTCTGGGCAATATGGTCTCTATGCCTCTGGGTCTCAAGCCAAGTATCTCACTTTGATAATAGATTTTTACAGCTACATAACAACAAAATGCCCCACGACTACTTCAGTATGAGATTTTACATAGTTAACATGCTCACACATTTCAATTCTTGTGAATGTTCTGCCCCTTACAAGAGTAATACTTTTGTCCATGTTATCTACTGTTGTTTCTAATTCTTTATTTCATTTTCTTCTAATAACACTGTGTTTTCATTCTGTGAGAGTTTAGCTTTTAAAGATTTTGTTTTAACAGTTTTCCCAAGCTCCCTTACCTTTGGAATGTGGTTACTTTGGTCTACAAACTGCCCTTTAAACCTGTTCTTTGCAATGCCCAGTGAGTCTTCGTACATTGCAACCTCCACTTTTTGTCCTCTCAAGTAAATGTAAAATTTCCTCATGTCCTTCATGGATGTTCTGGTTGTCAGAAGAACATTGTTGAGTTTCAGTGTTTGTAAAATTCCTCTTATTTTATACATTGCAGTCATAAGTGATCTTCTGAGCCTTTTCATATTTGTTTTATATTTGTTAAGACTTGTTTTCTGGTCTACTATGATCTAGCCTGGATTATGTTCCTCACACTGTGGAGTATGCATATTCTGCACCCACTACACAAATGTGCTATTGCTCTTTCCTCTGCCCTCCACGTGTGTGTGTGTGTCATGTCCCTTTGGTCCAGAGGGCTGCATATATGGAAATGTCTTATGCGTTTTTATCTGAACACTCAATGTGTCAGTTAAAGTGGTACTTCAGAGCCCTGTTATTACTGTCCTATAGCATATCAGTTTTTGCATATGGCATTATTATCCTATTTTGCTTATTTTTGAGAAAATCCATGAATTTTGGCTTTGAGACAGGGTTCCTTTGTGTAGTCCTGGCTGTCCGGGAGTTCACTCTGTAGGCCAGGCTGGCCTCCAACACAGATTTACTCGCTTCTGGATCTCAAATGCTGGGTGGCATGTGCCACCACTGCTGGTGGAGAATTCAATAAAATTTTATAACTGACTTTTCTATTTCCACATAAAACACTGAGATTTTCATGATGATAGCAATGAATTTTGGGTTACTTGTAGTACTGATGCTATAACAGCAGCAAATTTTTTTAGTTATTTTAAGTCTTACTTAGATTTTCATTTCTTCCAACAACGACTTTCAGTTTTCATTATACAAGTATTATATTTTTATAATGTGAAACTTAAAATGCATATTAACTTATGCGATGTCATCATTATCAGGGCACAGAATAGTTTTTCCCACCCATGAAGTCTCACAAAGTGAGGTCTCTTTCGTTGATAGACCCTGGAAAGCACTAATCTGTTTTCTATCACTGACTTGAATTTTTCTTTTGGTTTCTGTTTGTTTTTTGAGAACATAAAATATATGAATAAAAAGAATTTCTTCTCGTGATTATGTGATTCTCCAAATTCATCCAAATAGGGTTAAAACATTCTGATTTTTCTAGCTATTATCATAATCACAACTGCTATGAACATGCCCTTACATGACTTTGCATGAAGAGAATATTTCATTTCCCTTGGGAAAATACCTAAAAATGAGATTACTGGATTATACAGCAAGTGTTTGTTTAACTCAAAATGCCACCTAAATTGTTTTCCTCTGGGTTCATTTTGCATCCTCAAAACCCCTGTGAAAGCCGTAGATGACTCTTTCGGTATTACTTTCCTTTCTCCAGTTCTTGCTACGGGCCATGCTTTAACAACTTCCACGTGTTTGTAGTGATGAGTGACTGTTACATGCACCTCCATGCTAATGATGCTGACCTTTCCAGGTGCTTTTGGGCCTCAGCCATCATCAGCTAAGCATTCTGTTCAAGTCATTTTTAAACGAATTGGTGCCTGCTTTCCATCAGTGAGTTATTTTGAGAGTTCCTCTTTAACAAGGGCTTTGAATGTCTGCTTTTTTGTTCGTTTGTTTTGTTGTTTTTATGGTTCTGTGGTGTTCTAATGTTACTTAGTCTTGATACAGCTGGTGGTTGGTTGATTTTCATAAGTCTGATGATTTGTAGTTTCAAACCATTTGACTATTATTCTACCTCTTCCTTTCTCCTTTTCTCTCCATTCTCTCCTGTCCCTGGGCCAGACAAACATACTGTAAAATACATAATATCCTTTCTTTTTTTTGTGACAGGCTCTCAGGCAAGTCTGATACATACTATGTAGCTGAGAATGACCTTGATTTCCTGATCCTCCTTCCTCCATGACCCATGCCTGGTATTCTTTCTCTTGCACTGCAGGTTCACATACATTAGACTGATTCAGCTCACCAGTTCCTATGGTTCTGTTCTCTTAGATATTTTTCTTCTGTTTCATCTATAGAAGTCTATTATTTTTAAGAACACTTGTATGTTCTTAGAGTAAAAAGGCTGCCATACACATCATATTAATTCACATTTCATGTTTTATTTTCGAGTTCTCACATTTTTATTTCTCCCTTTACTATATAGTTTCTTTTTTCTGACACTAATAATTTCTCTTTTCCTTTAAATACCCCTTTCTGTTTTTTCTAACAAAATCCCTGACTAGAATGTGACAAGTTTCACTGCTACTTCATCTCATATCTAACAATTTTGTTTGGATAAAGGCATTGTGAATATTACACTCACGAATGCTTGTGTTTTTGCTATATTCCTTGATACGTGTTGAGCTGTCGTGTTTTCACAATTAAATTGTAGGTGAAACAATTTAATCCTACAGATTACATTAATGAAGGTTGGTTTTGTTGTTTGGGAGTGAATCTAGATTAGAATGGGTTCCTAAGTTTTGCTATAGAAGGCATTTGGGTGAATTTTACCCAGCACTGTGGATATTGTACCTATATATTCACAACTTGGAAGAATCAAGGTGCTACACACCTTTCTAGAGTGAAAGCTAGCTTCCTTGCCCTCAAAACTTGCTATAGCTTCCTTAATTCTAATCATTATCTCAACTCAGCAAGGTTGCTAAGAATCACCTGAGAACATCTTCCCTGTACCCCAATCCAGAATATGCCTCCAGAAAAGGTGTGACAAAAATCACAGAGCACATTCAATAACTCCTACCCACTCCTAGGGCTTACAGTTATCTAAGGGCTGCTGTTCAATGCATACAACTTTTAGATTCACAGATTCTGTCAAGTATTCCAGTGGCTCTAGGAGGAAGGCAAGTTCACTCCCCATATCATGAGAAAAAAAAAAATACCTTAGGGCGAGCCATTTAGAATTCATCTTAAAAGCAACCATGCATAATCGTTCATCCCTGCCATCCTAGCAGTCAAGAGTCTGAGACTGAAAGGTGGCTGAGTTCTCCAAAATCTAGAACACAAAAGCTTAACAGAAAAGCTCATAGTGTTACTGTCTGATTACCTACTCCAGTCAACACTTGTTTTGATTAATGCAGCAACGTAGTTTTTAAATCACTAAGCTGCTTCAATCATACAACTTTTCCCACTTAAAAAAAATTCTTAGCCCCTTGAGATTGCATATGAATTTTTTAATAGATCATGTTTCCAATTTTTACACATTCCTCATTGTGATTTTTTTTGACAAGAATTGTGATAGTACTGAAAAATACTACCCAAAGATCACCAGGGTAGTACTGACATTCTACTATCAGCTCTACAAATTCAGGAGCATTTAGAATGTCTTCTGTTTCAGCAAAACTTTCCATATCGTTTGCATTTAGGTCTAAACAATCCATTCTTCTAAATGCTGTTGTAATTGCAACTATGTTTGGTTTCTTTTGCAAACTGCTCAGTGTTAAGGCATAAAAAGACTGATGATCTGTGGGGCTGTTAATTTTGTGTCCTGCAAGTTGACTAAGTTCATCCATTACTTTTTAAAAATTTATTTTTATATTAATTACAGATTATTCACTTTGTATTCCAGCTGTAGCCCCTTCCCTCATTCCCTCCCAATCCTACCCTCCCTCCCTCAGTTCCTCCCCTGCCCCTCTCCAAGTCCACTGATAGGGGAAGTCCTCCTCCCCTTCCATCTGACCCTAGCTTATCAGGTCTCACCAGGACTGATAGCATTGTCCTCTGTGTCCTGGTAAGGTTCCTCCCCCCTCAGGGGGAGGTGGTCAAAGCCACTCAGTTTCATGTCAGAGACAGTCCCTTTTTCCATTCCTAGGAAACTGACTTGGATACTGAGCTGGTATGGCCTACATCTGAGCAGGGGTTCTAGGTAATATTAATGAATGGTCTTTGGTTTGGAGTATAAGTCTGAGAAAAGACCCCTGTGCCCAGATATTTCGTTACTGTTGTTCTCCTTGTGGCGCTCCTGTCCTCTCCAGGTCTTACTATCTCCCCCTTCTTTCATAAGATTCTCGGCACTCTGCCCAAAGTTTGGTTATGAGTCTCAGCATCTGCTTTGATACACTGCTGGGTAGAGTCTTTCAGAGGCCCTCTGTCATCCATTACTTCTAAGTGGTATTCTACACAGGTATTCTATGAGAACAGAGATAGGTTTTCTTTCTTCCTGTGCAATAGACATGTAAATTTCTATCTTGCACAGACTTTGATGAACACTTCATTGTATATCAGACAGAAGGGAGATCACTCTAATGCATGAGAATGCACAGAAAAAGCATTCAGCATTGTCCCTATTGCTTAGGAATGTGGTTCTGGGCATTTTGTGAGGCCTTACTTATGTTGATAGTTTTCTTTGTTATCTAACTTTCTTCTGAGTATTTTTATAAAGAGTATCAAAATTTATCAAAGATTTTTCTGTATCAATTAAGAAAGGTATATAGGACTGAAGTGATCAATTTTTGTATGCAGCATCTAATGCTCCCTCTTGATCCTTCATGTCTAATTCAGGAACTATGTCTCATAGTTGAAGGGCAAACATTTCCATCATCTAAATATCTGAAGTTGTGTTTCTAGAATTTCTTGCTAGTGTTTTTATGTACTTAATGAGGAAAGGATCTAATTACCCTTCTGTTTTCTCAGATGCGTCTACTGCATTTTCTGTCACTGTCACATACTGCGACCACATGTTGGTGAGGTTCTACTACAATAGTTATTGTGATGCCGGGATCTGTGTTTTAATTCAAACATGAGTTTTAGTTTCATAATTATCTTGGTATTTTCACTTCCTTATTCAGCCTCAGAATTTAAAATATGGCTTGTTAAACTATCACAATAATTTTATATGCTTAAATGAAGTATTTCTAAAATGGGTAGTTTAACATTAACTGAAATAACTTCTTGATAAGTTTCCCTTCCAGAAAGATGATCTCCTTCACAATTAATTAGGTCCTAAATGTTACTGAAAGCTTATTTTATACCTTTCACCACAGAGAATATTAAAAATACTTCGCTGTGAGATGAGTGTAGAGTTCAGTGGCAGAGGGGTATTTGCACATTCCAGGCCTCAAACAATTCACAGCACCAGAAAGATCGTAATTGTAAATTTTAAGGCAGCTTCATCAAAAATAGGTTAATATGCATGTATGAAGCAAATGATTTCATAACCATTGCATAGCTAAAGAAACTTGACTTTTGCCAAATATTCTAAAGATCCCCATGTGTGTTATCTTAATTAAAACCTTCTCCCTCTTTATACTAAACCACTTTCCTTTTATGATAATCATCTTCCTTCTCTTTATAACTTCACCACTAAATTACATAGTTACATGTAAAAATAAGTTAATTTTACTAATTATTTTTGACATGTCTTTTAAATCTCAAATTATAGACTCCACTTTTTTTCCACTTGTGGATTTATTTTGAGAAAAAAAAAACTGAGTCATCTGGACCATAGAAATTCTGATGATTGAACTCCCATGGTGCAATCCAACATCTGGGTTATGCAGGCATCCTTGTCGTTTATTCACTCAGTCTTAGTTTGAAATAGGTTTTTGCCTGTCTGACTGTCAACTTGTTTCGCATTCTTTGTGACTTTAAAAGTCTTGCTTAGATCTCTTAATTCTTTTGAGAATGTAAAATACTATTCCAAGGTTCTATAACTGCAAAATTTAGGAGATGATATATTTCATAAACAGAAAGACGCCTGATACAATCTTCTGTTACAAAAGAGGGACAGAGTAACTACTTGATGTTTTTCTTTGCCATATTCAGATTAAAGACTTAGTTGTACTCTCTACACATGTATATCTGAGTCTATGGATTAGGATTTCTCAAATTTTTTCTTTCTCCAGAGTTATAATTGCCAAATTCTGATTTAAATAGCTCTTTCATCTTTTTTCAACCTTTTCTAAATTCTTTTAGCTCATTTAAACATATTTCTGATGGGTGATTTCCTTCTCACTCTTATCATTTTTACTCTAAAACATAAAACTAATATCATTTATCTTTATGTGATACAGATTTTCTTAAATTTCAGATTTTTTTTTTTTACATAAGCTTTCCCCTCTATCTCCGGCTTTTCAGATACTGCCTTGCTGGTTTACTGTTACTGCAGTATGGATCTTCTGTGCCCTCCAAATGGCCAGAGGTTTAAAGCTGTCACCCAGCCTTTGGCATTATAGGGAAGTGATCAAATCGTTAGTATTTGGTATCTAGTGAAAGAAATTTTTGATAGGCCATGGTACCATTTCCCTACATATCTTTGTCTTCACTTCCTTCTTCCACATGAGGTAAGAAGCTTCTCTGCATGTAATTCCCACTATGGTGTGCTGCCCTGCCACAGGCACAAAGGCAATGTGACCAAATGTCTATAGAATAAAATACTAAACCATGAGCAACAAAACAAAACAGCAAGAATGAAACAACAAAACAATAACCACCTGCTCTTTTAAAGCTGTTTAAACATGGGTTATTTGTCAGAGTAGCACAAAACTACCATGTATGTAGTTGTTTAAAAAGTGTGATATTTCTTTAAAAGTTATTCTTTACGTTTGCCCTTCTGTTCCTCAGTGTAACTTCTCTTCACAGAAGTTTCTCCTCAGTATGGGCCCCCATTCTTCCAGAGAACTGTGGTTAATTTCTATGGGGAATGGATAGCTCTAGTCATGTCTGACCATACCACAACATCCTTGGAGTATTCGCTGTAGAGCACCTAAGTGCTCTCTGCTTTTAACCGATATTTTCAAGTTGATCTTCAGAGTCTTCCACTGTGGATCTGTAAACTCAATTCCTTAAGGGCTCACTTGCTGCCTAGCCCTGCTCCATGTACTGATTCCACCCTGTTCTGCAGCTGCCTGGATGATTCAGGCAGTCCATTTGTTATTTTATAGCCCATTTGTTACTTTATAGCTATAGCTTTTATCTTCTCCAGGTATTTTTTATTAATAATATTAAAAACATAATATGTTCCCAGTTGGAATCTACTTGAATTTGTTATTTCGATTATGGCAATTTAAAATGAAAAAAGTGCTAATTTTCAAAACCATTTTAGTTCTAGGAAGATGGCTCAGTGGTGAAAGTGCTTGTCCTGAAAGCAACAAGACTGTACTTCTGAGCCCCAGAACCCACCCCATGCTGGGTGGGTATGTCGGCCTAACCTCAGTGCTGAAAAGACAGAGATAGGAAGTTGTTCAAAGCAAACTGCCTAGAGAAACTAGACAGATGGTGACTCTGAGTCTGGCTGAGAGGCCTGCCTCAGTGAGTCGGGTGGTAGAGAAATGGGAGGCTGATTCCCAAGATCAACTTCTCTGTCTCATATCTGGAACTTCTTCATGTCACACCCAAGGGGAAAAAGATTTTAATACATTTTAACATATAGCTTTTTTTATAAGATAAAAATACAAACAGATACAGTATTTTTTTTTTTCACTATGGCCATAGTGCTGTAGATTACCTGTACCTTCTTGGCAAGGCTCATTCTTCTAACAACAATCTAGTGACATTCTCTTTTGGAGGAGGTGGAAACTTCATGATATCACATTTTTAAGAATGCTATACCTGGGAACTATAAAGGACTTAAGTACTAAATTTTAATTAACATGTATTGATTGAATGCAAATTAGACTTCCTACAATGTATTTCTTTCAAAATCTTTCAATGTATGTGCAGCTCTTTAAAAACATCAGCTTTGTATATCCTACAACTTTTGTTATACTCCTCTTCTCCAGACTCCAGTTGATTTTAATAAAAATAAGTAACTAAACCAAAAAGAGCAAAATCAGAGTCTAAGCTGAGCCATTCAGATTCTGTGACGCCAGTCAAATGAGGAAAGACATTCTCATTAACAGAAAACTTAGACTCAGGGCTGTGATGGGCCCCATTTTCATTACTATGTCATAGTTTAGTAAGAAGACAGAGATGCAGAAACCAGAGACTATGAAGTTGTTTTGAATGAAAAAAAATAAGGTCTTCATTACTGACTTTCTTGTCTTATTTCCACACTACCTAAAGCCAGACTACATTCCTTCCTGTCCTTGGAAACAAAAGAGAGTTTCATCAAAATCCTCATAGAAATTATGTTACCTTGAATACTTCTTCTCAAGTTCTCAAGTAAATACAAATAATGCTACTTTTTTGAATTTTTTAAATTTATTTTTAAATTTATTACAATTTATTCACTTTGTATCCCAGCTGTAGCCCTCTCCCTCATCCCCTCCAAATACTGCCTTCCCTCCCTCTTCTCCTCTCATGTTCCTCCCCAGTCTACTGCTAGAGGAGGTCCTCCTCCCCTTCCAACTGACCCTAGCCTATAAGTTTCATCAAGCATGGATGCATTGTCTTCCTCTGTGGCCTGGTAAGGCTGACCCCCTCACCCCCCCCCACCCCGATAGGGAAGTGATCAAAGAGCCAGCCACTGAGTTCATGTCAGACAGTTCCTGTTCCCCTTACTAGGATGCACACTTGGACACTGAGCTGCCATGGGCTATATCTGTGCAGGGGTTCTAGGTTATCTCCATGCATGGCCCTTGGTTGGATTATCAGTCTCAGAAAAGACCCCTTTGACCAGATTTTTTGGTTCTGTTGCTCTCCTTGTGGAGCTCCTGTGGAGATCCAGGTCTTTCTATCTCCCCCTTCTTTCAGAAGATTCCCTGCACTATGAAAAAGTTTGGCTAAGAGTCTCACTATCTACTAAGAAATCTGAACAGTGGTTTCTCACGGTTATTTTGTACCACAACGGAACAAGGCTCTGAAATGAACACTACAAAGACATACACACAAACAACCCTTTAAACATCCCCCTTTCCTCTGCTCTCCTTCCTTCTTCTCTCCTACTCTCTCCCTCTCTCCCTTCCTCACTCTCCAAGGCCTCTCCCTTTCTCTCCTTTCCCAACCCTGGGAATGATAGTCCGGTTCTGTATTACTTATAAAGCCTCCAAAATAAAAAATGTTCAAAATGAATCCACCCTGTAACAATCAGAATGCAATTCACAGTGGAGTCTACATCTTTAAATCTAAATGCTAACCTAGTTCTCTCTCTCTCCTTCAAAATTTTATTGTTATTCATCATTTACTTACTGCATTTATGTGTTTATGTTGTGTATAAGTATGCATGCCACATACATAAAAAGTGCACATATGTATGTGTGTATGTGCGTGTGTGCGTGTGTTGCTTGTGTGGGTACACATGCGTCCGAGGATGACATAAGGAATCTTCCTTGGTTATTTTCCCCTTTATTCATTGGAAACATTTTAATGTTTTAATAACAGCTACTGCTAAGCTAGCAATCAACAATGATATGGATTTTTATTACAAATATAATCATATGCTAACTTAAGTTTTTATTTTAAAACTGGATCCTCCAAGGTCACTGAGTTGTAGCTGTTCAGGTGTAGGTGAATTTAATGAAAATTGGATTTGCTAAGTGGCCCTCACTATAGGGTAGGCCATGGGTAGAGACAAGGAAAAAGTGTCCCCAAGGACTAGAGTCCAAGCTGTCACTGGAGGTAAACTGTGGGAGCTGAAGACAAATGACTGTGAAGCAGAGTGGCAGCTGAACCCAGAGCTCACCACAGGGCTAGTCCAGCTAGCCAGCTTGCTCCTGGAGTTCCCTGCCTCCCAGCGTTCACAAGCAGGATTCCACACCCACTTGGCATTTATACAGAACCTGGGGATGCAAAGTCTGTTTCTCATGCTTGTGTGGACACACTAAGCCATCTCTCTATCTCCTCAGATTTTGGACAAAAGCTATGTGGTTTTATTGGCATGGAGTTTCCATTGCTGCAGCAAGCCAGATCTAACAATTTTGATCCCTCAATATGTTCCTGTCATTTTCACTGTGGATTTTGGACATAGATCTATACTTAATCTTAGTGACTTTTACGCAGTAGTTCATAAAGAATTACATTTTAAAAGAAACCTAAGAAAGCTTTATATAACTACCGTCTTTCACCAAAGGCAAAATAAAAATAGCATTAATGCTTGCTCTGGAATCATGTAATATGTTTAACAAAACCTGAATATAGTGATAGATATGAAAATGAATGCTGTTTCAGCTTGCATGTAAAGAATACAATTGAAAGTAGCAGTGATTGACTTCTGTAGAGAAAATTTGAGCAACTACATGTATAAGAAGAAAACTAAACATAAAACATAGAACCAAAATATAACTCAAATACATTTTATTATAAAAGTAATTTTCTTCTCTTAAAACACGAAATTGGCTTCAGTTACATAAATCCAAGTTTACTTGTATCAGACATACAAATATGATATAGCCAAAAGTCACAAAATTCACTCATGGTAAGCAATATTTCAAACAGAAATAATCAATGGCTGAGGAGATGATGTGTTGATTGTGTAATGTCCCTAGCTTCTTCACAGCAGTCTGACAATATTCTTTCTCAAGGTAGAGGACTATCATATCATGCCGAAGAAAAATGAAAAGATGAAAGTGTAAGTACGAGTGTGGCCGCTGGAGATGAGCTCAGTGCTATAGGACTCACCTGGCATACCTAGGACCCTGGGTTTGATCCCCAAATGAAAAACAAGCGAGAACAGGAAACAACATGAACTTCTATAGAAAGTTCTAGAAAAATCTAGAATGAATTAAAAAGCTCATGGGTATCAACAGCAGATCAACACTGGGGATTCTTCCTAAAGAACACAGAATTATACCTATCTCCGTGTATTTTCCAACTTTGCCTCTACCAGAAACCATCAGAAGTAAAAGCAGTGTTCTTACAAATAAAATGGGGAAATGCTGGATATTAATTATCAATAAAATCAAGTGAGACAATGGCAACACGAGTATTAAGATACCTGTCATTAATAAATGAAAATAATTCTATTAGTAGAATATAAAGTCCCACAGAATCACTGAAGATAGTGCCTTAATGTTATGTATAGACTCTGCCATGGGGGGTCAAAGGATGAATATAACTTTGAGGAGATGCAAGGAAAGGAAGACGACTCTGCGTAAAAAGTTCTCTGTGAAGAGAACTTTATATAAAAGGAAAAGAGGTCTATATAAAAGAAAAGTAACCCTGTGCAAAAGAAAAACAGTTCTACATACAAAAGAGAAAATAAAAACAAAGATATATGATATATGACTTGCTTACATGCTTACCAGCTGTCTACATCAAGAGGAAGGCGACTAGATGAATCAAGAAAGTAATAACCAAATTCTGGCTGAACTTCATTCTGTTATAGAACAATAATTCCTACATCCATGGAATGGACAGGCCATTTGTAGGAAAATGGCTTAAGGTTATCAACATTTCACTTTCCCATGTAATGACATTTAGAAAACAAAATTCAAAATTTAAAGATCTATCATTTGCTATCATTCTGTTGTAAAGAAATGCCATTTTATTCTATTAGCAAGGAAATACTTGATTATTAAATATAATTTAAGAGCTCTACATTTATAATTTTGACTACAGAAAAACTACAGGATAAAACTACATTAAATCAGAAAATAAATGAATGTGTAATTTCTAACTTGTGGCAGTATTTCAGCTCTAAAATACTTTATACTAGAATACTCACATTACATCATTGACTTCAACATAGGCTTACTGCTCACAGTGTTCCAGTTCAAATAAGAATATTTGACGGATACTTAAGAGTTCACCAAGCCATTTCTCTTGCCTGTCATTTTCCGATGAAAAAGGTATAAAACAAAATCCAGGTGTTTGGCCATGGAAAATTCTGGAAAAATGCTACACACGTGAGTATTTTTACCTGTTATAGTAGTTAAAATATTAACCAGGAATAGTTCTTTAGAACCTCAAATTGTCAAAGATTTTCATTAAAGACACAGTAATGTGAGCCTTTAAAAAAGTCTATATTCATTTTAATAATGATACTTTCCAAAGGATGGTAGAAGGGAAAAGATCCCAGAAACTATACCAGGCCTAAGCGCTTAAGTTTGCAGATGTTACACTGGGCAAAATGTTAGGCAGCTAGGCAGGTGTACAAATATGTAATTGATTAGGAAGAAGTTTGAGTCCTCACATATCTGCTTATGTGTTTTTGTTATTCGGATGCTATTCTCTCAGTTGATCAAACTTATCCCCTATTTTGATGATTGGCAACCAATATCTGATTTGACTTAAGGCACACTCAATGAGATCGAATCCCATATGTGAGCCTTATAACTTTTAATTTTCTAGTTTTACAGATGCTCTGGCTCCTTGATACCTTATGTAAAATTTATGGCTACATTTTAATAACAACATAGGGCCCATCACATAGCATATATTGCTAACTTTACTCCTTTACTTTATCTTCAACCTACATTTCTGATTTTTTAAACTTTGGAAAAAGGTACATAGGAACAGAGAAAAATATGAGAAAACATTTAGATATGTTTCAATAATACTTATTAAAATTCTAAAGTAAAACATTATGTTATAAAAATATGAAAGTATAAATTACCAGCTTTCTTGTTCCTCAGGAGAATATACTCCAATGAAATCAAAAGAATTAAGAAAGTGAGAAACAATCCACCAACAAGCATTAGCCCCCTTGGAACTTACAGGTGTTAACACCTCTACTTTTAACTGTCACAACATTCATACCATCTTAGCAAATTTTCAAATATTTTGATACAGTATTTGCAGTATTGTTTGAAGAACTAGGCTTCAAATTAATATTTTCAGAAAGAAACATTTCTTACTAAAATTACTGTAAATATCAAGTAGAAGGGAAACAATTTAAAAAACAATTATATTTTTTCAAAGTTTTACATTAGTAGTGATATTAGTGACAAAGCAATTGAGTAATGCTGTAAGAAAATCTATCTGAGAGAAAGTTACTAAGTTTTGAAAGTGAATTTGGGGTATCTGAGGTATCTGGTTAGTGATATATACTATCTAATGGGGCATCTGACTCAAATTCTTTCTGGAATTCATAACAGAGGATTGGGTGTCATGGGAAGTACACAGAAGCAAGAGACACTAACTTCAAAAATCTGTGAAGATGAGAAAAGGCTCTAGCAGAAGCAGGAGTAAGCCTAGAAACACACCTGCTTCTGATCCCACCAGAACGGTATTTTGGTCATTGAGCCATTTGGCACACTGTACTCTACCTTGTATATGCTCTAAATCATATGTTCTGCCCACTAGACTGTTTGCTCCCTGAGAGGCACATCTGGTCCTTCCATCATAGTGCTCATGACAGGTGCGTCACTGCAT
Source organism: Psammomys obesus (assembly GCF_907164565.1). Lineage (NCBI taxonomy): Eukaryota > Metazoa > Chordata > Mammalia > Rodentia > Muridae > Psammomys > Psammomys obesus. The sequence goes on from NW_026596256.1 coordinate 6,023,051, forward strand.
CCGTGAGACACATATTGTTCAATGGATCACACACATCTCAAACAATGTGCTTAAACAAGCACAATCTGTGGACAAGGTGAAGTTTTCAAGTTTGTAAGAGCATGAATTTCATTAAGGGAAGGGAGAGCTTTTAGTGAGATGCTCAGAGTCCTGATTCCTGCAACATTTCCTACTTCACTTTGACAGCAACAATGACGTTTCCACTCTTCTCACATTTGTGACAGCTTGTCCATCACTGAGGGTGAAAACGAAGAAGTTTTTCTCTCTCTGGGTACTTTCTAATCAAGGATGCTCCAGTCAAAAGGCAATGATATTTTCCTGTTCTCTTACACTACCACCTTGTTTGGAAATTTTATATGCATTATGCTATTTAATTGTCATCGAAATATTTCATCTTATAGTAACTCAGCAAGTCCCAAAGGCCATAGAGTAAACAGTGGAAATAAATAGAAGACAAATTTAGTGCGTTGCATGGGCTGACATTTTCTATCACCATTTTGTTTCATAGAAACACTGTGCAGAAGCAGAGCAACAATGCCAGAGCAAACAAAGGAAAATGCCCTTGCTTCTCCTGTAAGCTGAAAGTAGAAGCCACAAGTACTCAACCAGGGGCTGAAAGGTTGCAGGGTCACCTTGATGCTGATCTTCCTTTTCTGAAGCTCAGAAACAGTCAGAAACTGAAACTATTAAATGAAATAAAGCTTCATGTAGCTGTACTTTTCAATGTTCCTCTCCTACTACAGGTATACTAATGAACTCTTCATCACTCATTATTTAGCTGTTGATGAGGAGACAATAGCTCAATCACGTGCCCAGTATTTATCAACATTTTTACTGACTTCCTCGTTACAGCTTTTTACATTACAAACATCATATGGATAAGAAAAGTCATTTGAAAAAAAAAATCATGGCTCTCAGAACAGCAGAGAATTGTGAAGAGACCAAGCTTAACAAATGCTGTCCCAGTGAAAGAATGTACCTTGTCACTAATAAGACTGGGACTGAAGAGCCACTGCTGCCCATTCTAAGACCTAAGTTTCTCCTTTGGATCTCTGTCATTGATGCTGACTTTGCAAAGTGGCATTTTAAAAATGAGTGAAGAGAAAGCATACACACAAAGTCTCATGAGAATCTGCAGCTATGGTATCTTTAAATTCTTTTGGCAATATATGTCTTTTTAAATGCACAAGATATGCCATGATTAATAGGTACATTGCATGAAAGTAAAATATGTAGAATATATAGAGAAATCATACCTTCTATCAATAGCTCTTGTCCATGACTGCCCAGAAGTGTACGAGATAGGAATGGGGCAAAGTCTACAAAAATTTCACGAAGAAGAGGAGCAACTTTTTCTAAAGCTCTTTCAAGTTTTGCAGTGATGCTGTTGAAATTAAGACATAAAGACTAGTAAATATAATTCAATATAAATGCCAAGTAAACTTTAGTTCTAAATTAAAATATTTATAAGTCACAGTAAAAGTCCAATCCTAGCCCATGAAAAACAGGATGCTTCATATGAAAAGGACATAGTTTTGCACAGACAGGTGCCTGCTCTACAGACTGAAGCTGAATGAGAACAACTGTACTATGAAAAGGAGCCTGAGTTCTGCATCCAAAGGGGCGAAGACTCTGCCACAGATCTAGGAATGTCAGGAAAAAAGGAATTCTTCTATATCTCTGCACATCATCAGTGAAAAGGGCTTTGAGACCTACTGTGTGATCACTATACCAGTCAAAAAGAATTCAACACTCCTGCACTCAAAAGGCATTTCCGGTAACGTGAGACAATAAAGTAAGTAACTGGAAGACAGGTGACTTGTTTTGTCAGAGTAACATTTTTCATTTCCTATGCTCATTTTCTGTCTCAATCCCTGCAATAGTATTTACATTGCTCAGTATTGCATTTTAAGTAGTTGCCTTGCAGGTACATGTTGCAAGTAAAAGAAGAAATGGGAAAGGAAAATATTGTTACATTAGGCAGATTAATATTTTGTCTGTAGAGCTATTTCGTGTAAAAGTGTTGAGAGAGAATGCTCATACAGGAATCCTGGCTCTGCTATCACCTAAGCAGGGGATGCTATGAACATCAGTCTTGCCTGCCTGAAGAATGATCATCCTAACGTCTGCCTACTAAGGATTAATCAGCTAGGCTACAAAATCTGAGCAGAAAAGCATCCACTACACAGTGAGAGGTCCCTAATGTTCGTTTTGTAAGTGATATTTTAGATAGAACCCAGCCATATGTATTCTTTGAAATATGGCTCTGATACATTAGAAAAAAATTCAGTATGACGTTAGATGAGTTCAATGCCCGCACGGGTATGGAGTGAGGAGGTAGTAGAGATGCATCTATTTCAGACAGCCCCTCCAGCTGTGGGGTGAGGCAGAATCACTGCAGACCCTGTTGACACAGGCTGCTTAGTATTTGTTTCTGATTGAGAATATAGAGCTCTAATATGAGAGTGTCCATACCAAGTCTCAGGTGATGCTGATGCTGATCAGGGATCACTGTGACTCTGACTGTTCTACACAGAAACTGATGCTCAGGAAGTGTTAACCCTTAAGGATGTTAAGGGTTACACACAGAAACTGATGCTAAGGAGTTGACAGTATTCAAGTCTCAGAATTCCCACCATCATTGCAGATTTTCTTTGACTTTGAATACTACTAATAGAGACCCCCCCTTTTGCATCTCCTATTTCAGCAAATCCTTTCCATCTGCAGAATCATTTCCTATAGTTTCCCATCTACTATGGAAGCATAAGTGAGAATTACAATTGTAGAAATGTGACAGATCTAGATGACTATTACTAATATTTTCTAAAAATAATATCTCATAATAACACTGATATTTAATTGTATTTAAGATTAATATGAATGAACGCACAGAAATGGGAAAATTCGAGATTCATCAAGTCATATCTTTAGGTTTCCTCATCACACATCACAAAATATTCTAATTGAAAAGTTTTAGTATCCCTTTCTACACTGAAGAAACTGACAAGTTACTGTTGATGTTGATATTTATAGATTACCTAGATTACCTCAAGTGTGTTTTCAAAAGAGGGTAAAATCTGTGTTAATCCATATATAATTATCAAAACAAGTAGAACAGACATAAAATTAACTTTAGATCCCTTTAATTGCCTGGCCAATGAAGACTGAACCCTCTGCATGTTGTGCCAGGCCTGCGCTGCTCTTCTAATGTCTCCGTTAGGTTTCATGGTGTAGATAGGAAAAAGTTATTAACATGCAACTAAGAACCGAACTTCTGCTCGGATGTGGCCTGTGGTAGCTCAGTAACCAAGTAGTTTTCCAAAGTAAGGGGAACACGGTCTATTTCTAACAGGATCTCAAGGGCAGGCTGTTTGACACCCCCCCCCCCCCAGGGGAGGAGCAGTCTGTTAGGCCACAGAGGAGGACTTTGCAGCCAGCCCTGAAGATACCTGATAAAACAGGGTCAGATGAAAGGGGAGGAGGTCCTCCCCTATCAGGGGACTTGGAAAGGGGCAGGGAGGAGACCAGGGAGGGAGTGTGGGGTTGGGGAGGGAATGAGGGAGCGGGATACAGCTGGGACACAGAGTTAACAAAATGTAACTAAAAAGAAAAATAAAATTAAAAAAAAAAAGAAGTTATATCTAGGGGAAACTCCATGGCTTTCAGTATTACAAACAGCTTCTCTCACAGACAAAGTAAAAGGAACTTCTAGATATGGAGGCAGAAGATGACAGTTTCTAGGACAGACAGAGGTACGGCAGAAGACCACAAACCAGCCAACCAACAAACAAACTATAACAAACAGAAAAGAAAAAAAACAAAGAATACTTTTGAGCAAATTACAGCATACTTTATTTAGGGAGAATACTAGGCATTTTTCAATTTTTATGGGAGTTTACCTCATTTACAAAAAACATTGTTATGGTGCACAGAATACAAAAGGGAATTGGCCTCACCATCTTTCAGTTACACTCTAGTAACTTCTTAAGGCTTAGAAAAGTTCTTTCCCTGAAACAGAAGTTGTATCTGGGCTGGAACCAAAACTGTTTGAGCCCCTGACTTCACTCTCCTCACTTGACTCATTACTTGACTTACACTAAGGATGCTCACAAGGCTAGATCAGCTACTCCTTTGAATTTGGCTATTTTTCTGGATAGTAAGCATAAACTCTTAGAGGATTACTAATCTTTATATAGATAATAATTTCACAACTGAGGAATTTATCACCTATTTTAACAAAATGACTAAAGAGAGGAAAATAAAACCTTCAAATGAGGTAATGATACTTCAGACAAGAGTCTACAGATGTAATATCTAATAATAAAACAATGTGTCTGGGAGTATAAGCAGTTAATACTGTTTTTCTTTAAACACTCATAAGTAAGGAATAAACACTTATCTACTTGTTTGTTTGTGAGTTTGGAGACAGGGTCTCACCGTGCACCTCTGACTGTCTTGTAACTCACTACGTAGACCAGGCTGGCCTTGATCTCACAGAGATCTGCCTGCTTCTGTTTCTCAATTGCTGGGATCAAAGGTGTGTGCCACTATACCCAGCTGGTACTATGTTTTATGTATTTTTAAAACAACCCAGTAAATTCTACAAATTTAATATAAACAAAACATAATTAAGGCATGGGAGAAAACAGTGCTTAAAAACCTATGACTACAATACTTATTAAATATTTCCAAACAAGATTTGACCTCAAGCTTCATCCAGTATCATAATGATTGTAAGCAGAATGGCAACAGAATGAGGAAGATTAAGAAGCAATTACAGTACAATTTCCCTCCATGCTGTTTACTATTACTAAGAACTTGTGATTACAACACATTTTGGACATTACACATATTATTAACTTTCTTTTAACAAACTCCATTATTATAATTGTGTTTTAAAATTATAATCTTGATTTACTCTCAAGGTCAAAATTTTTGATAATATCTTAAGTTTCTTAGCATAATTTTATAAATATAAAAATTAATATTTTTTTGTAAAGCTCTTAAATGTATTCATTCGTTAAATCAAAAAGAAATGGGCAGTTATTACAACAGCATGTAAAGCTAAAGTAAGAAACTCTACTATGTAAAGTAATATACTTAAGAGATACAGCAGATACAAAATAATTCAGTTAGGGAATTCTGTGGTACAAACACTTTACCAATTAAATGCTCATATATGAATCAGGGAATGTAGGACTGAGTAGATGATTTGTTTAAGACAATTCGTAGAAAGAGAGTATTGTGGTAGAAAAGCCATACAAGGCTGTTTACTCAGCTTCAGGTTGTGACTAGTAACTGACAAGGACTGGCTTTCAACATTTTATCAGGCTTTCATTCAATTACTGCTATGAAACATGAGTAAGCATACTAGAGAGTTGATGGGTAAACAGATCAGAAATTCCAAAATCAGTAACATACAGTGAGACAGTTTTTAAGCTGTAAGTTTCTAGGGTTGCCGCCACTAAGCAAAACATCATGCTGAAAAAAGAAATGTGTGCTTATTTTATTTTTCCACGATCTTATAAAATATAAAGCTAACATTTCTCCCAATTTCTCCTAAACAGAATAACACATTTTAAGAGCACAATGTACACATTAAGAAAATAGATAGAATTACGCAAGATTAGGAAATTGAGGCTGAACAGAATTCTTCTATATAAGAAGTTTATTACTTTGTAATGTAAACTAAATTTCAAGTAAACATTTTTCATGTTTTAAGAAACGTGATGCTTTTAGGATATCTTTAACTTATTATAAAAGCTTTTGGAGTGCATTTTTAGAAATTTTTATTTGGATGTGTTGTAGATGGAAGAAAATAAATGAACACGTAAATGCAGCAATTCCTCTTTTCAGGTCAATTAGCTGAGCAAAATGCCACCAAACCTCCCTATAGTGAGACAAAAAGATAAAGTCAAGAAAATAAACCATTAATTGAGGCTCAAGATCAGTGATAAAAAGGATATGATAATTGTGTTTTAAATCACTGATAGAGAAATAACTTTCTAAAAAAATAGTTATTTATAGACAATAATGCACAGGAGCTGTTTCCGTGACTCCTTTGGCAGCAGAGCTGAGCAGGGCTGGGGAGCATCCTGGAAGGGAGGGTGTTTCATCCAATTCCACACTCAAAACAAGTCAATGTTTTGGTGAAGTAGTCCAGCCTTGATTTGACTGAGAATGTTACTTCTCTCAAGGCTACTGCAATCCTGATTCTTTCCCATGCGATGTCTTGGATCCTTCCTTGAAATTGTATCACCTTTCTTTCAGACCAATTCTCACTTCCCAAGCCTTTAAAAGTGGTCTTATCCAGAACATTGCCCCATAAAACAGACATACAACCTGTTTTATTTATGAAGCTGCTTCCTGAGGTAGTAATTTAGTATGTTTTTAGAATAGCATTCGGTTTATATGATATTTTTTGGAAAATGTAAGTTGAAAAATCAACAGTCAAGAACTTGAACACTTAAGAAGAAATAAAGGACATCTACTTGTGATTAAGAAACCCAGAGACACACCAAAATAACCACACAGGAAACCTTACAATGGACAGAATCCTACTCTGACACAAGAGCATGTAAAGGCTGCCAGGTAGCTAGCAGCCTTGAATCTGAAATCGAAGACAAAAGCTTCTCAACAGAGAGAGGTTGCAAGGACCTGCTACACTGGTGAAAAATAGAGGAAGAAGAAACACAAGGCACCATGTGAGCTGGTCATAAAATCTCAGCTGCCATTTGAAATTTCTGAAGTTGAAGTGACAGCATGATAATATGGGAGGGTCAAATTTTCAGAGTGCTAAACACTTGGATACTGAAATTACTTTCAAAGTCTCACAAATGGGTGAAAAAAAGACTGGAGAGAATATATGAGATGGGAAAAAAAAGGAAACTTCGTTTCCTTTGCAAGCTTAGATGTTAAAATAACGGCAGCAAAAAAAGCACAAAGCATAGACTGGACCCTTTTTCCATCTCCTCCAGAGAACAGGGTTTTAGCTTCATGGAGGCTACAGGAAAGCCAGCAATCCTGCCAATTCAGGATACAAACTAAAGCCTCTACATTCCTATTGCAGGAACAGAAAAACTCTATGCACATGGGATAGGATAAGAAAACATCCTGAAACCTAGTATTTCAAGATCCCGTCATTTAGAAGTACGTGAGGTTCTCTATTGGACCGGCAGTGCAGCCCATGACTGAGAATGAGTCTGGAACATGACAACAAGTAGCCCAGCCCCCCTTGAACATTGGACACTCAAATATCCAGTACAAAAACAAAAACAAAAAAAGAGCAGTCTATGACTGCAGAAGGGTTTATGTAGACAACACACAAGTGTCTACAAAGAGAATATAAGAAGACTGACCAGAGTTGACAAAACAGCGCCCACTAAAGTAAAATGAAAATACTGAGAGGTTCAGAACTGCCGTTCATGAAGATTAACCAAAACACTAGAAATATAAAACTCTGCTACCATCATTTCCTCAATTTTCTTTTCAACTAAAAATTCCAATGCATCCAAAGCAGCCAATAAATAAATAAATAGCTGGATAAATAAATAAAGCACAACAGATAAGCTAATATCATCAGGATTGTAAGTAAATCTGATGCTGGAACTTTCTAGAAATTTAAAACAAACAGTATTAACATTGGTAAGAATCAAGGCAAGACAGCCAGCACGTGTGAACAAAGGGGTATTAAAACAAGCACAAATCTCTAAATCTCAAACAACTCTAGAAATGAATAATTTCATTTCTACATACCACTAAAAAAGACAATATGTTTTCAATGGGCAAATCAACAGTTAAGAAAGCCAGATAAAAAAATCAGTGACTTTAAAAACTTTCACCCTTCCTGTAGTGATGTTGACAAAAGCCAAGATATGAAACTAATCTGAGTGTTTCTGGCCAGGTGAATGTACATAGGCCATGCCTGGAATCCATACTATTCCATCACTACCTGTCATCTGTAACAAACATGCATAGGCTTGGAAAACAATATGAAACTGAGATAAATCATGTACAAATACTGCATGATCTCACACATACATATAATCTGAAAAACTCAACCTTACTGAAATTGTGAATTGAATTAGGCTGGAGGTGGGGATAATGAGAGAGGATGGGAGAGTTTGCTCAAAGGATACCGTCTATATTACAAGTAGAAAGCAGTAATTTCTAATGTCACAGTATGGTAATTTTAGTTAATAATAATGCACACATACATGCACACTATAAAAGATGGACACTTCTGTGTTCTAGAAAACAGTGCGAAGGAAGAAGACAGAAAAGAGGCATCAAAAGAGGAACAGTAGCAACCCCAGTATGAGAAAGCACCTGTCATACCCTACTGGTTCTGAGTATAGTAAGCCACATGCAAGGAAAAAGAAAAGCATGCTGAGTGCCAAGTACAGTCCTGATGGACAATAAGGAATGTAACAGGATCACCGGTCCTGTATGATAAGGTGTTGAATTCATTTACAACCTCAAGATAATCTGAAAGTAGATCTAGGTCTCCCGTGAGATTGTCCAGCTATACGGACAGTCTGAGTGTGTTAGAGTTGCAGCCTGCAGAACTGAGGGAATTGGTGAACAGATGTTGTTACAAAGTACTAGATTTCTGTAAAGTTGATGTGGTCACAGAACAAAACTAAGGAAATGAAAGATACAGCAAAAGAAATACATGATTATCAGGAGAAGAGAGAGGATGGTGGCATTGGAAGGGGACGAGGGAGAAAACTACAGCTGGGATACAAAGTGAACAAATTGTAATTAATAAAAAAATAAAGAAAAATACATAAATAGACTGTAAAAATAAAAAAAACTTTCCACAAAGAGTAACAGTAACTAAAAGGACACACTAAAAAGTTATACAACATCACGTGGAACTTTAATAGTAAAAACGCAAATTTGTCATCATAAACTAGTACAATGAAAATATTTTAAAAATCTGATGAAAGCAGAGACAAAGGCTCACTTCACAAATAAGAATGCCATGACATTCTCTTCAGAAAAAAATAACATGAAACCTGAAAATAGGAAATAAAGTATATTTCAAATCTATTTCCAAAACACAGAGGCCCACAACTTTGTATCTGATCAGAAAGTCATTACAAAATGAAAGCAAAACCAGGAGCTTTTCAAGACAATAAATGTTGGGGAAATATTTGCAGGTAGCTTGAACTGTTTGAGGAAGTTCTTCCAGTACAGAGAATAATGGTTCCTGACAAAACCCTTAGATTTACATAAATCAATAGTGACAGACTAACAAATATAAGTAAACTAATTTTCTTGGGCAAAACCAATAGCTACATATTGTTTCTTTTGATTTATCTACCTATTATTTATTTTATTTGCATGCTGGGGATTGAACTCCCCAGCAGAATGAATGCTTTGTAAGTGCCATACCTCTTTTCTATAACTTAGCTCCATCAAACAATTACAAGATGAACAGTGAATTAGCAACAAGGGTTGGAAGAGCAATCAGCTGTAAACCATTACAAGCAAACACTACACAACTGTGCTAGTTTAAAACTCCAACATAAAAAGACTTTAAAATTAAAAGGTGAAGGAAACAATAAATCAACAATGGCGAGACTGAGAGAAAGGCAAAGAAAGCTCCATTAACCCAATTCAAGTACTACAGGGAAGATAATCAAGAACAGAAAGGTAAGTCTACAAAGGTGATAGTTAACAAGTCATTCCTTACATTAAAGATAAATGATCTAAGTTTGGCATGTAAAATGATGACTGCCAAATTGATTTTCATATAGGATTTCTTGATACCGTGTATAAGAAATCCTTGTTTAAATGTGAAAATAATGTACACATTTTTTAAAAGGAAGGAAAGAGATTACCATTTGTGATTATCCTTTATTAAGGTAAAGAAAGCCATTCAAGGAGCTGAATTGGCTTAAAATGATGAGATATTCAAATTTAAACTATTCTACTATAACTTGAAAATTATAAGAATATTACATCTTTTATGATAAAAGACTGAACAAGTGGATATAATATTATTTAACTAAAATCAGTAGGGGGGTGCTTTGTTTTTAAAAACCAAAGCCATTTCTAACAACACTGTTTCAAATTTGGGATGACCAACTAGTTAGATAAAAATAACTTAGATGCCTGTCCTTAGACACCTGCATTTTCTCTTGCAGCTTTGAGAAAAGGGTAAAAGTGCTGGACAGACACCAAACAAAGCCAGAGACATGCTTGGTGACAACATAAGATGGAGTCAGGGAGCAGATGCTGGGCCATGACTCTGAAAGAAAAGAAACCTAAGAAAATGATTGTGGTATCTGCACTATTTTCCACCAAGTATATGTTCTGAAGAGTTACTTGAGTGACTGGGAAATTGAGTAATGGTTTTAACTGATGTTCAGAGGTTTGAAGGCAGGAATTCACTGACCCTCTGTAAGGCAGCAGTGGGATATAAAACAGCAGCAAATTTTAATGAATCAAGATCATCTAGTAAGGACAGTATCTCCATTAGTTGTCAACAAAAAGCCTTAATTACTTTTATGGAAAGGTAACTGTCATTTTGTACTTCTGTCTTCCTTGTATCTCAGCCATTTGCTACAGCTCCTTCCCATTTTAGTAGTACTAAAACTGTCAATGACATTATCTTGTCCCATGAAAAACAACAAGGAAACTACAGAAAGTATAGATCAGCTACATAATATTTTAAAATTCTAAATAATTTATTATAATTAATAAAAATTATTATAAATACCTAAAATCTGATTACAAGTAAGAGGAATATAAATGCTCAAAACACATAAAATCAATACACAAAACCCAATTGTTTATCTCTAGATGATAAAAGCCAAGCAAATGTCCTCCCTCTGTTTTAGGGGTGCCTGCCATGACCAGTAGGGATCACTGATTTGACCTCCACTTCCTTAACTTACTTTCATTTGCTGTAATTCTATATAATGGGATTTCCTCAAACAGTTCAACCTAGCTGTTCACGGTCTGACTGCCTTGTAATTTATAATATAAAAAAGAAATCCTAACTCAAAATACTATCAAAGACCTGGAAGGTAAAGGCACAAAAAAGGACAAGACTGTTACAAAACAAAACAAAAAACCCTCCAAGATTTCAGTGCCTCACAGACAGCAGATGATGAACAGTCTACTAAGGCTCCATAAACCTAAAGGATCAATATACCCATAATGAAAATATCACCAATTTTGTCTGTTTATACAAACAGATAAAACAAATTTTAAACTAATGTACTTAATAACAAACCTCAAGTTTACCAACTTCTTTTAAAAGTGTATCAAACAGATCAGGGATCTAGCCACCAATGGGGAAACTACAGGACTATTTTTTTTGGGGGGGGAGGAAGAATACAAGACTTTGGGGATTAATAATAATAGTTTAGTTATTGTAAAAGTCATAAATCAAAAAGGAAATTATTATTTGAGACAATAGACTTCATGGAAATTAGAAAGTTCTTGCTCTTGTCAGTCTATAGAATGAGACAATAGAATGCATGTAGCTGACAATCGATTTTTATACAAAGTATACTGAAATCTACTACACAGTAATAAGAAAAACTCCCTTCAGCAAAGTAGCTGAATAAAAAATTAACTCAAAATCTGAAGCCCTCCTGTATACAAAAGACAAAAGGGCTGAAAAAGAAATTAGGGAAACAACACCCTTCACAATAGCCACAAATAATATAAAGTACTTTGGGGTGACTCTAACCAAGCAAGTAAAAAAAAACTTGTTTGAAAAAAACTTCAAGTCTCTGAAGGAAAATGTTGAAGAATGTACCAGAAGATGGAAAGCTCTCCCATGCTCATGGATCGGTAGGATTAACATAGTACAAATGTCATCCTACCAAAAGCAAACTACAGATTCAATGCAATTCCCATCAAAATACGGACACAATTCGTTACAGACCATGAAAGAACAATTCTCAACGTCACAAGGAAGAACAGAAAACCCAGAAGAGCTAAAACAATCCTGTAAAATAAAAGAAATTTTGGAGATACCTCCATCCCTGATGTCAAGTTGTATTATAGAGCAACAGTAAAAAAAATAACTGGCATAGAAGCAGACTGGAGGATCAGTGGAATCAAATCAAAGACCCAGAAATAAAACCATATACATACTGACACCTGATTTTTGACAAAGAAGCCAAAGGTATACAATGGAAAAATGGTAGCATTTTCAACAAATGGTGCTGATCTAACTGGACATCTACAAGTAGAAAAATGCAAATAGATCCATACTTATCACCCTGTACAAAAGTAAAATCCAAGTTGATCAAAGACCTCAACATAAAACCAGATACACTAAATCTGACAGAAGAAAAAAGGCGGAAGAGCCTTGAACTCATTGGCACAGCAGACAACTTCCTGAACAGAACACCAACAGCTCAGGCTCTAAGATCAACAATCAATAAATGGGACCTCCTGAAACTGAAAAGCTTCTGTACAGCAAAGGACAAAGTCAACAGAACAAAATGACAGCCTACAGATTGGAAAGCATCTTCACTAACCCTATATCTGACAGAGGGCTAATGTCCAGAGTATATAAAGAACTCAAGAAGTAAAACACCAACAAACCAAATAATCCAATTAAAAAATGGGGTACAGAGCTAAAGAGAGAATTCATTTTTGTTTTATTTCTCCTTTAATACCTGTCTACAGAGGTCAAAATTTAAATCCCAGATATATAGTTTTTATTTCTCCAGAATACATTTAGACTTCAACAACTATACAAATAAAAATAATTTGGTAGGTGTAGATTACCACTTGTCATTGAAAAGACAGGCAGTTATAGAGGATGACCAACAAATAGTCATGCATTGTCTGTGTGTGTGTGTGTGTGCCTGTGTGTACATTAGATTAAAAGGTTATAAAGAACCCTTATCTGGGATGCATCAAGAGAATAATCAAATTTTAGTTACATAATTAAAGTTATGAGATATGAACATGTAGTTTGGAGATTATATAAATAAAATTTTTTTCTCCAGAGTCACAGAATCAGTGATTAAACGAACACATATTTACAATATATGTTCTACAAATAAAATAAACATGTAAATACAAATAAATACACATATTTTAATATAGGTGCTACAACTAGTATTTGGCCCTAATTATTAGAAAGTTTTATTAAATATGTTCATTACTTTCTACCATTTTCAATTTTGCAAAGTAGGAACCAGGTCTGAAATATATGAGTTCCATTCACTTTTGCTGACTTTGAATTCTCAATAGAGGAATATTGAGTGGCAGAGAAACACTTAAAGAAATGCTCAATGTCCTTAGTCATCAGGGAAATGCAAATCAAAATGACTCTAAGAGTTCATCTTACACCGATCAGAATGGCTAAGATAAAAAATCAAAGTGACAACACATGCTGTAGAGGATGTGGAGAAAGAGGAACCCCCCTCCATTGGTGGGAGTGTAAACTTGCACAAGCACTTTGGAACTCAATCTGGCGCTTTTTCAGAAAACTGGGAATAGTGCTACCTCAAGACCCAGCTATACAACTCCCGGGCATATACCCAAAAGATGTTCAACCGTACAAGGGCATTTAATCAACTAACTTCATGGCAGCTTTATTCATAATAGCCAGAATCTGGAACCGACCTAGATGTCCCTCAACAGAAGAATGGATACAGAAATTGTGGTACATTTACAGAATGGAATACTACTCATCTATTGAAAACAAGGAAATCATGAAATTTTCAGGCAAAGGAATGGAACTAGTAGAGATCATCCTGAAAGAGGTAACCCAGAAGCAGAAAGACATGCATGGTGTATCCACTTATAAGTGGATATTAGCCATATAATATAGGATAGACATACTAAAATTTACAGACCTAAAGAAGCTAAACAAAAAGACCCTAGGGAAGATGCTTAATTCTCATTCAGAAGATAAAAAAGGATAGACCCTGGAAGTGGTACAAGAGAAAAAACAGGATGGGAGCCTACCACAGATGTCCTCTAAAGACTCCACCCAGCAGGGGATTGAAGCAGTGAGAGACTCACAGCCAAGCTTTGTCATAGTACAGGAAGTCTTATGGAAGAAGGGGGTTATAAAAGGACCTGGAGTGGACAGGAGACACACAAAGGGACCAACAATGCAAAAATAAATAAATAAATAAATAAATAAATAAATAAATAAATAAATAAATAAAGAAATAAAGTAAGTAATAAATAATAAGAGCTGGACTCAGGGAGGACTGCAAAGACTGATGAGATCCATCAAACAAAGACAGTGCATAGAGAGGCCCTAGACCCCTTGCTCAGATGTAGCCCATAAATAGCTCAGTCTTTATGTGGGTTAGGGGCTGCAACCAGGATACAAGTATTGTAAAAAATTAAATTAAAAAAGACAAAGGAGTTCAGTGACCCATAAACACAGGCAAAAGCACTCAGAAGCATTAAAAGCAAATGGGATATAATTACCCCACTATTCTAAAATGTGACAACAGCAAGTACTGACAAATGTAAAGCATGGAATGTTTTATACATTGCCACAGAGAGCGCAATGAAGCAAAACAGCTCAGCATTCTCTCATTTAAGACTTTAGTTACTATCCTCCCAACAGTTTTATTCTTACTTGTTTATGCAACAGAAAGAAGAAGAAATGTGTTGGGAATCCTAAGACTTAGGAATTCCTAAATTCTTATTTGTAACACTCCAAAACTGGAAAAACTCCAATGTTTATCAATTAGTAAGTAGATAAACTCATTTTAAAGCACAAAATGTAATAACATTTGGTACTAAACAACTTATCATAAAGAGATAAATGAATTAAATCAATAAGCCAACTGAAAGAAGGCTGACAAAAATCAGTAGACATTGAATAGGATATAAAACCTAAAATAAAAATTTGAAAAGCATAAAAATGTTTGCTGGTGGCAGGATGGGATAAATTATGTATAGAAATGTGGAGATTTCTGAGATAACAAATGTATTTTCTTTCATCCTAACTTGCAATGTAGTTTTATCAGAATATAAACTTGAAAAACTAATTAAAATGTGCATTCTGATCGTTTTTATTGAATTTTGGCAACATAAACAAATTATCTCAATGAAGTCAAAATGAAAACTAACTTGAGAAAAATATAGACAAAAGCCCCAAGTTCCTATTTTATTAAAAAATAGAAATATATTAAGACTTATTAAAAGCAAACTATGAATAACTGCTAAGAACCATTAAGAACCATTTAGGTTTAAAAAAATCTAAGCTTCTGAAAGGAATATTTGATGTTCAGTTTGAAAATGAAAACACTTAAAGAGAATACAAGGTCCAGCACACTGCAGAAACAGTCTCTAAAGACTCCTTTCTATGGAAAGATTCACACCTTTTTTTGACAATGGATATCTGAACCCTGCTTCTGAAGTCCTAAGAGAATATGAGGCCCTGAGAACAAGTCCGCCTTTTTCATTAGAAAGGGGCAAGAAGCAAAGACCTCCATCAAGGCACTTACTGTCATTATTAAACCCGAAGCCAATTTTGTCAGCTTAGGAGATGTACAGACAGAGCAGAACTGAGTGTGAAACTCAAATCAGGAAGAGAAGGACATGATTCATAACAGAAGTGAAGGATCGTGGTATAAAGAGGTCTTCAATTGAGGGGTAGTCTTCCTACCCCTGTTTCTTGTTACACATTTGTCACAAAAGCCATTCTAGGTGGTTAAGCACTTCAATAGCAAGATCTGGGAAAATGTAGGCAAGGGCTTATACAACCCAAAAGGCAACCACAAGCAGAAAAAAAAAAGTGAATTTCTTCAAATATATATCCTCTACCGATGAAGACAGGCCATATTGATAATAATGATAAAAAAAAAAAACCTGCCTAAAATGGTCAGGCAGTTATGAGTATTTTAAGTGTATATAGCTAACTGATATTCCCCAAAATGTTAATATCATGTGAACCCTCCGCCCTCCACTGTGTCTTAAGAGTAAAACTGGTAAAACAATCACATCACTATGCATACCTCATGTTCTCAGCTGAATCTTCTGGCATTGGGGCTACGGTTTGTACAGCTGGAAGATTTTTGCTGGTAGCACCATTCACAAAACTAGAAGAGGAGGAAGAGGAGGAGGACCCTGAATCCACAGCACCTGTTCCCAAAATAATAATTTTAGTTTTAAATATAAATTTATTTAACAAAATAATTTTATTTCTTCATTTTTATTTGATTTTCAAAAATAACTCATCAAAAATTGTAATGATAATCTGACAATTTAAAATTATTTGGTCATTAGGATACCAGTAAATTGCATGATTTTAATTAATGGATATTATATTAAAATCCAGTTGGTTTACTTATGTTAATCTAACAAAATTACATGTTACAAATGCGTATAAATAAAAACATAACAGATGAAAAAAACTTCTACATTAAGTGAGGCTGATAAAATGATGCAAATTTAAAT
The DNA here is from genome assembly GCF_907164565.1 of Psammomys obesus. Classification (NCBI taxonomy): domain Eukaryota; kingdom Metazoa; phylum Chordata; class Mammalia; order Rodentia; family Muridae; genus Psammomys; species Psammomys obesus. Next base: position 6,039,461 of record NW_026596256.1, read on the forward strand.
GTGATATTTTTATCCCCCTTTTATTGCTATGTTGTAATATTCTTAGACCTCATGCTCTAAGGCATAATTTGCAGAGCACTGGGAACATAATTTTGTCATTTTGCAACATTAAATTCTGACTTTGATAAAATGATTGCTTCAGAATGTCTATCATGAGTTTAATAGTACCTGATTTTAAAATAATGAGTTCTCCTCAATGATATGAAAATGCCACCTTAGAGAAGATTTTTCTGTAATAAGTCATGTGAGTACATCAAAGAGCTGTGGAGTTGAGGGACATCTAGTGTTCCGAAGTATTATATCTTAGGCTAATTCCAGCACAGTGAATTGTTCACTGGATTCTTACTGTGACTGCTACAGAGTGCTATGAGCCAAATGTCAGCTCACACTAGTATCTCTGTGGTCAAATATTAAGGAGGAAGGTCATTAGTTACAGTTTTCACTATAATATATATTTATACTATCAAAATTTATACTGTTATACAACAATTACTAATTTTTAAAACAGAAGTTAGAAAACATAACTTGTCTCAGACAAAGCCAAAACATGCTTTAATCTTTTCATTTTACTGCAGTCGGAAAAATGAGGACTTAGTTTACTAGACATCACTAAGTTATATTCTACTATGCTGTTATACTTTTAAAGTTGAAGAAAGTAAAATAATAAATTTTACAATGCCATGGTGCTGCTCACTGACTGAGACAAGTACACTTACTACACCCCAAAAATGTGTGGTTCATGGCATGGCAGACTCAGGTGGCATGACAAACAAGATAGATACAGAAAGCACAAAAAAGAGCTATAAAAATCAATCGAAATGGGAAGAATCTAAGTAATGATAATAAATGGAAAAGTTCAAGGCTATACAGTTTGGAGAACAGAAGACTACTATAGTCAGGGAAGGGAAGTCAGGGATCATCTTGCGTTGTATAAATACCTAAAATGGAATCACAAAGATTTTTGGTAAGGAACATTTCTGGAAATGAGAGAGAAAGAGAGAGAGAGAGAAAGAGAGAGAGAGAGAGAGAGAGAGAGAGAGAGAGAGAGAGAGGTTGATTTTAGTCAGACTTTAAAAATTTATAGTGATTTGGATTTGTGGTCTAGAATCACAGAAAATAGCTGGACAGTGGATTAATTTATATTCTTAGGTTATAACTATATCCAATTAATCTATAAATTAATTCAGTGTGAAATGATGGTCCTTATTCATATGCTCTTTTAATGAAGTTGAGTTTCCTGCATTTCATCAAGGTACTTAGAGAATTCTGCCCTTTTTGAAGGATTTAGCAAAGGATACATCTTAGGGTTGAGTCTGAAAAATCCATGCTCTAGCACTAACATGTTTGATGCACCTTGACATGCTTTAAATGTTTATTTTCACCTGTCACTCTCCAGTGTCTAAATCAGCTTTTGCTCCCCAAATGTATTCTAATAATTTGATTTACCCTGAGAATAGAATATAATGTTTGGAGACAATTCAAAACAAAAACCCGAACTGTCTCCTGAAATGACTGCTCTGTCTCCTACAGCCAGCACAAGATCTGAGATGTCACACAGGGTACAGCACACTAAAGACTAAACTAACCATACGTGTTCTGGGATTTTTAATTGGTAAGATCAAATGAGAAAATGAAGATACATCAAACGGAGAAAAAAGGATGAAGCTTCACAAAAGTCTATAAGGACGATACCTGTCGTGTTAATCATACTTTTTGGTGTAGCTCCAGGGGCAGCAAATATACTTGAGGTACTGCCTGTTGGCAGCCCGCTTCCCGCAGCAGTGGCTCCCACAGTGGTGACAGCTAGACTTCCTGGCGGTGGCTTCTTGACAGGCACCACCACACTCCTGCAGAGAAAGACAGAAAACAACACCAAAGCTTGAGATAACGTCTGTTCCCATGATGGACCAGCAGACACAAAAAGCCAACATGGAGTCAAGCTCGGCTTCTTCTCATCAGTCCTTTCCTCTCTTCCTTGACTCTCCGCACTGTTAGCTTGCAAACCCAACTTTACTGGAGAAAAGAATACAGAATTTAAACAAACACTTAGAAGTTTCTGACATTAAACATTTATTTGGTAAACAATATTGTAGAATCTGAAGTTTGCAATTTTTTTGTTGTTTTTGTTGCTGCTTTTCAAGACAGGGTTCCTCTGTGTTGCCTTTGCTGTCCTGGGCTCGTTTTGTACAGCAGGCTGGCCTTGAACTCACAGAGAATTGACTGCCTCTGCCTCCCCAAGTGCTGGAATTACAGGTGTGCACCACCACCTCCAGCTATTTGTAAATCTTTTAAAATGGTAAATGAAAAATCATCACAAATCAGAGAACAGGGGCTGTAATACAAGTAAAATGGACATAAAATTGGACTACCAATCATTTATTGGGCTAAAGGAGAGAACTCTCTCCCCCAAATCCTCAATTTCTAGGCAGAGCACGCACATGTGCGCGTTTCTGAGCACTTGCACACACCCTCATATATACATATTATAAAAATTGTCATAAAATTATGAAAAAGTAGAGACCATTTGACAACCAAACTAGAAAATATGATGCTGAAAATGAAGTGAGAGATAAGAAAACACACCAAGGGAATAACAGGTTTGTATTTTAGTCCTCTCATCAAAGTTGCTTTATATAACACAAGAAAATTCAGATGATACCACACATATATAGCTAAAGTACAACTTAACTTTTGTGCCTTAACTTTAGTAACACAGAAATTCACTATTTTCTCATATTTAGCCAACATTTTCAAATGAATTTCACCGAAGGAATCTTGAGCATTATGTTATCTCAACCTCAAATAATAAACATTTGTGTATATTGCTCAATTTTAAAATGTGAATTTCTAAAATATAATCAATATCGGTATTTCCTTGCTATGAAGGCACATTTATCTAAATTTATAGCACTTCAAACTTCATTTTATAAACATCTCCCAAGTACTGCTCACTATGTTTGATTACAGAAGATTCATGAGATACCTAAGTTCAAATGCAGAGCATGAAAAATAGTGACTGACGGCATGAAAATCTTCAATGTACACTCATTTAATGCCTGTATATGTTATTATTAACATGGCCATTTATTACTATTTACTTATTTTTCTGAGCTGTCCTTGTCCAGCTGTCATTTTTATCCTCATACAGGTAAAAACCAGAGGCCATCAATATGGCTCCTCTTTAGCAGGTTAGTAGCAATACTTCCATGAAATGAAGAGTTGTCACCTGCTTTGTACTTTCGATAAAATTTAAAACCATTCAGCGAAACTATATGAACATAACATTCTCAAGTTCAAAATTCTAACTTTTCTTAACACAAACTCTTATTTTTCAAAGAGGAGATTTTGTTAATTTCGTAATTAGCATTTTCAATGTTGAAAATTTAAATTTTTGATGATTGCTCTTACAAATTTTTGAGACCAAAGTTACTATACTCTTAAATAATATTAATTGTGACATAAAAATTTCCCTACTTTATTTCTGAGGATACTTTTTTCTTCTTCTAGTGATGACAAAACGAATCTTGAAGGCCAAACTCTCTGATCACCTAAACACTGACTGTCTTTTTAATCTACCCTTGGTATTCTCTCATCTAGTGTTTCCATTTACTTTTCCAAGATGAAGTATGCTATTGTAGAAAGAATACACAATGAGATATCAGAGAACTAAGAGAGGGATTGAATCATCTTCAAGATGTATGATTCTAATTCCAGTTTCTTACTATCAAAGATGGTACTTATATATAACTTGGAAGATTAAAGGAAGACACATTCAGAATGATCTGATCAACTATGAGGTTCCTTACAACTATTAACAACTGTTATCACTCTCTAAATGCAACAAATTTACTACCTATAGAATCTGAGGTATCTAGTTCAAACATATATAAAGGTAAAAAACAAGAGAAGATACTGATACATGTGGTTTATCATCGAACCTCTTGAGGATTAAAAATAATCTAAAGTATGCTATTTCTTTGGAATTGTTACAAGAAAACAAAAACATCAATTCTTTTTAAATGAATTAACTTTATATCCTGATCATAGGCCCCCTCCTCTCCTCCTGGTCCTGCCCTCCCTCCCTCTTCCCCTATTCTCCTCCCTTATTCCTCAGGTAACAGCAGCCCCTCCTCTCCCCACCCACCCCATCTCATTAACTTGCATTAGAATTGAGCATAGTCCCCTTCCCCTGTGGTCTGGCGAGGTAGCCCATGCCAGGGTGAAGTGATCAGAAAGCAGACAACAGAGTCCAGGCCAAAGACAGCCTCTGCTTCCCTTGCTAGGGAACTCACATGAAGCCTCAGATGCACATTTGCTACATCTGTCTAGGGGGCCTAGGTCCAGTCTATGTATGGTCCTTGATTGGTGCTTCAGTCTCTGTATGTCCCTCTAGGCCCTAGTTACTTGGCTCTGTTGGACTTCTTGTGGAGCCCCTGGTTCTTCTGGATCCTTCTTTCCTTCTTCCCACTTTTCCACAAGACTCCCTATGTTTTGCCCAATGTTTGGCCATGAGTCTCAGCATCTGTTTCAATCCACTCTTAAAAGGACAGCTATGCTAGGTTCCTGCCTTGTTCACTCTCCTCAGACACTTCCGTAATTTATTCTATTTCCCCTTCTGAGTGTGATTTCTGCATCCTCCCTTGGGTCCTCCTTTTTACTTAACTGCTTTAGGTCTAAAAACACCAATTCTTCATTTGGAAATACATTATTAGTAAAATTATTCTGTGTTTTTCTGCATCTCTCAAAGTTCGTGTTGATAAAGAAATATGGGTCCCTTGCAGCTGTGTGCAAAGAAAGCCTGGTTCAAAGCAGAGCCACAAGCTCCTGTAATCCCAGCACTGGGCACTGGGAAGCAGAGACAGGAGGGTTCCAGGACTTTACTAGTCAGCACTTTTGCCAAATTGGCGAGCTCCAGACCAGTAAAAAACATTGTCTAGAAAACTACGATGTAGCAGGTGAAGTGGAATTTCTGGTTTCATTGGAAACTCAATTGTGTCATATGAATGTTTTGTTTTGTTGTTTTGTTTTGCTTTGATCCAAAATGTGGGAATGTTTCGCCCCCAACAGAAACAGCCCCCTTGAAAAGGTATGATGTTTGTCAGCTGAAAATTACCTCCTGTGAGTGGCATGGGTTTTGTGAGCTGGAAAACATCCTCATGTGGACTCTGAGAAGGGATAAACAGAAGCCCACAGACAGTGATAAAATACTTTTTTTCATTGCTATTCTTTGCCTTGGTTTGGATCCTTTCCTGGTCTTCTCAGTGAGAAGGAAAAAAGTTTATCACTAACATGCAAAAATCTCAAACATCTGCAGCATGGTGAAGCCCACCATCGATGGCACTGGGCTTTGGAAAGCACAGCAACTGACAGCACACCTTTAGGTATCCCAGCCTGGGTTAGAAGTCTAGATCTGACAACTGCTAGCCGTGTGGTATGAAACACGTGAGTACCTGTCAATTCATTTCTCTTCATTATTACAATAAAATTCCCAATGGTTTATACTGCACAAAACTGCTGTCAAACTGCGTGGTGCAGCACCTACATATTACGAATCATCATTGCACTTTATGCTATTGATATTACCATGGAACCCTCAAAAGTGCTGGTATCAGCAGCCCATGTCTACATCAACAATTGTACCCTGTTTGAAAGAAACTACAATCCTGTGACATTTTGTCCTTGTTGTCCTCATAAGTAAAAACCTATGGGCAGTTTGAGGCTATGTATTTCAACAGTAACAATGAATAATATATCTTAAAGGAACACTTAAAATAGAACATAAAGAAAACAGTATTATGAAGCCTAAAAGGTCTAAAAAACATAGAAAAAATGTAGTAACTTTGAAAACTTCTAAAAATATGTAATAAAATAAAACACCCATGTATCTGATACTATCAAGTTAGGACCAACAGCCCAGAGAAATCTCTGTAATACTTAGCAATTTCCAATAACAGGTATGCTCAAATGGCTGATGACCATGCGACAAGGATTCAACTGATGTGAAGAGAAAGGTGAGTTTGACTGATTTCACAGATATTTTTCTTCATCAATAACTTTATAAATTTGTGAAGACAAATTGTTTTAGTTAATATGATCAAATTATTTGCTAAGATCACAATACTGAATATTCCTGTGCCTGGGTCTCACAGTCTTACTCCACTCCAAAGCTAGATAGGGAGTTTTCCAATACCTTGATCACCTTTCCAAGGATGCCATGCAAACACTGCCACAGGAATAGCTCTCTTGCTTCTCCAGAGACTGCCTAATACCACCCTGCTTTCCCCAGGACCCTATGCTGGCTCTATCTATCATTTTTTCCTCCCTGGGACACTGAGATCCTGATAGGCCTTCTTACACTGGAATCCATGATAAACTTACTTCTGGTTAGGGTCCTCTCCTTTTCACTCACAGGAAATTCATGAAGACCCTGCCGTTACTAGGCCCCCTTGTCACCTCTATTTTATGGCTGGTTCTGCAAAAAGTGATCAGTCCATGCAGAAACCTGACCCAGCTTTAATACAGTGATTAAAGTCTTGGCTGGAGCAGTAAGACAGAAGAAAGAAATAAAAGAGATACAAATAGAAAAAAATTTCAGAGACCTCCTGATATAATTCTATATAAGAGACCATAGAGACTCACCCATACCACTCCTAGAACTAAATTAATATTTTCCAACAAAGTTTTGGAAAACAAAATTATCATACAGAAATCAATGTTCATTCTCTATACAAATAAAAATTTCATTTCACAATAGCCAAAAAAAAAAAAAAAAAAAAAAAAAAAGCCCAAGGAGATGAACGCTTTCTACAGTGAAGCTTTAATCACAATGGAATAATATTCAGCAATTAAAAACAAGGAAATCATGAAATTTACAGGCAAATGGATGTAACTAGAGAAGATCATCCTGACTGCGGTAACCTAGAAGCAGAAAAATACACACAGTATGTACTCATTTATAAACGGATATTAGCCATATAATACAGGATAACCATACTACAATCCACAGACCTGAAACAGCTAAATAACAAAGAGGACCCTAGGGAGGATGCTTAATTCTCATTCAGAACAGCAAGCAGAACAGACATGGGAAGCAGTTGAAGAGAGGGAACAGGATGGGAGTCTACTATAAATGTCCTCTAAAAGACTCCATCGAAGCAGATGCCAAGACTCACAAGCAAACTTTGGGCAGAGTGCAGGGAGTCCTAGGAAAGAGTGGGGGAATAAAAGGACCCAGAGCTGAAAGGAGCTCCACAAGAAGACCAACAGAGCCAACAAATCTGGGCCCATGGGAGCTGCAGAGACTGATGCACCAACCAAGGACCAAGCATGAAAGGGACCTAGACCTCCTGATCGGATGTAGCAATATGCAGCTCAATCTCCAAGTGGGTTCCCTAGTAAAGAGAGCAGGGTCTGTCTCTGACATAGACTCTGTTACCTGCTCTTGGATCACTTCCCCCGAGTAGGGGAGGTGGCGCCTTCCAGGCCACAGAGAATGAGGACGCAGACAGTCCTAATGAGATTTGATAGGCTGGGGTCAGATGGTAAGGGAGGAGGGCTCCCCTTTCTGAGGACTAGGGGAGGACTAGGCTAAGAGGAAGGAAGGGTGGGACACTACAATCAGGATGTTAAGTGAATAAATTATAAAATTATAAAAAAGAAATTTAAATTAAAATTTCTCTGAAGACATTGAAGAAGACACTAAAAGACAGAAAGTTCTCTTTTGTTCATGGATTCATAGAATAGTATAAAAACGACCTAATAAGTGAAACTAAAAATCTTCTAGACCAAAAAAGAAACAGTGAATGGAATGAAAAGGCAACTGACAGAACACCAGTGGAATGTCCTTGCTAGTTTTGCACCAACTAGGCACAAGCTGGAATCCTTGTCGGAGAGGAAGCCTCAACTGAGAAGATGCCTTCCTAAGTCATGGCTATAGGGAATCCTGCGGGGCATTTTCTTAAATAGTGACTGATGTGGTTGTGCTTGGTCCACTGTAGATGGGGCAACCCTTGGGCAAGTAAAGCTGGGTTATACAAGACAGCAAGCTGAGTGTGCCATGAGGAGCGAGCCAATAAGCAGTACCCTCCAATGGCCTTTACATGAGCTTCTGCCCTCCAGGTTCCTGCCCTGTTTCGATTTCCTGTCCTGACTTCCTTCAGTGATGGATCATGATATGGAAGTGTAAACCCAATAACCTTTTCCTGCCCAACATGCTTTTTGGTCATAGAATTTTACTGCAGGAATAGAAACCCTAACTAAGACAAATCAGTATCTGGCATTGGGTATTGTGACAGGCCTGACCATGCTGTTTGTTGGTAGATAAGAATTGCTGTGATCATGAGGTCTCTTCACAGTAATAGAACACAATGATGAAAGCTGGTTCCAGGATTGTGGGGTAATACTGTGACAGAGCTGACCATGTTGTTTGGGGGAAGACTGTGTAAGATACTGGAACATTGGCTGAAAAAGCCTCTGAGTATTGAGACCTCAGTGGGTGTTCTCTAGGAGCTTGGAAGACAAGAACCTTAAGGGCAATGCAGATGATAAGGCCTGGCTTATGAAGTTTCATAGGGAAGTTTAAAGATTCTATTGGGGTCATTTGTTATTTTTTAAAGATCTATTTATTTGTTATTTATACAGTATTCTGCCTGCATGTGTGCCTGCAGGCCAAAAGAGGGAACCAGATCTTGTTATAGATGGTCGTGAGCCACCATGTGGTTGCTGGGAATAGAACTCAGGACCTTTTGAAGAACAACCAGCACTCTTAACCTCTGAGCCACCTCTCCGGCCCCTCATTTGTTATTTTGAATGAACAAAGATTGCCAGCTATACAGCAATCAGAAGATAAATAATAGACTACAGAATTAAATTTTTTTTTGTAAAAAAACAGAAAAGAAAAATAACCAATCAAGAAATTGGTCTATATATAAAACAATGAATTCTCAAAAGAACTACAAATGATGAAAAACAGTTTTAAAAGGTGTTCGACATCATTAGCAGTCATGGGAATACAGACTAAAACTACCTTGACATTCCGCCTCATCCTAGTCAGAATGGCTATTAGCAAGAAATCAAATGAGAACAAATGCTAGTGAGGATATGAGGGTAAAGAAACCATTATTCACTATCAGCAAGAGTGCACACTGGTACATACACAAGTATGAAGATTCCTCAAAAACCTATATGTTATATGTCTCAGCTATTCTATTCCTGGGTATATATCCCAAAGACTCAATATTCTCCTAAAGAGATATTTACTCTATCACAGTTGCTGTATTCACAAAAGCTAGGAAATGGAATCAGGTTATATGTCCTGAGAGAAGTAACTGATGCTCAGAAAAACACATGTCAATGTTCTTCCTCATTCATGTATACAAGGATTTTGAAAATAATCTAGGCACTTGCCATTCCTCTTGGTTGCTCACAAGAACTAACCGATAAGAGCCTATCACAGTGTATATCACACACACTGGCTGCAGGATGGAGAAACATCAAGCTGGAACTGAGCTGGAAGATTGCTGTTGCTGAAAGCTTCCTCTTTGCTGGGTAACATTTACAGTATTGGTAAGTGCTATTAAAACTGCTCAGTGAGAAAAAGCGTTGATGGTATTACCTGCCTGTGAAAACTGCTAACCACGAGATGGCCCAGCCAGGCAAGATGTGCTCACTAGCGCAAGAGTGACACTACTGCTCTAAGGGTAAGTAACTTTCTCTGATTAAATCCGATTTCCTCTCCACACAAGGGGATCCATGCCTGGTTACTATAGCAAGTAACAGGCCCTGGATGGAGAATGAAATACAATTGTTTAGCTAAGTTGGAGCAATATCAAAGTACCTTTTAAATATTTATATTCATATGCAGACAAATACTCCTCTCAGCTTTAATCAAAGGAGACTATTTCCAGGGGCTGACAGTAAATGCAGACTCATGATGGTCAGGGTGCTAAGAATAAACACTAGATGAATGATCAGCTCTTAGGAAGACATATGTAACAGCCTCTCCAGGGCTCAGGGAAAAGGGAGGATAATGGAGTAGAAAGAACATGGAAGCAGAAGACAGGAAGAAGGGCTGTGACGAAGCCATAGCAATCACCAATTCTCAACAACTATGATGACTGAATAAAAATGAGCTGATACTCAGTGGGCACAGGTGGAGGACAGGGCCAAGCCTACTCTTCACTGCTGAATTATTTGCCATCAACAGATTCAAGAAGCAGGGAAATCACAGCCTGCAGTTGTATTCATACTGCTGACCCTCCAGGCTTCAGCAGATAGTTCCAATACCCTCACAGATGGCCTGGGTAAACTAAGTAGGTCACAAAAAAATCAAAAGTCAAAATCTGGAAAAGGAGTGAGTGGTTATCAGGGATGGGAGGGAGGTAAAGGAGGATAGGTGATGAGAGTAATCAGAATACACTATATAAATCTAGGAAACTGTTAAAGAAAGAAATTAATAAAATAGAAAAATGTCTCTGGCAAAAAAATATGCAAAAATTTCATTCAGTAGAAGACACCCAAAAACAAAGAGGACAGTGGGAGGGAACAAGAATGGACTACATAGAGGTCAATTATTAATAGCCAGATTTATTCATTTCCAGACTATCACCCTTTGTCCAAAAAGGCTTATGTAAAAAAAAAAAAAAAAAAAAAAAAAAAAAAAAAAAAAAACTGAGTGGAAAAAATGTGCTAACTACTTAACTACTTCAGGAATTGTAACCGTTTACTGAATTTCATGAGATATCACAAAGCTATTGATCTAACACTTGATCTATTATGCTTCTATACTTGATAAAATATTGTAGAATACCAGGAAAGTGTTCAAAAATCATACTTCATAAATGCACCACTTAAAGAGGATTCATTATTTAATTCACTTAATCTGTCTCTGTAGATGCCAGGGGAGGTGAAGGAACCACAGAATACACCCAGTCAAAACTCCATCACACCCAGGCCATTCTAGCCAGGAGAAAACCAGAAATTAGAATGCAACATTTGACTTGGAAGAGCTTGCAGGTTTATAACTAATTTTCAATATATTTACTTTTTTCTTTTAAATGATACAATCAAAATAGATCCTTAAGCAAACAGAAAGAGTAGAAAACATTACCAGCACAAATGATTATACCTTTAAAAAAAATCTTAGTTCTATGTTTAAAGAAGATCTATTTGTTAAAATTGGGAGGGGAGGGAGAGAGACTTATGCAGGGATACAAAGTGAATGAAGTGTAATTAATAAAATAAAATTTAAAAAATTTCTTTATTGCATCTTCATATTTTATTTTTATCACTGAAGCCCATGTTAAAAATCTAACAACATGAGGATATACCTACACTAAGCTTATGCTTTGTTAAAACAGAAAATCTACGTAAACTGTTTACTTAGCTTTATTTATTTTAACTCATATTTTATTTCAAGGATGTTCTGCTTTAGAGAAGAAAACATGTTGGAGGCAAAACATATTTTTAATTTGCTTGACTACATCAAATCTAGTAATCTGAATACAAAACAGGTTTGTAAAACAAGAAAAGATGACATATATATACTATATAATTTTGAACATACTAGTTTCTGTTAGTCATGGAAGGAAAACAATTACAAGCTTTCTATAATATCCCCGGTTTACAATTTTTTAAAAAAAGTAACAATAAAAATGTTCCAACAACCATATTTTCTTTATTATTTTCTTTCCAAGATAAGCATGTGTAATGCAGAGTTTAATGTTAGCTAAAAAATAGTGGGGCAGGTGGGGCCAGAACTTTACTGGCAGATTTGGCCAAAAGCTAACAGTGATGGAGTTATTGCCAGCCTGACTTAAATAACTAAAAAAAACATAGTCTACTGGTATATATACCAAAGATGAAGTGTTGGTAGAGAATTTTGCAACTAGCGGTGTCAGTTTTCAGAGGAAAATACTAAGTTTTGCTGTTAGAAAACAAAACCACCATAAATGTTTTCACTCAATAATAAAAAATCCTGTGCAATCTCTACACACACTGTGGTTTGGAAGATACAGCCTTTGGTAATTCAGTGTAATCAAAGACACATTTTTAAATCTTCACAGATACCACAAAGAAACAAAAGGAACCAATACTTAGTGTACATGCAGATAAAAACACCTATATAAAGAATACCACATACATTTTGAAGAAATAGCAAATTCTAAAATAAGGTTGTTTTATTACACCTAAGCATTTATAAATTTGATGTTGCTATTTACGTGTTAAAAGTTATGAACTTTAAAATACTGAAATTCTTCATTGTTCCATCTTTTTTTTTTGTCTTTTTTTAATTATACTGTATTTACTAGTTCTCTCCCTCCTCCCCTCCCAATTCTTCCCTTCCTCCCCCTTCTCCACAGACTCCTCTCCCCAAGTCCACTGGTAGGGAGGGTTTCTTTTTCTTCCTTCTGATCCTAGTCTGTTAGGTCTCTTAAGTGGGAAGAAACAGCTAATGTAGTTGTGTGAGCAGAACTCTAGTCTCTACAGCTTTTATGCAAATCATTTCCAAACCTAGAGTCGAGAGTAGTCATAAGAAACATATTGCCGCAATAGCTGCAACAGACCAATAAGAAATCAGTTACCAAAAATATCACCCATGATTCCTAGTGCAACTGCACAGAGCTAGTTAAACGACTGCGCAACTGCGTTTACTGCTATTTCAACTAAAAGTAAAATCAAAATACTGTATCTGTAGAATAAGCCTTGTGGCCATTCTGTTTGACACTTGGAGATTTCTAGACTTTCATTCTAAAGGCTATCTGTCATCTTGGATCCCATTTTTCCAGGAATTCAATCTATTGTTAAAAGAAATGTCATAACTTGGATTTCAGACTTTAGTGTTTCAGAAATATTTTTATATGCCACATAACTACCTTAAGACAGACAAGGTAAACATCAGCAATATAGTGGAAATATAATTGAAAATGCAGCAGTCCAGGAGTTCTTAAGGGGATGATGTCTCTGAAAAGCTCCTCAAAGCTTCAGAGTTTGAAGTTAAATTTTTGATGTTGTCACTCTCAATCTATTCACTGGCTGACAGACAATCAAACCCGTCTGGCTGGCTGGCAGCTCATTTTGCTGGCAGGTGGCAAACAATTAGACACACCAATTTGTGCCTCCTGATGACATTAAAGCATGAAACTAAGTTGTATGCAGGGCCTAGTGATTTGTGTGAAAGCATTTCAAAAATAATACTCCTTGCCGTGGCGACTCATTTCAGACTGCCACCTCCCATTACGGCTTTGAGCAGTGAAGACGACAGACTTGAGTTACGTGCAGTGCAAGGCCGCTTCTGTTCAATCCGTCATCAGTGCCCCTGAGACCTCAATCCCCTCCTTTCATCAATATCACCTCATCATTTACATGTGCTAGGACTTGAGCTACTGCATATATTAACTACACGAAGACTCTTCCTAAAAGAATAAAAACATGAAAAACATGCTTTGTGCTCTTCCATTTCATTCCAGTTAACAATTTAGAATAATGATTCCACTCCTACTGCATTTTGCACAAATACTACCAGGAACAAATGAAAAGTCCTATTGTTTCAAAACAACATTCTGGAGAGTATAAATGCTCTAGCTAAGAAAAGTGGCCATTCAGGTGACAGCTGTAAATTGTAATGAAAACATCTGAATAAAAAATCCAAATCAACACAAAAACATTTTGCATAATTATATCAAATCCTCTATAAATCTCAGTAATTGTCTAGACGTGTTAATTTGATTTGTATTTTGACAAAATGTAAAGATATAATTTAAAATTAAATTGGACAACTTCAACTACTTTATTAATTTGTGATATATAGTATATAGACACTGATAGTCTTATGTGCATAGAGAAGAAGGCACAGATTGACACAAACCCATAGGCATAAATACACTCATATCCTGCAAAGATAACTTGAATATGTGGAATACAGATGTAATGTGAAATGCCAGAGGGAACAATCACCATGTGAATAAATATTAAACTACTAAATAGCCAACAACTATTTAATCCAAACTTTAAGAAAAGTATTTTCTGCATTTCGGTCTTATAATTTCCCACATCTTAGAAACTTTTAATAGCCATCTTTATATAATGGTTAGTTCTGAAAATTATGTTATATATCCACTCAGTAATAAATAAACATTACTTATTCTGTTTTGCCTATATGTTGATCTTGGTAGTTTAGCTTTAAGAAACACTGATTCCTAAACTAAATCTTTATCACTAAAGCTTTATCACTAAAGATGAAAGCACTTATTTTTCAATTCTCTCTCTCACCCACAAATTCTTGGTATGAAGATATGTTTCAAACAAAGAGTTAATTCATACAGTACACCTGTACCAACCTTAGTGTACATATCAACACGTAAATGTAATTTAAACTGTACAGTAAGCCAATGCTCGAGCTTTCTTGCTGGCAATGAGTGCACACCTGCAGGAACGTTCTGCTGCTACACTTGACTTAAATTGTAAAATATTAAATAAAATTATTTTTTATATCTGTAACATTTTATTGTGATATACTTAATTGTATATGTAGTGGAATTGAAAAAGGAACCAGTTGCTTCCAAATTTTTTGAATGATTTTTATATTAAAATGTAGATATATGGGCCAGGTTCTAAGTAAAAAAAAAAAAAAAAAAAAAAAAAAAGGCTGTGCAAAAATATTTATTTTCAAATATCTGGCAAAATGTTTTATACTGATGACAGAAATTTCAGGAAAAGAATCACAAACCTTTGTTTGTATTTTTCAATAAATATCAATCAAAAATTAAAATTAAATGAGACTATTTAAACGAAGTGTTTAAAATCTATAATAATATTGCAACATTTTATAATGTCAGAAAAGACTTGGAGAGAGTTGTCCATCCATTTCAAAGAGAGAACATTTAAAGCAAAAGAGAAAACAGATTCCCCAGTGTGTGATCCATCTTCAGTGGTAGATTCCTACCTGGTGCTGTGTTCACCATTTCCAGCATGGAGTGCAACTTACCACATAATGCCTCATCCCAGGCTCCATCCTGTGGACTAGACTTCGGCAGTCTTCTCATTCATGAGTGAGAAGTTCTTGAGAGCCTCATGATGTTCTGTAAACTAACAGCTTAATGTTTCATCTATGCCTAGAACATCATGGATAAGGAGGCTGGAACGTACCTGTCAAAGGAATGAAACTGCATCGGAAGAATAGCTTGCGCTTCTCTCTTCAGTGCTGGGTCTGGGTATGGAATAGGCTCAGGGCCACATTCGGCAATCTCAACCGGGGCAGCCACAAGACTTTTCAGTATCTCCTTGACATTAATGCCTTTGGTTTGACTAATGCTAGATATGGATGGCGCAGGTTTCAGGATTTCACTGGGATGTTCAGTCAAGCTCTCCTGCGACTTCTTTACTTCGGATGACAAAGTGGATAAAAGTTCACTCATTGCATCAGGACCTGCACCAGTCTCTAGCTCTGCCCCATCCAGGATGCTAGCTACTTGCTCCTCTACCATTCCGGAATCTGTGTGAGGAACTGAACTCTCCAGCTGAATATCTTCACCAGGGGCTGGTGTTTCCTTCTCCTTTACAGTGTCTGGAAATGGAGCAGGTGTTTCTGTAACGAAAGAAATCAGTCTGATTTAAAAATGTCATGTGCAGGTAAGAAGCAAATGAAAGTCCATGGGTATATCTACACATGCACAGCGTTTATCAGCTCAGATACAGCATCCATATGTACACATCAAAACCCAATTTCTTAAAAAAAAATCAAAAAACAAACCTGTCTGACGTTATTCTAAAACAATCTTTAAGAGAATAACTCGATTTTTTGCTGTTTAACTTCTTTAGTTCTATATATAATATACTGGATATTAGCCCTCTGTCAGATAAAGGGTTGGTGAAGATTCTTTCCCAATCTGTAGGCTGTCGTTTTGTTCTGAGGACAGTGTCCTTTGCTTTACAGAAGGTTATCAGTTTCATGAGGTCCCATTTATTGATTGTTGCTCTTAGAGCCTGTGCTATTGGTGTTCTGTTCAGGAAGTTGTCTCCTGTGCCAATGAGCTCAAGGGCATTCCCAGCTTTTTCTTCTAAGCGGTTTAGTGTGTCTGGTTTTATGATGAGGTCTTTGATCCACTTGGACTTTAGTTTTGTGCAGGGTGATAAGTATGGATCTACTTGCATTTTTCTACATGTAGACTTCCAGTTAGACCAGCACCATTTGTTGAAGATGCTGTCTTTTTTCCACTGAATGGATTTGGCATCTTTGTCAAAAATCAGGTGTCCATAAGTGGGTGGATTTATGTCAGGGTATTCTATTCGATTCAAGTTAAACAGCAAAAAATCAAGTGATCCAATTAAAAAATGGGATACAGAGCTAAACAGAGAATTCTCTGAAGAAGAATACTGAATGGCAGAGAAACACTTAAAGAAATGCTCAACCTCATTAGCCATCAGGGAAATGCAAATCAAAATGACCCTGAGATTTCACCTTACACCCATCAGAATGGCTAAGATCAAAAACTCAAGAGACAACACATGCCTGCGAGGGTGTGGAGAAAGGGGAACCCTCCTCCACTGCTGGTGGGAATGTAAACTTGTACAACCACTCTAGAAAGCAATCTGGTGCTTTCTCAGACAACTAGGAATAGCGCTTCCTCAAGATCCAGCTATACCAGTCCTGGGCATATATCCAAAAGATTCTCAAGTACACAATAAGAACATTTGCTCAACCGTGTTTGTAGCAGCCTTATTTGTAATAGCCAGAAGCTGGAAACAGCCCAGATGCCCCTCACTGAAGAAATGGATACAAAAATTGTGATATATCTGCACAATGGAATATTACTCAGCAATAAAAAAAACAAGGAAATCATGAAATTTGCAGATAAATGGTGGGATCTGGAAAAGATCATCCTGAGTGAGCTATCCCAGAAGCAGAAAGACACACATGGTATATACTCATTCATATAGACATATAATATAGGATAAACCTACTAAAATCTGTACACCTAAAGAAACTAATCAAGAGGGAGGACTTTTGCTAAAATGCTCAATTTCTATCCAGAAAGGCAAAGAGGCTGGACATCAGAAGAAGGAGAAAAGAGAGAACAAGTCAGGAGCCTGACACAGAGGACCTCTGAAAAGCTCTGCCCTGCAGACCATCAATGTAGATGCTGAGACTTATGGGCAACCTTTGGGCAGAGTGCAGGGAATCTTAGGAAAGAAGTGGGATCTTTCAGTAAGATCTGGAGAGGACAGGAACTCCACAAGGAGAGCAACAGAACCAAAAAATCTGGGCACAGGGGTCTTTCCTGAGACTGCTATTCCAACCAAAGACTATGCATGGAGATAACCTAAGACCCCTGCACAGATGTAGTCCATGGCAGTTCAGTATCCAAGTGGGTTCCATTGTAATAGGAACAGTGGCTGTCTTTGACATGAACCGATTGGCCTGCTCTTTAATTACCTCCCCCTGAGGGGGAAGCAGCATTACCGGGCCACAGAAGAAGACAAGGCAGCCACTCCTGATGAGACCTAATTAACTAGGATCAGAAGGAAGGAAAAGAAGTCCTCCCCTGTCAGTGGACTAGGGGAGGGGGATGCATGCAGAGGGTGGAGGAAGGGTGGGGTTGGGACTGGAGGAGGGAGAGAACCACAGGGGGGATACAAAGTGAATAAAGTGTAATTAATAAAGAAAATAATTAAAGAAAACCTTACGCCAAAAAAGAGAATAACTCAACCAATTGCTTTTTATTTTATTTTAAATTTAATTTTATTTTTTATTATTAGTTATATTTTATTAACTCTGTATCCCAGCTGTATCCCACTCCGTTATTCCCTCCCAATCCCACCCTCTCTCCCTCATCTCCTCCCTGCCCCTTTCCAAATCCACTGATTGGGGAGGACCTCCTCCCCTTTCAGCTGACCCTATTTTATCAGGTATCTTCAGGACTGGCTGCAAAGTTCTCCTCTGTGGCCTAGCAGGACTGCTCCTCCCTTGTGGGGTAGGGAGGTCAAAGAGCCTGCCATTGAGTTCCTGTCAAAAATAGTCCCTGTTCCCCTTACTATGGGAAACCAATTGGTTACTGAGCTACCACGGGCTACATCGAGAAGAGGTTCCTGGTTATAGCCATACATGGTCCTTGGTGGAGTGTCAGTCTCAGAAAAGGCCCCTGTGCCCAGATATATTTGGTCCTTGTGGATTTTATTTTAATCACAGGCTATTCACTTGTATCCAGCCATAGCCCCTCCCACCCTCATCTCCTCCCTGCCCTCTTCCAAGTCCACTGATAGGGGAGGTCCTCTTCCCCTTCCATCTGACCCTAGCCTATCAGGTATCTTCAGGACTGGCTGCAATGTTCTTATCTGTGGCCTAGCAAGGGTGCTCCTCCCTTGGGGGGAAAAGGTGAAGATCAATGAGCCAGTCACTGAGTTCATGTCAGAAATAATCCTTGTCTGCCATACTAGGGAACCCACTTGGATACTGAGCTACCATGGGCTACACATCCGAACAGGGGTTTTTGGTTATAGCCATGCATTGTCCTTTGTTGGAAAAACAGTCTCACAGAAGGCCCCTGTGCCCTGATATATTTGGTCCTTGTGGAGCTCCTGTTCTGTCTAGGTCATACTAACTCCCCCTTCTTTCATATGATTCCCTGCACTCTCCCGAAGGTTTGGTTTTTAGTCTCAGCAGCTGCTTTGATACACTTTTGGGTAGTCTTTCAGATGCCCTCTGTGGTAGGGTCCTGTATAATGTTCTTTTCAAATATATACACCTTACCCTTGTTCATTCAAATGCTGATTTCTCCCCCCATCCCCGAACTCTGGTTTCAATCCAGATATTGCATTGTGATACTCATTCTAAGCATCCTGTCTCAACTTGGTGTAAACTTCCAAATAAAGCAACTAGACACAATGTTGTGCTGGGAGGAGCCAAAGAACAGAAAAGAGAGGAGCTAGAGGGCAGGAAATGAGTGGAAGGAGAAGGGGCAAAAGAAGAGCTTGGAGAGAGAGCTGGAGGAGGAATCTTTGAACTAGGTGGAGAGACGGACTGGACCTAAGATATCACTAAAAGCAAGTATAACGTGGGAAATCTAAATGTTAGGAAACTATGAGGGCTTGGAGGTTTAGGAGGGAGTAGCAATTGCCCAGCATTGTGTTCTAGGTTAACTGTATAAACCCAGTGTCTGTGTGGTGATTTGGTTATACAGCTGCTTAGGATTAACAGCAGCATTACCAGAAGATAAATCAATAGTAAATACTAATAGTCACCTACAACACAGTCTCATAGAAGACCAGTGTGCCCTGATATATTTGGTCCTTGTGAAGCTCCTGTTCCCTCTAGGTCATACTAACTCCCCCTTCTTTCATATGATTCCCTGCACTCTGCCAAAGGTTTGGTTATTAGTCTCAGCATCTGTTTTGATACACTGCTAGGTAGTCTTTCAGATGTCCTCTGTTGTAGGATCCTGTCCTATTGTTTGTTTTCTCCTACTTCCAATGACAATTCCCTTTGTCTTTCTGGGTAAGGACTGATCATCTTACCCTTGGTCCTCTTTCTTGTTTATCTTCTTTAGGTGTACATATTTTAGTATGTTTATCCTATTTTATAGGACTAGTACCACTTATAAGTGAGTATATACTGTGTGTGTCTTTCTGCTTCTGGGATACCTCACTCAGGATGATCTTTTCTAGATCCCACCATTTGCCTGCACATTTCATGATTTCCTTGTTTTTAATTTCCGAGTAGTATTCCATTGTGTAAAAGTACCACAATTTCTGTATCCATTCCTCTGTTGATGGACATCTGGGTTGTTTCCAGGTTCTGGCTATTACGAATAAAACTGCTACAAACATGGTTGCTCAAATGTCCTTGTTGTGTACTTGAGCATCTTTTGGATATATGGCTAGGAGTGGTATAGCTGGATCTTGAGGAAGCACTATTCCTGATTGTCTGAGAAAGTGCCAGATTGATTTCCAGAGTGGTTGTACAAGTTTACATTCCCACCAGCAATGGAAGAGGATTCCCCTTTCTCCACAACCTCTCCAGCATGTGTTGTCACTTGAGTTTTTCATCTTGGCCATTCTGATGGGTGTAAGGTGAAATATCAGGGTCATTTTGATTTGCATCTCTCTGATGGCTAAGGATGTTGAGCATCTCTTTAGTTGTTTCTCTGCCATTCTATATTCTTCTATAGAGAATTCTCTGTTTAGCTCTGTACCCCATTTTAATTAGATTGCTTGAATTATTGCCTTTTAACTTCTTTAGTTCTTTATATATTTTGGATATCAGCCCTCTGTCAGATGTAGGGTTGGTGAAGATCCTTTCCCAATCTGTAGGCTGTCGTTTTGTTCTGACAACAGTGTCCTTTGCTTTACAGTTTCACAAGGTCCCACTTATTGACTGTTGCTCTTAGAGCCTGTGCTGATGGTGTTCTGTTCAGGAAGTTGTCTCCTGTGCCAATGAGTTCTAGGCTGTTCCCTACTTTTTCTTCTAACCGATTTAGTGTATCTGGTTTTATATTGAGGTCTTTGATCTGCTTGGACTTTCATTTTGTGCAGGGTGATAAATATTGATCTATTTTTCATTTTCCTGTATGTAGACATCCAGTTGGACCAGCACCATTTGTTGAAGATGCCGTCTTTTTTCCATTGAATGGTTTTGGCTTCTTTGTCAAAAATCAAGTATTCAGAGGTGTGTGAGTTTATTTCTGGGTCTTCTGTTCAATTCCATTGATCCATCTTTCTGTTTCTATGCCAATACCATGCATTTTTTATTACTATTGCTCTGTAGTACAGCTTGACATCAGGGATGGAGATACCTCCAGATGATCTGTTGTTGTACAGGATCGTTTTGGAAATTCTGGGTTTTTTTGTTTCTCCATATGAAGTTGAGAATTTTTCTTTCAAGGTCTGTAAAGAATTGTGTTGGTATTTTGATGGAAACTGCATTGAATCTGTAGATTGCTTTTGGCAGAATGGCCATTTTCACAATGTTAATCCTACTGATCCATGAGCACGGGAGATCTTTCCATTTTCTGATGTTTTCCTCAATTTCTTTCTTCAGAGACTTGGAAGTTTTTTTTTTTTTTTTTTTTAAACAGGTCTTTCACCTACTTGGTTAGAGTCACTCCAAGGTACTTTATGTTATTAGTGCCTATCGTGAAGGGTTTCCCTAATTTCTTTCTCGACTCTTTTGTCTTGTGTATATAGGAGGGCTTCTGATGTTTTTGAGTTAATTTTTTATCGAGCCACTTTGCTGAAGGTTCAACCAATTTCTTTTTTTTTTTTTTGAATTTTATTTTTTTCTTATCAGTTACATTTTATTAACTCTGTATCCCAGCCGTGTCCTGATCCCTCATTCCCTCCCAGTCCCTCCCTCCCTTCCTCATCTTCACCGTGCCCCTTGCCAAGTCCACTGATAGGGGGGACCTCCTCCCCATTCATCTGATCCTGTTTTATCAGGTATCTTCAGGACTGGCTGCAAAGCTCTCCTCTATGGCCTAACAGGACTGCTCCTCCCTTGGGAGGTGGGGAGGTCAAAGAGCCAGTCATTGAGTTCCTTCAACCAATTTCTTAAAGCCATCAAAAATGTTTCATAAACTTTCCCAACTGTCCATTCACTGCTAGCTCTCAAGCAACATACAAGAAAAAAAATCCTGTTATCACCTTAAAAATTACCATTGTCCTTAAAAATAGAAACTCATTTTAAGTACTTTTGGAGTTTCATTAAGGAAATGTCTGAAATATTTATTTAGTGGAATATTTAAATTATTGTAAAATTATATAAGATAATTGTAATTTTTTACATATGAAAGTTGTAAAGTAATTACTTCAAAAAGATATATCCTTTATTATCCTTTAGTGTACCACAAGATATTAGAGTATATGTACCTTTATTATTATATGTTAAAACCTCTTGCTTATTTTTTGTGGATAAATATTAATTTACACTAATAAAAACTAAGTCTGAAACATACATTCATCTTTATAAGCAGGAATTGTGCATATGCTTATTGAAATGGATGAAAAGAAAAATATTTTTAAAATGTCAAATTTGGGGCAATATGATGACTCAGTATATAAAGGTGCTTGATAAAAGTCTGATAACCTGAATTTGATCCCTGGAATTCATATAAGAGAAGGAGATAGCCAACTTCTGCAAGCTGTCCTCTATACCTACAATGTGTCATAAAATAGGGTGTGCATACAGGTACAGACAAACACACACACACACACACACACACACACAAACAAACATACATATACACAGGGTACAGGGAATATAAATATTTTTAAAAGGTCAATTTCAGTTGCACAAAAGTTAATATGAAGTCTTCCATAGAATAAAATTATCAAATTCTAAATAGCAGTGGAAATATACTTAGTAAAACACATACACGTATATGCAAATGTCTCTAATGTAAAATCATGTGAGTGTGTGTGTTTGTTGCTGCTATTTTTTGTTGTTCAAGACAGGGGTTTCTCTGTGTACCCCTGGATGTCCTGGAACTCGCTCTGTAGATCAGGCTTGAATTCAGAGATTCACCTGCCTGTGCCTCCTGAATGCTGGGATTACAGGTGTGCTCCACCATACCCTGGCATAACTGACAACCATTTTGAAGACGTTAAGAGGTTATAAATGAATTATTTATAGTATAGGTATTTGCAGAAATTGATTTTCTTCTGTATTTTAAAAGGTTATGTTGGTAAGACATCAAGCAAAGAATTGCAGCCCTGATATGAGCACCTAGATCAGGAAACCTGTGAGACAGGCTAATGAAAACACAGAGGAATGCTTCTTCAGTAACACTGTCATGCACACAGATAAAATCTGCTGCAAGATTTTTCCATACATGAGGGTGAACAATCACGTAATGTTTCGGAATGATAGACACAGCTCTTGGATTTGTGATTAAAAAGTTGCTAATCTCGTGAATGCATAATACTATGGCATAAACATGCAATTTTATTAACTCTTCCAGATTAATTTCAGAATCTTTTTGCCATACTTCAAGAAACAAAGAAACTATTACCTCCTTTCTTTTGATTAGACTTATACTGAAGTTTATATTTTAATTCATAAAATCTTAACATATTTTTATTTAAACTGGCACTGTACAATACACATATCTCACAATGTAATATTATAGTGTAGCCAATCCTATATTTATTTACTAGGTTTAGTTTTGCTTATATATCTGTCAAGTTTTCTCAAGAATGAAAAAGAGATTACTCTGAAAACTAGGGAAAGAATATTCAAAAATCAAATACTCAAGATAAAAAATACACTAGATGTCGCTTGTACTGTTTAAAGATGAAAAAGTAAAACAATTGTATTAGTTTTGAGAATGCATTCTCAATAGTACCAGGAAAAGCATCAGAAAAAAATGAGTTAAAACCATAACTAAGCTTTAACATAAATAAAACCTCATAAGAGAAAGTTAAGGCTAAAAGTAAAATTAGGGCATTAGGAATAAAGAAGATACAAAATCAAGATATTATTTTGGAACATAAATTATAAGAAGAATAAAACATAATAAACTACTGAAAAAAACAATGCAAATAGGTCAGCATTTTAGAAGACACAAATTCTTTTTTGATCATTGGAATCTACAGAAATTTTGGAATACTTATGCCTAGAAACCAAAAGAATAATAGCCATAAGTTGTGGTGACATTCATAGCAACTTAATAGTAGGTTTTGAAAGCTTGTATGTAACTTAGGGATATAGAGGAGAGAAAATGATTGAGGTCATTCAACTGCAGCAAAATACCAAGACAGCACTGAAAAGTAGTCATGTCATTTCCATTACACAGGAGAGGGAATATAAGTGAAATGAAGGAACTTCCAGAAAAAAACAAAAACAGAAACCTACAGTGTCAGTGACAGTTACTAACATGGTCAAATTTTACGTACAGTTTAACCATCAGAAAAAGTATGTGGAGTAGGCTCCACTCTGGCCTGAATTTACGGATTTATTGAACAAGGTCCAGAGTTTTTTCTCTATATTAATAAGATATTCAACCATATTATGGTATGCTTTGCATTAAAAGCTACATATAAGATTTAAACTTTTAATTTATATTAGACCAAAAGTGAAGTATCTTCCCAGTAAACATACTAAAAAAAAAAACAAAAAACAAACAACAACAACAACAAAAAAAAAAACAAAGGAGTATTACTCTGCAATGAAAAATAAGGAAATCATGCAATTTGAAGGTAAATGGTGGGACCTGGAAAGGATCATCCTGAGTGAGCTGTCCCAAAAGCAGAAAGACACACATGGTATATACTCACTCATACAGACTTATAGGATAAACCTAAAATCTGTCCATCTAAAGAAACTAATCAAGAGAGAGGACTCTGGCTAAAATGCTCAATCCCCATCCCGAAAGGCAAAGAGGATGGACATCAGAAGAAAAAGAAAGCAGGAAACAACCCAGAAACCTGCCACAGAGGGCCTCTGAAAGGCTCCACCCTGCAGACTATCAAAGCAGACGCTGTGACTTTATGGCCAACTGTTGGGCAGAGTGCATGGAATCTTATGTAAGAAGTGGGAAATAGTAGGTTATGGAGAGGACAGGAACCTCACAAGGAGAGCAACAGAACTAGAAGATTTGAACACAGGGGTCTTCCCAGAGACCCATACTCCAACCAAGTACCAGGCATGGGGATAACCTAGAACCTGTGCCGCAGATGTAATCCATGGCAGTTTAGTGTCTAAGTGGGTTACATAGTAATGGGAAGAGGGACTGCCTCCGACACAATCTGATTGGCCTGCTCTTTGATCACCTCCCACTGAGGGGAGAGCAGTCTTACCAGGCCACAGAAGAAGACAATGCAGTCACTCTGGATGTGGTCTGATAGACTTAAGATCAGATGGGAGGAGGACCTCCCCTCCCCAGTGGACTTGGGGAGGGGCATGCATGAAGAAGGGGAAGGGAGGGTGGGATCGGGAGGGGAGGAGGGAGGGACTTATGGGGGGATACAAAGTGAATAAAGTGTAAAAAAATAATAAAAAAGGTAAAAAATAAAAAAATAAAGCACCTCTATATTTTTAAAGCAAAAAAAACCAAAAACCAATATCTTCAATTAATGGGTCTTAAACTACCACTCCAAATATTTTTTAAGATTTATTTATTCATTTATTTACCCATGTTTGTGTGTATATAAAATCTTCGTTTGGACCTATTAGAAAAAGTATATACTTTCATGAAGTTTAATATAGTTGTGATGAAACACGATGGCCCAAAGCAACTTCAGAAGAAAGGGCTTACATGGTGTATATGTGAATACACATGCATGCACATGCTGAGACAGTCAGAGAAGGACTCCAGATCCCTCACAGCTGGGTCACAGACCTCACTGGAAGGTCCTGCTTGTGAGTGCAGAGATTTAAAATCCGTTCCTCACAGACTGCAGCAACTACCCTTCTACATGCGAACTGTCTATCACTCCAGTTTTATGGATAAATGTTGTTTGCACCAACTATTTCTCTCTTATCTGGTCAGCTGACTGACATTCAATGAGTATTAAAAATATTTAACTTATAAGATGCTTATAGCTCAATATGTGTTGACTTCCAAGTTAAGATGAAAATTTATGAATTTTCAATTAAAATTCCAATCTTCAATACTAAAATATTTTAATAGTTCATAAAATATTTACACACCAATAAAAAGTTTTAATTTTACTGAAATATTTAAGTGATTTAAAAAATAATGATTTTTTAGTCTGAATGATTTAAAAAATAATGATTTTGAAATTTTAACACAAATTCTATACAAGTATTTTAAGGCAAACTCTCTGATCATGTTATGTAAAAGTGAAATTAAATGTTTAAAGAGCATTTGAATAAAGAAAGAGCAATTGAAAAAAAATCCAGATTACTTGCCCAAATCCCTAGCATAATTTCTCCCTGGGCCTTAAAACACCTTATAAAACATGTTTTCAGTTGATCCCATAGTGCAGCTTCTACTTTCTTATATCCGATGAGGATTTAATCCAACTTTAATAGAAAGTTAGGGGCATCTGTAAAGTTTAAAGTAACAACAGCAGCATGTGCATTTTCAATAGCTCTCATTAGCTTTTATTGTAACAGGCCAATCAGCCCACAAAGCAGAAACATTACTAGCCTGAGTGAGCTTGTCAGAAAAAGGCAGTTGGATGCCAGATGCCTCTTAGTGTTTTTCATTGAATGTAGTGAATTCACCTAATGTATATTGAAAAAATATATATATGAGGTTAAGTTAAACAAATGACATGAGATTTACAAGCTTTCCTCATCCATCACAGTCCTTCCCTCAAAATTCCTGTTTCATAGTGATCGTAATATGTTTGACATATTAAAGTACTGAACTTGCTATTTTCCAAACTTTCCAGTAATAAAGTGAGACTACAAAGCAGAGTAATTACTCACAATTGTTTCCAACAGTAGAGATATATAAAAGGAATACAGCCTAAAATCCAATTTATTAATAACAACTGACCCATAAGAGACAAAGGAAATGATACAATGAGGAATTAAGAAGACCTTTCAGTGTTGTGGCCACACGGCCTGGGTGTGGGTCTCACTCATCTTATTCTACCCATGCTGCACTGGACATCTCATACCGCCTTTTCCCTCCTTTGATTTTAGTTTTGTTTGTTTGTTTGTTTGTTTGAGACAGGGTTTCTCTGTGTAGCCTTGGCTGTCCTGGGCTCACTTTGTAGAACCAGGCTGGCCTCAAACTCACAGAGATCTGCCTGCCTCTGCCTGCCTCTGCCTCCCTGAGTTCTATAATTACAGGCATGCACCACTGCGCCCAGCTTCTTCCAAACTCTTTTTTACCTCTAGTCTTTTCTACTTCACTCCTTAATCACCTCAGTGCTTCTCATCAGAAAGCCAGAGGTCATCTCTGAAATATAACAGTTCATAAAAACCTATATTGACACTATTGCCAAATTCCATCCATTTGACCTTCAAAGTATCCCCCTAGTTTACTTTCCTCGTTATCCCTACAGCTCCACTATGATTCTCTTAAGCAATAACATCTCAAGTCAGAAGCAACAGACTCCCTAATAGTTTAAACTGTTTCCCTGCTTGGCCCTCCAATACATTCTCCACTGTACCTACAATTTCTTTTTAAAATTATCCTATATAGAGTTGGTAGTATACCAACATCTACAGTATTTAAATCCTAATTCTCATAACTTGAAAATATTTGGCCTTACATTAAAATATTAAATTTTAGGGCCTTGAAAAGAAAGATTACCTTAGGTTACTCAAGCAAGGTAACTAATCGAATGATTCCTTTGAACAGAAAAAAATCTTAATTGTTTTAATTTGTCTTAATTTGTTTTTTAACAGAAAAAAACCTAAATTGTTCAGAGGAAACAGAGTCAATAAAACAATGTTTTGACAATGCACCAATTACTTATCCATGAAGGGAGAAGGCTTTGAGACAAGGAATACAAATGCCTCTAAACGACAGAAAAAGGAAGAAAAATGGATACACCAGAAAGGAAACAAAAAACAAAGAAACCAATCAACAAACAAAAAAGCAGTCTTGTCGATGTACCAATTTTAGCCCAATATAACTCATACTTTTAACAAACAGAGTTATAAGAAATAAATCCCTAAATA
Organism: Psammomys obesus; assembly: GCF_907164565.1. Classification (NCBI taxonomy): domain Eukaryota; kingdom Metazoa; phylum Chordata; class Mammalia; order Rodentia; family Muridae; genus Psammomys; species Psammomys obesus. The sequence continues at coordinate 6,067,053 of NW_026596256.1, forward strand.
AGTTTCTAAAGTTTCTACTTTTTGACAAAAGTAGAAATCAATGTAGTATTCTTTGTTTAGAACCAGTTCCTTAATGTAGCTTTTCATAGGTACTGTATGACTGGGTTCCTGTCTATCTACTGAAATAATTCTGATAACTTTTCCCCCTTGATTATTATAGTAAGCCAATGGATTATCCAAATTTTGCTAGACATTTGTCCCACCTCTCAGCCTGCCTCCAATCACTGTCTCCATTCTTATCCCAAACTAACCAAACATGCTCAGTCCTTGGCATAAATGTCACTTCTTTGAGGTACACCTGATGTCCAAACCAAATTATGTTTCTTCTCTTAAGCTTCTCAAAACTTAAAACTTTATTCACTAGTATACAGCATAATTTACAATCATGCATTTCAGTACATGAATTCTAAAAGTGTTTATCTAATATCCTAGACCATTTCTCTTCCCTTTTACATATGTGTATGACATAGTAAGTAGAAAATCACTGATTTACTCATAATAGTTATAACGAAGGACATTACGATGTTCATTAAATTATGAAGTTAACAGAAAGTACTCGAAGAGAGATCCTTTGACTAACTGAAAACAGGCAATTACATTAAAGAAGAAATAATCATGAGAAACAGATATGATTTCAGCTTCACATAGTTGAAATATATAACATTTTTAGCATTTAGTACTCAGAGTTGCAGAATCGATACCAATACATTATGATTCTACAAATAATGACACAGTTAGAAAATGGTTTAATAATAATACTTTCTTCTGTGGATGGGGTTAGTGGGTGCATGCTTGTGTGGCAGCCGGTGTGGGAGCCAGAGGTCAACCTCAGATTGTTGTTCATCAGGATCCTCCCACATGGTTCTTGGAGAAAGGGCCTCTTTGACCTGGAGCATACTGATTTAGCTGCATTATTTGGATAGTACACTCTAGGACTTGCCCACCTCGGCCTTTCCAGCTCTGTGATTACAGGCCAGCCACCATGCCCAACTTATTTTTAACACAGGTTCTGAAGACTGAACCAAGGTTGACTTGCCTGTGTGGTTACCATTTTACAGACAGAGCTTTTCTCTAGCTAAGGCTATTAACAGTTATAGTAATGTGTATCATTTCCTATTTGTATTTATATATAATTTTGCTAATATTAGTGGACATGATATGTAGGACATATTTAATTTTTCAAATATAAAACCAAATAAATCTTGAGGCCCATTTATAAATAAAAACATAGAAAGCATTTCTACATTATTATATATTTACTATGTGTGTGTATACATAAATGCCTCTGCTACTGTGTATGTGCGGAGGTCAAAGGACAACTTGGAGGAATCAATTCTCTCCTAATATGTAACACTGAAGATAAAACTAAAGTTTGGTGGGAAAGCAAGTGTCCTCACCTGGTGAGGCAGCTCATCAGCTCAGGAACAACCTTTTGACACTGAGACATTATGATGCCATCTACAAAGTTCAAGCTCCAAAACCATACAATTAAAGTTCTATGAACAAAAAACAAGAACAAAAATCCTCATAATGTTTCAAGTACATACATGATTTTGTATTGTGCCATGTTCATTATTATTCTTGGTAACATGTGACCCCGTACCCAAAAGAACAATGTTTCTAACTATACAAGTATTTACTCTGAATCTTCTTTACTACTGGGAAAGAGTCTAAGAATAGAGTCATATGAGAATTCTAACTGCTTGTGAGAACACTCCAAGACAAAAAGACAAGACAACCTTGGGACCTCATTTTCTTTCTTTTTAAAAAATATTTACTTGTTTATTCATTTATTTATTACAATTTATTTACTTTGTATCCCCTCTGCAGTCTGCTTACTTGTTTCCTCCCAGTCCTACCCACTATCCCTCTTCTCTCCCTATGCCCTTTCCCTACTTCCCTGATAAGGGAAGACCTCCTCCCCTTCTATCTGACCCAAGCTTATCAGGTCTCATCAAGGCTGGCTGCATCATCTTCTTCTGTGGCCAGGCAAGGCTGCACCCCCCCCAAGGGGAGGTGATCAAAGAGCTGGCCACTGAGTTCATGTCAGAGACAGCCCCTGTACCCCTTACTTCCACAGAGGACCTCAGAAAGACTCTACCCATCAGGCTATTGAAGGAGATACTGAGACTCACAGCCAAACTTTGGGCAGAATGCAGGAAACCTTATGGAAGAAGAGGAAGATAGAAAGACTTGGAGGGGACTGGAACTCCACAAGGAGAACAACAGAGCCAAAATACCTGAGAACAGGGGGCCTGCAGAAACCAATACTACAACCAAGGACCATGCATGGAGAGGACCTAGACCCCCTTGTTCAAAGGAAGCCAATAGGCTGCTTAGTTTCCTTATTTTCTTTAAAACACAGAATTATTCTTGGAATGTGTTCTCATGCTCCTCCTGGGTGTAGCAGATGGAAGGGAGTTTACTTCAGCTGTTATTATTCAGATACCTCTATGGAAAAACATGTTTTTGCCACGTGATGCTTGTCCTTGTGATTGAACACCTTACTCATGTTAGTCTTCTTAAAGCTCAGGGTTCACATTGTCTGAAGGTCTGAACAGAGTTGGCTTTGCATGAGACTTTAGTCCACCTCATTTTTAGGCCCTGCTCTCCCAGGTTCATGTCACCAACTAGAGTGATAAACACTTTAAATTCACAGGTTCTTTGTTATTATTAACCTTTAACATGTATAGAACTAATGTGAAATAATGAAAGAGATTAGGATAAAGCTTCTAGGGTATATAGCAAGATTCTATCTCAAAGAAAAAAAAAACACAAAAAAGGAATAATATAATTTCCTTCTCAAAAGCTGTACTATGTACCCCTTTGCCAAGCAATACTTCTTCCACTTGACTAGAAAACTTACATGTAAAATATATAGAATGCTCATGTGTTAACATACAGAATTATTTAGGCTATTTAGACTTTAATGCATGTGTTTTTTCTTGTAATATATTATTTTTTGTAATATGAGTGAGGTAACTCAGACCCAGAAAGACACACATGGTATGTACTCTCATAAGTGGATATCAGCCTATAGTACAGTATAACCATATGACAGTCCATAGGCCTAAAGAAGCTAAGTAACAAGGAGAGCCCAAGGAAGATGTTTGAGTCCCACTCAGAAGGAGAAACAGAATAATTATTGGAAATGGATGAAGAGACAGAACTGGGTGGGAGAGGGTGTGGAGAGAAGAAAAAGAGCGGGCATCAGATGTGGAGAGAGTGGGGATGGGAGGTAAGAGGGTGGGGAGAAAGAAGAGAAACTGAGAGGGGGGATCTCTGAAACAAGCTGGAGACCTGTGACAGGGGAGGCTCCTGGGTGGATATAGAGGTGACTAGCTGAAACTTCTTTTTTTAATTATATTAATTACAGTTTATTCACTTTGTATCCCAACTGTAGCTGCCTCCCTAATTCCCTTCCAATCCCACCTTCCCTCTCTCATCTTCTCCCATGCCCCTCTTGAAGCCCACTGATAGGGGAGGTGCTCCTCCCCTTTCATCTGACCCTAGCTTATTAGGTCTCATCAGGACTGGCTGCACTGTCTTCCTCTGTGGGCTGGTAAGGCTGCTCCCCCATTAGGGGGAGGTGATCAAAGAGCCAGCCACTGCGTTCATGTCAGAGATAGTCCCTGTTGCCCTTACTATGGAACTCACTTAGATACTGAGCTGCCATGGGCCACATCTGTGCAGGGGTTCCAGGTTATCTAAAATATATAAAGAATTCAAGAAGTTAAAAAACAACAAAACAAGTAATCCAATTAAAAATGGAAAACAGAAAACAAAGCTAAACAGATAATTCTCTGTAGAGGAATATCAAATGACAGAGAAATGTCATTCTTGACACTTAAAGACATGTTAATGACTTTAATGACACTTAAAGAAATGTTTAACAGCCTTAGTCATCAGGGAAATGCAAATCAAAACAACCCTGAGATTTCACCTTATACACATCAGAATAGCCAAGATCAAAATCTCAAGTGACAACACGTGCTGGAGAGGATGTGGAGCAGCTTCTTGCTATAGTGGACATGTTGACTGAAGTGGCCACTTTCTAGCCATTTAGGACTTCCAGTGGAGAGAGGGGCACCAACCATCCACAAAAACTTTAACTGCAAATTTACCCTGTCTACAAGATGTGCAGAAATAAAGATGAAGCAGAGATTGAAGGAATGGCCAACCAGTGATAGACCTAATCTGACACACATCCCCTAGAAGAGAGCCAACCCCCAAAAGTATTAATGATATTCTTCTATGCTCGCAGAAGGAGCCTAGTGTAACTGTCCTCTGCGAGGTCCACCCAGCAGGGGACTGAACAGATGTGGAGACCCATAGTCAAACATTAGGCTGGGCTCACAGAGTCTTATGGAAGAGTAGGGGCAAGGATATAAAGACCCAGAAGGGACAAGAACTCTTCAAGAAGTCCAGCAGAGTCAACTAACCTAGGCCCGTGGGAGCTTACAGAGACTGAAGCACTAACCAAAGACTGGACCTAGACCCTGACACGTATGAAGCTGATGGGCAGCTCAGTCTTCATATAGGTCCCATAGCGAATGGAGTAGGGGCTCTCTGACATAGACTCTGTTGCCTGCTTTTGGCTCACTTTCCTGTAACTGGGCTCCCTCATCTGGGCTCAGTGGAAGAGGATGTACTTAGTCCTAATGCGACTGGATGTGTTGCAGTGGGTTTGTACAAGGTGGGGACTGGGTGCACTCTTGTTTTCTGAGGAAAAAGAAAGGAGAGATGGGAGAAGATGGTGCAAGGATGGGACTAGGACGAGAGGAGGGAAGGGGCTGGAATTGGGATGTAAAATGAATGAATAAATAAATTTAATAAAATGTAACAAAGAAAAACGTTTGATGCAATCATTCCAAATCAGATATAAATCCTAAAATATCACACTTTATAACAAATAGTAAGAAATAAATTGAACAAGATAATCTTTCCTAACATCTGGAAGTACATACTCTAATAAACCAAAAACATAAGAAAGCAAATAAGCAGATACTATGGTCAAGAAGAGGATGGCAGTGGGCCATGAATTCCTGCAATTACATCTGTAACTTCCCTTTATTATATCATAGCCAAAGACAAATCTTGAAAAATACAAATCTGAAAAAGAAATGCAAATATGGTTATTTAAAAATGATTTATGTATTCATTGTTTTGCGAGTGTGTGCTGAGCAAAATGTATGGTGCAACACAAGCATGTAGGTACTTGCGGAACAGAAAAAAGTTTCAGATCTGTGGAACTGGAGTTAGAGGCTGTTGTGAGCTGCCTGATGTGGTGGTAGGAACAAAACCTACATCCTGGGAACACAACTCAGGCCCTCTGAAAGAGCAGAAAGTGCTCTTAATTTCTGACCTTCCTCTCCAGCTCCACTAACCTAAATATTTTATGCAAACACGGGAATATAAATATTTTAAGCTTATGACATGACATTTCTAACCTGTTAATATATCTAACTCAAGTTAAACTAACAATGACATAACTCCTTAGAATATCATGGATTAACATGTTTTGTTTAATTAAAAAAGAAGTGTCACAGAAGTATGTTGCTAGAATGACAACTCAGAGTTGGGAATGCCTATATTAAACTTATATACAAAATGAAACAAGAAATACATCCTTGGTGTAAGAGGCACAGTCATAAAATAGGCATTTAATTTTTTTGCTATGTCTGAAAAATCTAACAATAACTACAAATGGTTATTATATATAAGATTATATATATAATCTTAATGGTTGACAATAAATGGATTACACTCACCCTCTGGAAGTTAAATGTTTATTTTAGGCCTTTGATAGAATGTTCTAATTTGTAACATTAAAAAAAATCCCACATAATGTTTATATTATAATATAATGTATATATATTATATATATATATATATGTTACTAATTTACACAAATAATTTTTTATTTTACCATAGTGTTCAAAAGCCCCACTCCACAATATGAGAACTCATCCAGGTATAAATAAAAATACTTTGCTAGCATTAGTTGTTGTAAAGTTGTCCTAAGACATCATTAGTTATGGACTACACCAAACCATGGTTTCACCTGGGGCCCAGTGTAGCCCTCAAAACTCACTCCAATCGGTAGCAGAAATCACTGCCTTCTCAGGCCATGCCTCACTTCCCCATTACTTACTTCTTGCTGGAGTTTAGCTGAGAGGTGCTCTTAGCTCCTACATTAGGTGCTGTCCAGAGCTTGATCACCATTCAGTGTGTTCCTGAATTCCTCTTTTGCAACCTGGACCATCACTCTTATATTTAAATGTGACTAGCGATGTAACCAATCACAGTAGGAAAGCCCACCATGTTCAGCAAGTCTTGAGCTGTACAAGGTGTGCACACAGGAAAGACTTGCAACCACCAGAGGGCGCGCTCCCTGGTAAACATTTGTTCTGCAGCAACAAACCTTCTGTTGACAGGAACCAGAAGCACTACATTTCATTTCTGCCGCTTGTACGCTTCATCTCTAAGAGTTCAATGACTTTTCTTTACATCAGTTTGCTTCTCTTCGCACCGTGTTCACTTTTTTTATTACTTGAAACATTTCTTGAATATATTTTAATGGTTGTTGTTGTAATGTCTTTATTTGTACAATTTATTGTTGCTTACAAATCTATTTCTGTACAATGATTTTTCTGCTTATGTTCATGCTTTCTAAGCATGTTTAAAAAGCATAGTTGGATGTTTAACATTTAATTTCATATTTTTTTCATGAAAGACTTTTTATGACTTAAAGTAGTATGACTAAGCTCTGACTAGACGTCAAAGAACCCATAGAAACGATAGAACCCATAGTTCACTTTGTTATGTTATGTTCAATCTTTTTTCCTACAGTATGCTGCATTTTAGACTAATTTAATCGCACTACTGTAGTGTGACTGTTAAGAGCTAGTGAATGCCAGCACAGTGAATATTAGTACAGTACATTAATACCCTCAACTTTAAGATGTTAACAATAAATATAATGGAATGGAAGAATAATAACTGTTCCTGATTCTCAGTAGCCACATTATAGAAATACAACTTACCCTCTTTACAAATATTTCTCATGAATATTTATTTTAAAACAGCCCATGAAACAAGAATGAGTCATGAGTGACATACAGTATGAGTCATGAGGTGACATCAGTATTACCTTTGTAAAATGAATGGGCAAAACTCTGCTCAGGCATCAGCTTGGCAAGAAGTCCATGGTTCAGACTTGGATGAGGGATAGATGGTATTACCACAACTGTGGAGAGAATCATGGAGCCAAATTTAAAAAGGAAAGTGACAGTCTGTAATATAATCCACATGAAAGTTGCATCACACTTTTATAGTACTGCAGCAGGCAAAAATTATGGAGCCAACTTTGCAAAGGAGAGTGAGTCTGAATATAGTCCACACCAAAGACTCATGGCACTTCTATAGTACTGCAACAAGCAAACAATACTAAAGAGCACATCTCTGAAGGCGGGAAAGTAGTGCCAAGAAAAATGAAGCATACAATATACTCACCAAGTAGAGTACTTTGAGCAACATACATGAAAGAAAATACACACGGAAAACTAGAAAACTAGACCTAAAAGGTTCACTATAATAGTGCTCATTTTATATTTACATGTCACATACATGCTTTAAAAGGACATCAACCTGAATGTCAAGCTGATGTCTAACTGGCAGAATAAAATTAAAATAATACTGATAATGAAATAGTATGGCCTGAAATGAGAAAATCCTCTGACTAAAATGTGATCTTCTGTCTCTTGAAGCAGTAAAAAGAAAATATTTGTTACACTTAACAAGATGCAGTGGTTTGACCACAAATCTCTATTCAGTTTTAAAACATCCATTAATAAAGCATATGTCTTTACTTAGTAAAGAATTCTACCTATAAGTTAATCCAATAGCACAAGAAATAAGCATTGAGTTTTTAAGGTTATAGTATGAACAACAGGAAAATGATCTTGATATAAACACTTATTAGGAAATACATCACAAAACATTTATAGTTTTCAAGCATAGTATGAAAGAACAATTGTCAGAGCATGGTCCAAGAATGGAATTGTGTGAGAATTCTGTGTACTTGTAAGAACAGTCCGAGAAAACAAGACAAGAGTCTTGTGATCTCGTTTTCTTCAAAACACAGAATTGTTCTTGGAATGTGTTTTCGTGTTCCTCCCAGTTACAGTGCATAATAGTCAGTTTACTTGTGATTACTCATTATTGTTTGCTGCTGTTGTTCTATTAAATTTTTAAACTATCCTTTAAATGCCTCTATAGAAAACCATATTTTTGCCATGTGTAGCTTATTCTTGTGATTGTATACAGCTTGAACTCATGAGAATTTTATTCATGTAACTTCTCCTTAACTATTTTTTATTTTTTTAAAAAAATATTTTTTAATATTAATTACAGTTTATTCACTTTGTAGCCCGGCTGTAGCCCTTTCCCTCATTCACTCCCAATCCCACCCTCCCTCCTTTATTTCCTCCTATGCCCCTCTCCAAGTCAACTGATAGGGGAGGTCTTCCTAGCTTATCAGGTCTCATCAGAACTGGCTGCACTGTCCTCTTGTGTAAGAATATAAATTGTCTGAAGCTATGAATAAAGCTGGTTATTGCTTGAGACTTTAGTCCAGCTCATTTATCAGCTCTATTCTCCCAGTTCCCACTGCTGCTACAGTGGTGGCAGCCAATAACGCAACAACTCCTGCAACACGAGTGTGTTGCAAATGACACCAGTATAACCCAATGTGGCTCACTGTTGTCTATGATGTTACTTCTCCTTAACTCTTTTAGTTAAAACTACTTTGTATAAACTTTTCACAACTTACACAAAATTTAAAATGTTTGTTTGCAAACATTTGCTTGCATATAATTGATATAATATTCAGATGTTGAATTAAGCCTTCACTTAGGAGGGAGCGGGAGGAGAGAGAGCAAAGAAGGGAAGGAGGCAATTTTTAAGTTAGGCAATAGAGACTGATATTTTACCCTATTTTTTACCTTGAATAACGATGTGGGAACCTATTTTCATGCTTATAAAAGTGACACAAGAAATGTGTTGAAAGACATGAGTGAACATAACCAAATGATTTGCATTTATTTTTACTCCTGGGAAATAGTTACCCCAAAGTGGCACGGACACACAAAAGTGATAGCAAATATATACAATCATAACTAGTACATTTGTGTGGAACTGCAGTGTACTAAATCAGTCTCTCTACCAATTCTGTAAATGTCTGACATATCTATGAGTAAGTACAGTTCAAACATGTACACAAAAGCGTTAGCAGGAAAGAGATAAATACAGGCGAAATGCCCAATTAAATACCTGTACTTGTTGGTGAATTTATTTCTTGTCTGATGTTTCTACCCGGCTGGCTTCCAGATCTTGCAGTCTCTCTCTGGGGTTCTAATATGTCCCGATACTTAGACACCATCAGAACAGAGATGAAGTAAACAACAGCCAGAGCTAAGAACTGTGCCTGCTTGCTATCATCCTGTGTAAAATGAAAAGGCAGTTTGACACTAGAATTTTTAAGATATAAATATTTTTGTTTTATTACACATTAAACTTTGGTTTACAAGATGCTAGGGAGATGGCCTAGTAGTTAAAAACACTTGCTCCTCTTACAGAGGACCAGAATTCAGGTCCTAGCACCCACTTCAGGTGGTTCACAATGATATAATACTGTATCTCCAGGTGATCTGACTTCCTCTCTGGCCTCTTTGGACATCAAACATATACATTAACGCCCCAAATTAAAACAAACTAAACATTTGGAGCCATCTCAGATGGTTTAGGGGATAAAGTCACCTGCTTTTGATCCTAGGCAACCAAACGGTAGAAGGCTCCATAACACTGTCATCTGGCCCTCACCCATGCACTGTGGCAAGTGAGCATGGGTAAGGGTATTGTGTGCAAGCACACACACACACACACACACACACACACACACAAAATAAATGTAATTTCAAAAATAGTTAAGAACTGATAATTCTAAATTGTTATTTATTAAGTACTATGTTAAATATATACACACAAATACCTAAAATGTTTCAACTGACTTATAAGCCGAAATAATTTTAAAAATTAACAGTAAAATTTTTGTTCAATGTGCTACAAAATATCACCCTGTTCTCTCATTATTTTTTTTTTTACTTTTTTTCTCTCACTATTTTTATCTGTGATTTCCTTATTAAAAATGCTGATGAAAAGAATTAATGATCTGGGGTTTTTTTTGTAAATCTGGATTTAAACATTATAAGCAATAAGTAAGGTTAGTAGAAAAAACTTACAACTAGAAAGCATGCTACTACCTGAACAAGAGGCTATGTGGACTTGAAGATGGCAGAAATTCACAAACAATGGCAATCATAAAATAAGAATTTCATGCAGTCCCATTATGGAACAGAAGTTTAAGTATGGAACAGAAGTTTAACATATGTAATGGATAATTAAAGTTATTACTGTATTAACAGGTTAAAAGATGTAATAATCTAGTTTTTCTGATAGGGAACATGAATTCTCAAACACTACAGATATTTGAGGTGCTTATTTCCAAATCTCAATGATGAAATGGTATTTGGCCACAGAACAGTACAGTAAGAAAGGGTCTGAAAAAAGAGGACATTAGTTTGAAGAGGCATTAAGGTGTATTAGGAAAGAAAGCACCATAGCAAGTTTGTTATCCCCAAAATACACTGAGCAGTATACAGCCACAGGCGCTCTTTTCCCCAAAGCTGAGATGAGCAGGGAAAATAACATGAAGACTAAATAAGAAGAATTCTCAACACATTCTTGTTAGATCACACATCTAAAGAAGCTGGACACCTGTAAACTTTTGATCAGCTAGTAAGACTGGTATTTCCAAACCAAAATTATAGTAAGCAGCAATGGGCCATCAGGACAGAAATATGAAAAAGAAATTAATTACTTTAATAACGAACAGTCTATCCACCTAAGGAAAATTCTAATATAACTCAGAATTTATATACATTTGTCAGAAAGAAAACAAACGACAAATATTTACTGATTATTTGCTATGCTCAAACAAAATAAGCATACTAACAGAGGAAATGATCAAAATAATAAATTTATTCTGAACTATTGTAAATTAAGTCTTCCATATGCTGGGTCAGATATAGCCCATAGACTCAGTCTCCAAGTGGGTTCTCTAGTAAGGGGAACAGGGACTTTCTCTGGCATGAACTCAGTAGCAGGCTCTCTGATCGCCTCTCCCTGGGGGATACAGCCTTGCCAGTCTACAGAGAAAGACAAAGAAACCAGTCCTGATAGGCTATAGTCAAATAGAAGGGGAGGAGGACATCCCCTATCAGTGGACTAGGGGAGAGGCACAGAGGGAGAAAAGGGAGGGACAGTGGGATTGGGAGGAGAGGATGGAGGGGGCCACAGCCGGGATACAAATTTAATAAATTTCGATAACAATAAAAAGACAGAAAAAAGAGCTCTCTCCTTAAACTATATTTATCTGTGAATGTTATTAAGCCATCTTTTTAACTCAGATTCCTGCAGATACAATTTGTGAAACTAGGGGCCAGTGAGATAGTTCAAAGGGTACAGGCTTCTACTGCTCAAGCCTGCAAATCTGAATCCAATCTCTGCAAATCTGAATCCAATCTCTGTAACACTCATAAAGTTGGAAGGTGACAGTCCCTGTTCCCCTTACTAGGGAAGCCACTTGATACTGAGCTTTAATGGGCTATGTCGGAGCTGGGGTTCCATGCATAGTACCTGGTCGGAGAATCAGTCTCAGGCAAGTCCCTGTGCCCAGATATATTTGGTCCTTGTGAAGCTCCTGTTATCTCCAGGTCTTACTAACATTCTCTTCTTTCATATGATTCCCTGCACTCTGCCCAGGCATGAACTCTATGGCTAGCTCTTTGACCTCCCCTCCACCCTCCACTGGGAGGAGCAGCCTAGCTAGGCTGCAGAGGACATTGCAGCCAGTCCTGGTGAGACCTGATAAGCTAGGGTCAGATGGAAGGGGAAGAGGACCTCCCCTATCAGTGGACTTGGAGAAGGGCATGGGAGGAAATGAGGGAGGGAAGGTGGAATTGGAAGGGAATTAGGGAGGCGGCTATAGTTGGGATACAAAGTAAATAAACTGTAATTAATATAAAAAAATAAAAAGGAAAAAAAAGTTGGAAGGTGAGAATGGGCTCCATAAAGTTTTCCTCTGGCCTCTACATTTTTCTTTGGTATAAAAACTCCCCTCATATGTATCACAAGTACATATCTATACAATAATAAGGAATATTTTTAAATGAAAGCAAATGTTTTCCCATGCACAAAAGTGACTTCCATTAATACCTTAGGAGGTCACTTTTTATACCTAAATAAAGGAAACATTGAGAATAACAAAATATTCATTATGTAAAAGTGGAGTCAAGAATCTAAAAGGCAGAACCAGGTAACCTAAGATAAATCTGATTAGTGCTCCAAGACTATCTCTAATCTTGGAATAAAAAATAAGGTTCAAAATTTCTCATCATTGTGTGAGCAGCAGCAGTGTATGCACGCGTGTGTCTTCTTGCCTGTGAGGGTGCGTGTGGAGGCCGGAGGTTGACACTGAGAGGCTTCTCGTACCCTCTACACTTTAGGAGAGTTCCTCACTGAGACAGAAACTTCCTCTGCAGCACCAGCTTTAGAATTAAGGATGTGCAGCACACCATGCATGGCTCTTCTGCAGGTGCTTGGGATCTGAACTCAGATCCTCATGCTTCTGCAGTAGGTACATAACCCAGGAGCCATTTCCCCAGGCCTGCACACACACATACCATTTCAGAAGCAAACTATCATTAAGTCTTTGGAGATAACTAAGGCTCAATCATTTTACCATCAGGTATGCAATATGTTGAGATACCAGGTAAAGACAGAGTTACAAACATAACACTGTTGCAAGTTGATTTTTGCTTATTTTTTTTTTATGGAAGCCAAGCAGATTTACAACTTACCACATCTCGAAAGACAACAGCACGAAGGCGATTGATATCAACATCCTGAAGAAGTCTGTCAGGATCCTTGATAGGAGAAAGGTTACCTGGGACATTTTCTAAGGGAGTCTTGGAAACAAAAGGGAATTATTAAGAAATACCATATTCTTGAAAATTATTTAGAAACATCACTTATAGTATTTTCTACCTTAGACTGAGTCTGCCACAATATTTCCTAAATTACTGACAGCAAAACTCAGGCACAGGGCTATTGTTCCCCTCTGTTTGTCATGCCTTCTCTTCTCAGTGTTCCTATTTGCTATCAACATAGGTGCTTCTAGGGCCTCATATAAGCAGAAAGCTGTATAAGAAAAAAAATGATCTTTCCTTTCAGAAGAACAAAGGTCAAGCCTCTGTTATCTGGCTTAATGTTTGTTACTAAAATGTCCAATTAAAAATGCATTCAGTTTTCTTAATTTATCATCATACATATAAATATGAGATTAAAATATTAATATTTAACATTATGCAATTACAGGTGTAGTCATGTCACAATCCATTTTTAAAGATAAGCTCTAAACCTAACTTAGTCATACCTCAGTAGAGTTGGTTGACATTAGAGAATATACCATTGAAATGATTTTCTACAGTTGAAGAAACAAACAAAAGAAAAATCTAAGGATTTTAGATAATATGCCCGTAACATAAATTAGCAGTGCAGCAAGTTACTTTTCACTCAGTGCTTTTTCGGTTCCTCAATGTGCTAAGGATGCTTTGGATTAAATCTGACAATGTGCGCATATAAAACTGTAAATGCAAATTTTGCACATAACAGGAATGTGCTTATAGTCCAGCTCCTACTTCTCTATAGATGCCATTGTGATGTTTCACTCCTAAAGGAGGGTGTGAAGCTCCGGGGGAGCATGGTATAGCAAAAAGATCAGTATTTGAAGGCTGACGGTTCCATGGTTCAGGCCACCCTAGGAACCACTATGTACTTTGATACATTATTTTTGTAAATAGTTTCCATTAAAATCAAGCTTACCTACTCTATATGAAATTGTAACTGCACCAAAGTTCAACTACATTATGTAAAATATAGCCTTATACTTCTAGCATGGGATAATTATGAAAAGTTACATACAAAATACAGCACATATAGTATATTGAAAATATTTTAATATATATACCATTTTACATTTTAAAAGATTCCCCTAATCCCATTTGACTTTGTAAAGGTTATGTGAGGACAAGTTTAAATTGATGTTTCTGGGTTTAAACAGTATGAAAATGAGGTCCAGATGATAGGCCAGTCATACAAGACATCCAGATTCCTACCATAAAGTCCTTCTGCTGGATTAAAAATCAACTATGGCTTACTGCCTAAAGTGCCACATTTGAAACACATGAACAAAATATCCATCACTCATTTTTATACTTCATACTGATTGTGCTCAGCTAACAAATCGAATCTTTTCTTAATAGTCCAATATCACCACTTACCCACTTCTGACTAACAAACCTCTTCCTAGTGACACACTCACTAACTCAACTAAATGACACCAGTTTCTGTCTCATTGGGTATGTGGTCTGTACACAGCAAGAATAACCGCACTTGGTTTGAGGACTGTGGAAGACTTCCTGTCAGCCACTGTCGTTTATTTGGTAAGAAGAGTGCAGGCACAGAAGCCTCTCCCAAGCAGAGAATTAGTTCTGCATCTCCTAACAGTAAGAGGAGCAAGAGTGGCACCAGCAGCTCCTGCACGTTGATCGCACCTCAGGAACCTCTACGTATAATACCTTATTTTTGCATTTTAATCAAACAAACATCAGATAAGTTAAGATTCCCACCCACTTTAAAGTACTGGATATCTGAGGCATGAGGGACAAAGAAATCTGTCTCAGGGTCCTCTCTATGTTAAATGGCAGAAGCCAGAATACGTCTCAGGAGCATTTCTTCCCAATTGACCATGCTCCAGGTTCTCTGCGGGCACAGAGAAGCACAGCAGCGTCACTAGCCTCACTGCCTGTGCAGTGAGTGTGAGCCAGACAGCTGACACGTCCACACTTCACTTTCCAAGCAGGGAAGATCACTGTGGAGTCTTGTCAGCACTAAAACAATATGCGGGTCATATTATCTCAAGAATGTTTCACTGATAGCAGTGAACAAGGAGCTGTAACAGTGTAAATAACCAACAGACTTTACGCATGTCCAGTTGGCTTAGCAGAAGCTATAGTGATTCAAGCAATGGAACTTAAGCTTCTATGTTACCTCTTCAGTTGTTGAGTAAAAAATGACTGTGTGAACGCTGAACATTTAATTACAAGTGTAGGGAGTGACAAAGAGACATGCTGCCTTTACCGAAACCATCAGAGGAGCTGTCCCTGGTATCAAAAAATCTTTGCCCTAGGAAAGCAGCACCTCAGATGACCTACATGAATACATTTAAGACAGGTAAAATATAAGAAAATATACCCCAAGATAGGGAAAATATACAAAAGTTTAAGAAGTCAAAATCTTTAGATGAGCTAAATGAGGTCTACTGTATGCATGAAAGGTCACAATCAAGAAAATGTATACACACAAGCCACAGCGTTCACAAAATCTTCAAAGTCATGAAGCTGCATGTAATATAATGTGTCAGTTAAACATGGGAAGAGAGCTCATTTGGAAAGAAAACTGCCAGTATATTCCAAACTATTATATACCATTCATTAATTTGATGGGCAGCAAATAACTAGTCTTCCACCCAAAGTTCATCCATTTAAAAATAAGCTTTGCTCACAGGCTGATTTCTGAAGATAAATGTAACTGTTTAAAGCAGAAATACCAGAACTCTCCAGTCCTATGTGCCAATGTAATTCTTTAAAACCTATTGGAAGGAATTACTAGTATCTTCTGCATTAATGTACAGGTGAAAATGTTAAGAGGTTAGCTAACCTTGCATATATTGCTAAGAAGCAAAGCCAGCACCAGAGCCTCAAGCCTACATAACTTTATACACCATGCTGCACATACTCAGAATGAAAAAGGACTGCATATTACCGGAGAAATGGCTGATTACCTTGGATGCTGCTGTGGCGCTCGCACTTTGTGGTGCTTCCTGAGGTTTACTGCTTCCATGGGAAGATTTGTTTCCCCTGTCTCTCTGTCTCTGTCGACATTCTAAACAGTTTCTCACAGCTACACAACAAACTAAAACATCAGAAAGATATTAAAATAGATTGTTGACATGGCTATATAAGAACATGTTTTCACCTTTTTAATATTTATTTATTTATTTATTTATTTATTACAATTTATTCACCTTGTATCCTGGCTATAGCCAACCCCCTCACCTCCTTCCAGTTCCAACCCACCTCCCTCTTCTCCTATGCCCCTCCACTAGCCTACCTCCTCCCCTTCTATCTGACCCTAGCCTATCAGGTCTCATCAAGGCTGGCTGCATTATCTTCCTCTGTGGCCTGGGATAAGAAAATGTTTTACATTTATTTCTTTTTCTGTATGTTTCCTTTTCTGCCGTCAATTATTATTTTTACAATTAATTAGATAAATATTAAATTATGATTTACAAAAATGAAAGTACAATACATATAGAATATATACTAAATAAAATAGTCATGTATTCCCAGTCAGATGAAACAGATCACCAGGGCCTCTCAGACTCCCAAAATAAGTCTTCCTAATTCTATAATCCTCCATCAGTGGGATCTGAAAAAGATCATCCTGAGTGAGCTATCCCAGAAGCAGAAAGATGCACATGGTATATACTCACTCATATAGACACATAATATAGGATAAACCTACTAAAATCTGTACACCTAAAGAAACTAATCAACAAGGAGGAATCTTGCTAAAATGCTCAATTCCTATCCAGAAAGGCAAAGAGGATGGACATCAGAAGGAGAAAAACGGGAACAAGTCAGGAGCCTGACACAGAGGACCTCTGAAAGGCTCTGCCCTGCAGACTATCAATGCAGATGCTGAGACTTATGGGCAACCATTGGGCAGAGTTCAGGGAATCTTACGAAAGAAGTGGCAAACAGTAAGATCTGGAGAGGACAGGAACTTCACAATGAGAGCAACAGAACCAAAACATTTGATCACAGGGGTCTTTCCTGAGACTGCTATTCCAACGAAGGACTATGCATGAAGATAACCTAAGACCCCTGCATAGATGTAGCCCATGGAAGTTCAGTATCCAAGTGGGTTCCATTGTAATAGGAACAGGGACTGTCTCTGACATGAACTGATTGGCCTGCTCTTTAATTACCTCCCCATGAGGGGGAAGCAGCATTAGCAGACCACAGAAGAAGACAATGCAGCCACTCCTGATGAGACTCAATTGACTAGGATCAGAAGGAAGGAAAAGAAGACCTCCCCTACCAATGGGCCTGGGGAAGAGCATGCATGCAGAGGGTAGAGGAAGGGAGGGATTGAGATGGGATGAGGGAGGGAACCACGGGGGGAGGGGGGATACAAAGTGAATAAAGTGTAATTAATAAAGAATTTTAAAAATCCAAATATTCTGCATCAATAAAAAGTTTAGCAACTTAAAATGCCTATGGGAGAAGACAGTTTAGTGGGTGAGAGCATTTGCTGTACAGGCATGGGGCCCTAAGATCAAATCCATTGCACCACCTAAAAGGCTACACATGGTCCTCATACTTATGAGAGGACAGCTCCAGATTCAATGGAGAATGACAAAGGATACTGGAAATAATCTTCTGACTTCCACACATGCATGCACTGGCTGGCATAATCTTACATATATACAAACATACACACACACACATAAGTTATGCAAATATACAATTTTACATACAGACACATTCATAACAGCCTTTAAAATGTTTAGTAATAAGGCTCTGCTCTTGCTTCACCTATCTTGGTGTTCCTACAGAGCACACCTTCCCCTTTCAGGCACCGTCCTCCTAAGGGTTATAGCAGCCATTTTTCCAGCAGGGAGCCTACACTCCTATTACTAGCTTGTAATCAGATTTTGAGCCACCATTTCTCTCACTTCCTCCTCGCCTTCCTTTAGTCATTAGAGTCAGGCCTCTTCTAGGTAAGGGATCAGTGTGTACAAAAATCCTTAATTGTTTGACTGCCAAAGATACAAACAAGGTTAACAAAGGGATCTGCGTTAAAATCATTTCAGTGATAAGTACAAGCCTTATTGATTTTTAAATAATTCTAAATATTTGACTGTATTTGAAGCAATAAATAATGATTCTGTGCAATCTCCAATATCATGATACAAGTTTTTAAAACTGAGTAATCCTGGGGATTACAATACAGTTACTAAGCTGCAGAATCACCAATCTGAATCAATGCTTTCGGTACCTCAGAGCTGCACAAATACTTTTAATTACACAGTGTGCCCCGTTGCCTTAGCGTACTTACCTAGCCTTAGGCACTGTCTCATTAGCCCTCCAGAAGACATATTTTTTTCAGCTTCAATCTCACTAAAGTTTAGCGAGCTGGCAAACACAAGGACATCAACCATAGCCATGAGTCGGCTGAGAAACGTCACTGCCGTCTCTGCCGACATGCCTTGTGTCACTTCAATGTTTTCCAGTTCCGTCTTTAAAAAAGGAGAGTTAATCTTATTTAAAAGTGGGGAATTTGGTACATAACATATATTACAGGACAACAGACATTTAGAAAGCTTAAGTAAGAACAAAAAAATCAAGATATTACTTCTCACAAGAATAATTTTTTTATCCCTAACCACTATTCTTAAATAAAATGTCCATTTAAAAACTAGTATTAGTTTAAAATACTGTATCAGTTGAATAAAAGATTTCACATAATTTCACCAAGATACTTAGAGACAACCACATACAACTTCTTATTCTAGTTTCAGTATAAAAGAGGTGGTGTAGCCCATGGCAGTTCAGTGTCCAAGTGGTTTACATAGTAATGGGAAGAGGGACTGCCTCTGACATAATCTGATTGGCCTGCTTGTTGATCACCTCCCCCTGAGGGGGGAGCAGCCTTACCAGGCCACAGTAGAGGACAATGCAGCCACTTTTGATGAGAACTGATAGACTAAGATCAGAAAGAAGAGGAGAACCTCCCCTATCAGTGGACTTGGGGAGTGACATGCATGCAGAAAGGGGAGGGAGGGTGGGATCGGGAGGGGAGGAGGGAGGGGCTTATGGGGGGATACAAAATGAATAAAGTGTAATTAATAAAAAATTTTAAAAAAGAAAGTAAAAAAAGAGGTATAAAATTAGCCTTTCTCTCCTAAAATTATCATTTCCATTTACAAAATGTGTTTTTCTTTCTTACAGACCTAATAAAAATGAACCACAGCAATTTTTCTTGCTAGAAAAAGAGTTGATTGTCAATACACACTAATGACTTATCTATTTTAGAATAATAAACTGAAATATTATAGTTTCATAAAATCTGAGGTCAAAATGACAGAAGGGCTACTTGTTTAGATACTTAACTGGTAAGCTATGACTCCCTAGCTGGAGGAGGCAGAGGAAATGGCATTGTTAAGCTGAGAGATAGACTTTCATTAAAATATTCTCTGTGATAAAATGTCATTTCCTGTTTTCAGAGAAATATTAAAATGTATTCTTTTAGTTAGAATGTATAACTCCATAAGTTACAAGCAATGGTGATATTTTTTCATGCTATACTAACACTATAATGATTTTATTTTATAACTAGAATTATTTTTCCTATTGCTAGAAAGAGCAAAGATAAGAGATGCTGTGCAAATAAAAATTCTATTTGAAGTTTCTGAAAATGGGCACACTATCTATATTGATTGATCTTACCTTTAACCAAATGGTAGAGTCAAGCACATGGAATCAATTCCTGACCCTACTGACTTTCACACTGTCCTCGAAATACAAGATGCTTGCATATTTGTTTTGTTCCTGACACAGCATCAGTTTTAAGCAGCTGTGACCACAGCTGAACAGTTATAAGAAAAAAATTCATTGCAAGTTTATTTTCAATTGTTCAAAGATGAAACACTGGCCGTTGCTTAAAACAGTCAAACTCTTTTAACAACTTTTCAATAAATTAGAATTTAGCTAATAAATTAGAATTTATCTGTAGACATGTTCTTAAATTCTTCATCATTTCAAATTGTTAAAATTAAGAGAGCTGTACCTTACTATAATATTTATTGCTTTAGTTTGCAGTTGGAATCTGCAAATTCAACTAGTGACATATGCTCTAATTTTAAAATAGTGACTTAGAAATTAATATTAAGTTCAGAATTATTCTACTAAAATGTCAAAATTAAAAGCAAAAGCTATTATTAACATGAGCAATAATCTACAAAACAACTCTTATTCTGTTCTATTAATTTACAAACATGATGTTATATAAGCTTCCTATAATAAAGTTTACTTTATTTATATAATTCTCACTAAACCTTCATATACATCTCATCCAACTGCTTTAATTGGAATTCAAATCTGATTGCACATAGGATTTATTAACATTGTTTTCATTGTATTATGACACTTACTGTTGTGAATAATAAAACTCACCAACATACTGGGAAAATAATCATCTTAATGAATTTTTAAAATACACAAAAGATATGCCTGATTAAAAGATGATATGAAAACTCAAAACAGAACCAAGTAAAAAGTTGTCTAAGTAAAAATAAAATTTAAAAATAAAAACCTAAAAATTACTGCAAAAGTAATACTAACCTTAGAACCCTGGACATGCATTAGACAAAACAGACAACAGACCAAAAAAGTACAAGAAAAAGAAAATTATTAAAATTAAATGAAAATACATGTAAAATTGAAACACAAAATAATATTTTAAAATTATATTTGATTATTTTATTAAAAACAAAATTCTCAGAATAGATATTCATTTTATAAAGTACATGATTATAATTAAGATTAAATATGAAACACTTAAAATTCAAATTTATTTAAATTTGTTTGAATAACTGTCCCCAAATATACACATGTACGTATAGCAAACACAGGAGAAAGAACACAAACTTTATGTCATAAAACAAGTATCTTCTCACGGATGGCTAATGAGACACTTTAGAGAGGGAATATAGATGCCCTGTTTACACTCTAACTCAGCACTGACTCAGCAGAAGTGACTCGGGGAATTAATTATTACTTACACCAACTCACGCCTAGACTTTTCTATGAAGAAGTTATATTATAATTTGTTTCCTCAAATATTCAGAACCTTTCCTATACAAAAATAAAACATTTATGTCATGACAACTTAAACCTCACATTCTGTGTCAGAAAATAACTCACTGATATGATCAGGCAAGACCTATAATATGAGCTTAGGTAACTCTGCATTTTAAGTTTGTTATGAATCTTGTCCATATACTAAAAATATTATAGATATTTTCACAATAATTACAAAATTCCAATTCCCTGAGATTTTATAACAAATAAATGTGAATATAAATTTGAAAATGTACTATTTTCATGGTATGGTCAGTCACTGGGAAGATATATATAAAAGAATCCTGAGACTATCAATAAGATCATTGTTACAAGATAAACAACATCAAAACCAAAAGTCTCATATTTTCTAACTCTACATCCTGTTAATAATGACTACAATTAAGACCCTCATCATGCTTCAAACAAAAGACAAAGTTGGTTTCGTTCTTTATGATGATGCAATTATTTGAAGAACCAGAAATGTCAGTTTCTATTATTTTCCTGGTACAGAGAAAATCAAAGCAGAGTTGACACTGTTCTGGATGGTTGACCAAAAAGATCACGTTAAAATCTTCAGTGACCACAAAAATAAAATAAAATAAATAAAACAAACAAAAAAAATATAAAAACATGAAAAAATATATTATTATATTATTCACAGTGTTCTTAGCTTCTTTTCAACGTTTCCCTCCAATTCTCCACCTTCCATCATAATTAACCTGAACTATGTGTTGGAAATAAATAAATAATTCAACTGACTAGTCCTACAAAACGTAACTGAAAAGCTCAACAAAATAATACCCCTTTCACAAAGCACACACTGATTAAAGTGCATAGTGGTGATCCAAATTGATAGAGTATCACCATGCAGCCCTGGCGATCTGGAACTCACTATGTAGATTAGGGTATCCTCAAACTCACAAAAAAAAAAAAAAAAAAAAAAAAAAAGAAAGAAAGAAAGAAAATAACAACAACAACCTCTAAATGACTTTTATTTCCCCAGTGCTGGAACTGAAGACATGTACCATCACGCTGGTCCAAGTGCTTCAATTTTATCCTCAATATAAAAGTTAAAACTATTGATTTAGTTTTCTTTAAAACAATTTTGTCACTTATTCACTATATTATATATTTATTTACTATAACATACAGTTTTAAATAGTACAGTTATCCAAAATCACAATAACACTGCTCTTTTAAGATTGCTTACTATAATATATACAATGTACATCTCTAGTTTTCTGAAAGTCTGTATTAAGCCATTTCCTTAAAGATTAAGGTAAAGAGTTCAAAACTTTCTTCCAAGACAATAACACTCTAAGAGCAATTTAAAAATGTTATTCCTATTACACACAGACTTCTGTGTTCATTACGGCTTCAGGAAGGAAACAGACCATTTCAAATGGCCAGTTCTCTAGAAATAGCAAACAAAAATATTATTTGACTATCTTGCTAGCAAAATGTATTATCTATAATATCTAAAGTATCTCCAACATCCTACAAATGTTTTATAAACAAAAGGCTCTTAAAATAAACTGGGATGACATTAGACAAATATGTAAAGAAGGGAGTTACAAAAAGGAATTCAAGAAAGAAAACTCTGAGAGGCTTCCTCACTTAGTACATGATACATCTATATATCTATTACCAAATGTGACTTATCATATACTTTTTGTGGGACCCTTTGGTCAATGAAGCAAGGTTGAGACCATGCTCAGCAAATGATACAGCCCAGACTGAAACACAGGTTGATTTCAAACTGAGGTTCACCCCATTTCCATTTAATTCAAACTCCACAGAAGGTCATATCTGAATCTCACTGGGAAACAAGTCTGCTTGAATAGCAGCCAATCAACAGAGAGCAGCATTTACCTTGAGGAACGACAAAGGTTTCCTTCTGGATTAAGCTTTAGGTTGTTATTTTTAAATTAGGGACTACAAAAAAAAAAAAGGTACCTTCTAAGAGATAACTGTATTTGGTAAAATTGTTATATTTAATAGTGAATGAGTCAATTTCAAGTTATTATTTCATAAAAAGAAATGAATTTACCTAACTTTTGACTGTTCTATAATAATGTTTTAATGCACATCCTCATGTTCTTCTTATATAATGTCAGCACCTCATATCATACAGCTCTTATGACAAGCCCAGTTCACTCCCATTCTTCCAAGAGTACGGTTGAGAGGCTGAGACAAACAGCAGATATCTGTGAGACCTACAGTATTTGCTATCTAGCTCCACACAGAAAAGTTTTCCAGCTACTACTGTCAAGCTCAACACTACCACAAGGTATTTAAAAAAAAAAAGAAACAAAACAGAAAGCTTCAAAGACTTCTGAAAATCTGAAAAAAAAAAAATCCAAAAAACCCCCATGCATCATTAAAATCCTAAAACACTCAAGCGTCCTAAGCAGTGTCAAGTGTTTGTGCTTCATTCATCTGGAGCTGATACTCTGATGTTCTTATAGGATAGCCACCCTTTTAGTAAACCAGAGCATCCCTAGTGTCTCCTCCCTCTCACCAGTTCCATAATTCTTGAGGTCTTATACTTGTAAGCTTGTATACCTGTATACTTGAAAAGCTCATATTTTCAGTGCAAGTTTTATTCTATATTCAGGCTCCTCCCTCCTTTTTTCCACTACACTGAAACTTCAGCAAGAACACGGAAACAATCCAGTAACACTAAACAATACTTAATAACTTTGCATTTCCCCATTATATATAAGGCATGAGAACAAATCTTGATGTTTCTTTTTTAAAGAAACTGTAGCAAAAATAATAAATAAATAAAAATTAAGTGTGTTGTGTAATAAAGTATAGGTACAATTAGTTAACAGACAAATTTACAAATACAGGGACAAAAAAAACTCGAAACTTCCAACTCTAAGAACAATCTAAATAATAGGCAATTTAAAATCCCAAACTATAGTGGTCAAAACTTGATATGCAAATGTTCTTGGTAGTCAAACTTTAAAATGCCTGTATTTTCACTGTGTATTAATTAATTAATTTATAAAGAAGCTACACTGAATGTTAAGGTAGTATATGGATTTATGGTTACTGCACTTACTATTTTATTAATAGAAATATTTGACACTAAATTTTGAAAGACATTTAGTAATGTGGATATTTCAAACCTCTGTAAATTTTAATAACTTATCACTAAGCTACTTTGCAGAGTGATCATTTTTGTTCTGAACAAAATTGTAAAAAAAAAAAAATTCAATATTTACGTTAAAATAAATAGTCGTTTAAAATTTCCTAACAACAAATAAAAATGTGTATGATGCTACAAAAAAAAAAAAAAGTATTGAATTTAGTGTTTGGTGTATGGAAAAAGAGGCAGCCTCCCTGTCTGACTCTAAGAATGCCCTTTACCAGAATTTAGTATACATCATTAAAGGCAAGTTGAGACAGGAAAAAAGCGGTTACAGATAAATGCTAGGGACCAGCCTTTTCCACATATCATCAAGTCCTTGAATTGTTATGCCCAGGCTACGTCCTTGGTTTGGTTACTAAGTAGTTCCACTAGACCCAATGCTGATCTGTCCTTCTGCACTGTTCCCAGACAAGCCTGTTTCCCTGTACTTGCTGGATGAATTCATCAGGAGCACAGGTAAGGTGCACCTGTGGGAAGTGCAGGAGCGAAAGCCTAGTGCAGCTAACATTTTAAACGTCAATGCTGTTCCAATGGATGGAGTAAGAACAAGAACCACGTAGGAAAAATCGTTACTGATGTGATAAAGTGTGGAACCAATTAGGAAGCATTGCCACAGTAATAGATGTGTTAATAAAACACAACGGTATGTTCCGGGGCTTACAAACAAATTTCTTACAAAAAGCAGCAAGATAGGTTCAATGGCAAGTGGGACTTCTGTATTCTTTCCCATCTAATCAAATAACACCTAAATGGAGTCATTTTTACATAGGTTAAAATATTTTATTTAAAAATTCTGTGCCTCTGGGGTGTCAAATTCAAGATCCACAAATGCTAGAGAGGAATACTGCTATTCAACTACAGACAGCCCATCCCTGAACTAAAGATACTTGTAAGATACAAATTACATATAACTTGACACTGGTCTGTTGCATTTTTAAAGGACATCCAAGATCAATATTAAATGCCTTCCAAACTAATAATATTAGTGTTTTTCAATGTTTTATAGAGAAAGAGAAATATTTATTTTTATGGCATATTGGTTAATAGGTTCAGACTATGTTACAAATGGATTTTAACAGCTTACTGCTTTGTGAGATTTAAAAATATATACAGCATATATAAAGTAAAAAAAAATTATAGTTATAATTTTTCCAGAGTTCACCCAAAATCCTAATAATACTATAATAAATATACACAGGAAGATACAAATAATGGTAAATAGAAAGAAGAAACTAGAATATAAATCTAATAAATGGCGTCAAAGTACCTGTAGGGGAAACTTAAAAATCTGTCTGTTTCCTGTATCTGAAATGACTGAAATTTCAGATTATGCCATTACAAAATAAACCACTAGGTGGAGGTAAAGAACTTACAGTTGGCGAAGTTGCTGCAGAGAGCAAAGGTAAAATTCCTCCACAGGCAATGATAATGTTGTCTACCATCTGGGAAATGAGGTGAATCGTGTTATGTACAAAAATAATGTTTTCATTGCTGTTGACAAAATCCATTACAGACTTTGTAGAATGGCTGAAACAGAAAAACGTGATTATTTCCTTTGTGTAACTGCAAGAGGTTTAGATACTTTATCCAAAATAAGAATTTTAAAGTGAAAACTATTAACAAAATATAGAAGTGCTAGACAAATTTAAAAGACAGTTATCAGAACAAAACCAACTCAAAATTCAGACATTTTACCAAAATATAATTATTTCTGCAAGGATGGTGTGCGTGTGTCCCCATGTATATTAAACAAATACAATATTCTTGTTCTTTCTTGGTTTTTAGAAGAATAAATATCACTACTCCATGGCTGACCTAGAACTCCCCACACAGGTAGTCCAAGTCCATTTCACATTTCTAAGACACCCCAGTGGCTCTGTGAATTTAACTAAACTAGCTTGGCTGCAGCCTGTGGAGAGGAAGTTTCACATGTGGTTCTGAGCACACTCTTTACCACAGGGGGGAAATAGGTGATGTGAAGTATCACTGAAGGGAACTGGCAGATGTTTAAGAATTATTGCTAATGAAAAGGAAGACTCTAGGTCAGCAGCAGAATTTTCCATATAAAATATGCAATGAAGGTGCCAACAAAATATACTACTTTATTGTGATTAGACACTCTCCTGTATCCTCATTTTTTAAAATTTTACACTTATGTTTGGAAACCCTCAGGAGCATCGATAGGCAGTTTGTTGTTGGAAGAAAAATTAGGCAAATCATCTTTTTCACGCCTCACATGGACATTCACATCAGCAGTCATGCCTTTCCTGCTATTTATTTTCCTTAGTCATCTCCTGGTCCACAGCATGCAACATTAGCAATGAGTTTATGCCCAGCTTACAGACTAAGCAAATCCAACATGAAAACTCCCTTGGCAGACACACTGACAGCTTGCTCAGCAGCCATGTCATCTTCCAAAAAGAACATTGCAAGTTTTGTTCCATGCACTAGTTGGCCTCATCAGTTACTGGGTTCTTTTTAAAATATTTTTATTTTATTTTTTATTAATTACACTTTATTCACTTTATATCCTCCCCATAAACCCCTCCTTCATCCCCTCCCAATCTCACCTTCCCTCCCCCTTCTCCACGCATGCCCTTCCCCAAGTCCACTGATAGGGGAGGTCCTCCTCTCCTTCCTTCTGATCCTAGTCTATCAGATCTCATCAGGAGTTGGCTGCATTGTCTTCCTCTGTGGCCTGGTAAGGCTGCTCCCACAGAGGGCCTCTGAAAGGCTATGCCCTACAGACTATCAAAGCAAATGCTGAGACTTATGGCCAATTGTTAGGCAGAGTGCATGGAATCTTATGAAAGAAGAGGGAAATAGTAAGATCTGGAGAGGACAGGACAAGGAGAGCAACAGAACCAAAAATTCTGAGCACAGAGGTCTTTCCTGAGACTCATACTCCAACCAACTACCATGCATGGAGATAACTTAGAACCCCTGCACAGATGTAGCCCATGGCAGCAGTGTCCAAGTGGGTTCCCTAGTAATAGGAACAGGGACTGTCTCTGACATGAACTGATTAGTTACTGGGTTCTTAATCAGCACTGGTCTACATAGCCTAGTCATTAGAAACCCATTTCTTTTTGAAGGGTGTTTTACAAATGTATGTACAACCTCATAGACCACATGGGAGAAGTTTTTTAAGGGACTTCAATCAAAAGAAAGAGAAAAGAAAAAATAGAGCAGGGAGAAGAAAAATAGTGAGGGGTGGAGGGAGAAAGGCAGGAGTGTGCCTTTCAACATAGACAACTACAAGTGGCCACCTTTAATCCTAAAGGAGAACAAGGAGAAGTAGATTAGACAGCCTCAGTCTGAGGATGTGACAGAGCAGATTAAATCCCTGAAGATAAGGTATTTTGTGGCTTCCAGCCATCAACTTCCAACATTTACACACTCTGAACATGTGTACACACTTTGACACATCTCCTGATTTAGAAATGTGTTGTGAATCTGCTAGTAGAAAACTGTATTGAAGAGTAAAAAAAAAAAAAAGCAGCCACCTAATTCAGATAGATTTAAACCAAAATCCAATAACTGCTTATACACATAGGTTCTAGTGGCATACATGTCATAGGCTACTTTAACTTGTTTTGGTAATAAATGTTATCATATTGTTACTAAACAATAGCTCATAGTATTCAGTTTAACAAGAAAAGATGCAGTTACAGAAGAATAAACCAAAACTGATCTTTCTTTTTTGTGTGTAGAAAAAGCAATTCCACAGTTTAAAATTCTGCTTTAACTCTCTCCCTCTCTCTTTTAACTCTGTTAAGCTAAATGGTTTACATTGACAGAGATTTTTGTGCTCTGGACATCATAAAAAGTATGCTCTATATAAATATTTGTCTATCAAAATCTTAAATATTTAATTTTTAGACAAATTTAATTTGTATATTTTACTTGATGAAATAAATCATTTAGTTAGTTGATACAGTAAATAAAAACATTCATTTTCTCAGGCTAGAGAGTTGGCTCAGTGATAAAGAACACTTTTTGTTCTTTCAAAGGACCTGGGTTTAATTCCCAACACCCATACAGTGGCTCATAACCATTTGTAACTCCAGCTCCAGGAGATCCAACACCCACCTCTGACCTCACAGGCACCAGGCCAGGCCAGACATACATTCAAAGCAAAGGACACACACGTATAAAATATTTTTTTTAAATATTCATGTTCTTAACTGAAGGGCATCAAAATGCAGAGAAGAAACAACTGTACCTTCTCCACACATGCACATCTGTCTCCAACGCAAACAACAGGTCAGTGAGAAGGCGCTGGTGCATCGGAGACCACTTAAACTCAGGAATCCGGAACATGGTAGTCCGGGGACCAGGGCTGAACTGGCGCCGCTGTTCCTCAGTCATTGGCATTCCCCGAAATCCTAAATCAACTCTGAGATCTCGATCTTGTTGGGTGACAGACCGGCCCTGAACAGCCTAAACAAAGAGAAGGGAAACTTTTGTGGAGCACACAAGAAGTGTGAGAATCAAAACCCAGTGTGAATGACCGAGTGAGTAGGAGCTTTACGTGTGACATTAGTCGGTGAGGGCCCTTCAAAACCTGGACAGAAACCTGTCTCATCTAAAGTCTGCTAGTGGGACTTCCGTTTTTATACAGCAGAATCTAGGCAAGGTCATCAAAAGACAACACTAAAGTTCTTACTAAAAACCAGATTTTCTTTTCCTAGTCACAGCATCTTCATGCTGGTTAAAAAAAAAAAAAAAGCCTTTCATGCAAGAAAGCATACATGCAGTGGGGACAATGGATACACATCATCAATTAATTAGAACTAAAAACACATGGTGAGAAGAAATACTACTGGCTGGGATTCAAATTAACTTCAACGTGCATTTCACTCACAATACTTCAATAAAAACACACTGTATGATGTTAGAAAGGAAGGCAGAAAAATACCTGTGCATTCTCAATGAAAAACAGGCAAGCCTAGTGATTACTGTGCCCAGTAAGTGATGATGTTTTCCTTTGGGTGAAATATGTACCTTATTCAATATTCCCTTTCCCTGCCAATTATCACTGAAGTATAACTGCCATCAAAATGGAAAATGGCAGTTAACAAACAAAAATAAATATAACTTTCCCACACATAGAATGCATCGTCAGTATTCTTACTTAAGTACAAAGACAACAGAACGACATGGCTTACTCTTTCCAATATAGGAGGGATGGAAACATAAACTTACCTTCAATGAGATGAAAAGGCAAGGAGAAAGTCCATAGGGTTAGCAAAACTCAAATACTTAAGTGTCATAATCTCATTAACTCTTAACCATAAAATATCAGTTTAGTCCAAAAATTACATAGTCTTAACTCAAATTTGTCTCAAAAGACATAGTGCTTTCAGCCTTACTGCAGACTGGCCCAAACCACAGCACTAACATTTGCTAACCACCAGGCCCAAGCAGCTTCCTTAGAAAAATAAAAATAACAAATTCTCTCCTTGTGTTTTTAAAGAAAACTCTCATTGGTAATAATTCCAAATTTTCTCATCTATATTACCTATCTCACAGGGTGTAGTGGGGCTGGAATCTGAAAAATCTATTACAGTGCCTGGAGCATGGTAGGCATTTGAGAGATAACAGTCCCTTTCCCTATCGCTCATCCATCTCTTCAAGGTGGCTCCAAGTCCTTTCTTCTATAATCCCCAGAACAGGGCTGGCCTGGATCACAGGGTTAGAATGAAGATCTCAAGGTATAAATGTAGCACTCATAAACTGTAAGCATGGGCAGAGACCTTAACGGTCATATTTTAATGCACTACAATGTCTTGTATGACAGAGGATCTTAGGACAGAGGTTAAGCAAAATTAGTGCAATGTGGCAGTACTGGGGATATAATTCAGAGCCATCTGTTCTCTAAGTTATGCATTACACAAATTTAAGCATAGTAGCATTCTAAGAAACCACTTTTCAGCTAAGAGCTCAGTGCTGACCTGACGTTTCTGTTTGTTTATTTCTAGAATTCCCACGGGACGGCTTACTTGTGTTGTAGCAGTGGTCTGGATTTTTCGGATTTCCTTTCCTGATTCTTTGCCATCATCAGATCGCTCAGTGTCTGAAATTATACTTCCTGCATCAATATTTGGGACAATCTTGCTATTGGAAGACTCTGTTTCCAAGGTTGTAGCAGTCATTTCAGCATAGTCTAGCCCCTTAGTTGATGATGCTAACTCTCTTTCAGAGACACTGCTCACTCCATCTGAAGTCGTATGAATTCTGAAGTCTTTCTCTTCCATTATACTTGATGTGCAAGTTAAGTCTACACTCGCAGTCATGTGAGCAAGCAGTCCAAGATCATCACTGACACCAAGATGTACTTGGGCGTCTTGAATATTTGGGATGATGTGATTGCTAGAAAGTTCTGGAAGTAGTTTCTCTTCCTGTTTGGGTATTTTATCAAAGAGGAAGGATGTGCTACTGTTTGGAAGCTCCTCCTTTTCATCTGCTAGTGTGATCAATGGACCATTGTCCTTCTCTTCATTCTTGTTAATGATGCCCACACTTCCATGCACATTATTCTGGAGTTTCTCAACAGCAGCACTGTACACATTATCCAACAAGGACTCCACCTCCACGAGGGCGCCGTTCTCTCCACCCACCAAGGTCTCTGGTGATAAATCCATGTCATCAAGCTTTACTTCCGTTGCTTCCACTTTCTCTGCTTTTATATCAACTAGAAGATCATGTACTTCTACATGCACCCCACTGCCAGGTCTGTCTGAACTTCCGAGAATATCATCCGATACTTTGGTTGACATGAGCAAGTCTCGTGTGTCGGTGCTCACTGGGTAGTCTGTCTCACTCTCTGGACTCTGGCTTTGGGAAAGGTCTTCTATTTCCCGGATCTCCATTCCTCCTTTTGCCCCTGTCGTCTGTGATGAAAGGCCAGAGATGGTGCTCACATTTCCCTTCTTCCCCTTCTTAATGTTCTCCTCCTCTTGTCGCTGATACTCCTCATACATTTTGGCCAGATACTCTTTGTGTGCTTCATAAGTAACCTAGGCAGTAAGTGAAGAGAACACTGAGGTGCCATGTACATGCCGAGAAAGACAGTAATAACAGCAACAAAATTTCTGTAGAAATGGTACAAGGAATGTAAAAATTTAGTGTTATTAAGTAACTGGTTTTATTACGTAATTGGAAACAATGATGAAATACAGCAAAACATTACTTCCTGACTTGTCTCTACACACATGGGTAACTGCAAAATTAAGGTTCCTCTGTATAGGATAACTTTTCCAACGTTAAGCAACATCAGATGAGAACTTGTGAACACTCTTTAGGCTTAAGGACTTGGCAGATGACAATATTCATCATCAAAACTACTATTACTATGACAGCTTTTACACAGCTACTGTAGTATTTTCACCCATCACAACCACTACTGAAAGTACCACAGACGAATGTGTAAACATAAGACATTTCTAAGGCACTATATAAGTTTTATACACAGACAGGGTACTGAATTAGAAATATCAGAATATGTTCTGAGCAAGAACTTGCAACATCTTCTTTGTTATACAAAAATGTATTAAAGCAATGACAAATACAAAGTGTGCATGTTGCAAAACGCAGGGCTACAACAGACAAAAATTCTTTTAAAGTTTTCTAGTATTAAAAATAAATCTTTCCTTATAGGAATTAATCTATAGTAATCTGAATATTAATGGGTTGTTTTTTTTTTTTTTTTTTGGTTGACCTTTCTTCAAAGAGTGTCATATGAAACCTTTTCCTACAGAAAAAAACAAAACAAAAACCTCCCCAATAATGGAGGCTGGCAACCTACCACCCATGGGCCACATCTGCCTGTCATCTATTTTAATGAGTAAAATATTATTATAATGCAATCATGTTTATTGATGTTTTTTTACTCTTTGCTTTACACAGATGATTTGAGCAGCTTCATCAGATGCAGACAAGAAAGCCAACACATATATTATTTGACCTCTAAAATCATTTTTCTAATTCCTGTTAAAAATAACTGAATGAGTTTTCCAAACCAAAAGACTTAACTGCGACATAACCGGATTAGTGGCCTAATTTCAGATGGCCATGTTCTTCTCTGTTGCTAGGGGTTGAGGAATCACAACTTTGAATCATTAAAATATAATGTGCACATTCATGTACTATTGTCCTTGTCAAAGACAAATGAATATTTAAATTTTAATACAGATATAGAATCTTAAAATTAAAAATATTAACTAATACTACATATAGTAGTTTGAGTAACAAGAACCCCAATAGGCACCTATGCTTCAATGCTTAGACACTAGGGAGTGGTACTGTTTGAGAAAGATTAGAAGTATCTGGAGGTGTGGCCTTGTTGAAAAAAGTGTGTCACTGTGAGTAGGCTTTAAAGTTTCAAAATCCCACATGAGGACCAGTGCCTACTGCCTCTGGATCAGGATGTAGCTCTCAGCCACTTCTCCAGTGCCATGACACCACGCTCCCCACCATGATGACAATGAAACTGTAAGCAAGCTCCAAATTAAATGCTTTCTTTTATGAGCATTGTCTTGGTCCTGGTGTGCCTTCATAGCAATAGAACACTGACTACAACACTACAACTAAAAGATTATTAAGTGTGCATGCTTTTATTCTCAACACTAGGGAGGCAGAAGCAGAGCCACCTTTGTAAATTTAAGATCAGCTTAGTCTACAAAACAAGTTCCAGGCGAGTCAGAACAACATAGAGACACTGTCTCAATACATACATATGTATGCATATATATACATATATATGTATATGCATTTTTTGGCTAGAGGAACTGGCTAGCCTGAGAGCCCTGGGATTACCCACCTGGCTCCCTAGCACTGGAGGTGAAATGTGCGCAGGCATGCCTAGCCTGTTATATGGATGATGGGATCCAAATTCAGGTCCTTATGCTTGTATGAAAAGCCAAGACCCACTTAAATGTATTTATTATTCATTTAAGAATTAAAAAAAATCTGATTACTTTAAAAGCACATTTTAAAAGTATATTTCAGCTACTATTTCATGAAAAATGCTTGTAAGAATTGGGTATGGTTTAGTTGAGAAACAACTGGTTCAAGCATTTACAGTAAAATTCCAAATTGAGGGGACAGTGAGATGGCTCATCAGAGAAAGATATTTGCCACCAAGCCTGAATACGTGAGTTCAATCCCTGAAACCTAGAGGTAGAAGGAGAGAACCAACTCCCCAAAGGCACCCCCTAACTTTCAAACATTCAAGCATGTGCACATACACACACACACACTTTAACTTTTAAGTATTATTAAAACATTCCTAATTTATAAAACTTTATGTTTGAGCTAAATGATCTTGAAACCACCTTTAGGCTTTCCAGTCTCACCAAAGTACAGAAAAGGTACATAGACAAAACTAGCATAGAGGAATGACTGGGAATGTCCACCAGGTGGCACCAGATGAGAGTTTATAACCATTTACTCCACTGAGGAAACCAGCGCAGAACATGCTAGACTCCTATTACCTTGGAATGAGCTATTGAGAGTGTGTCCACCCAGACTCTCCAGCCTCCCCATTCATATTTTATTGCATGATACAAAAGAATCCGGAAAATGTTGTAGACCATCTCAGTAATTTTCTGTTCCTCAGAAGTTTTTGGATTGATATACCCAAGAGAAAACATCCAGTCCTGCCACACTGAACACTGCAGTAAGCATCTAGGGAGAAAAAAGAGCTCATTAAAAATTTCAAAATTAGAATTCACTCCTTTGAAACTTGGTTAAAGTAATTGAAATATAATCTGAGTACATAATTATTCTACGCTTTTTAAATTGTATAATTTCCATCAGTTTCTCTCTTGAAAATTTTGAATTATTAACTAACAGCACTTCCTAATTCTCCTGGTCAGAGTGAATTATTGTTTCTAGGTGTTCTCATCACTGTTAGCACACGCAATACACCCAGCTGTATCTACAGGCACGTCAGTCCTGCACAGCCTGGGTACCACAATGCTTCACACATAGTCCGGAAGACTTGTTAGACACACAGGAAAGGCCCACAGACCCAGCCTGTACAGCACGTCTGAGCTAAGGCACTTCAAGTGCATGACAGGAGAACACTGGTGAACATGGAGGCAAACACCCACATGGTCACACAGTGAACGCTTAAAGGCACCGTTGGTGACAGATGTCTGGGATAGTGACTACACTGTAAGTATAAAAATGGTTGTTTCTGTATATCCATACATCTACTTAATTGTGTATACCAGGACAACTAAATAAAAGCACATAAAATTGGTGAAAGTATGATGAAGTAAATATCTACGAAACACATGCCATTTCAAGGGATTTAAGAGTATTTAGCAAAATATTTGGATCTTTTTGAAAGTTGTTGAAAATCGAGAACAGAAAAAAAATATTAAGCTAGAATAAAAATCAGACAGTTTACCTTCTATTTTCACGGCTGTTACTGAAAAGCTTAATCATGTCAGATAAAAACAACCGACGGACTTCCATCAATTCTGCGCTTGGTGTTGAGTTTTTTAACAAAGTTGCCACCACCTTAAGAATCACTATAAACAAACACAGTCTGAATTAAAATGTAAAAAGACATGTCACATTCACTAATGTTCAACTAAATGCTTGTAACGGGGACCCCAGAAAGCACAGGCAGTTAGGAAAGTTCTGATTCAGTCCCGCACATCACCACATAACTAGCACATAACACTAAAAAGCGGCGTCCACTCACTGGGGTTCTGAATTTTCACTGTGGAGTCCGGCTCTGGGTGGGGTTTATGCACAACTTGTGTACACACTTGCTCTGTCAAGATCTGAAACATGAAAAATGTTAACTTCATTTAGAGAAGAAAATTAAAAACTGCAAAATATAGCTATAAGTAAAGAATCTGTAAATATTTTCAAGAATTTCAAATCAAAAGAAATATTTCTCCTCAAAGAACTTTCTAAATTACACATGCCTTAAATTATGAAGTCTATACCTCTTTTACTTACTTTGGATTAAGGCAAAAGCCAGACACTGTATCCACAGAAGGAAAGAATAACTGGCTAATATAAAATTTGTTCTGTTTGAAATATGTTTTCAGCATACACTTTTAAAACAACCCTGTTTTGAATTATAAATATTTGATGTTTTTGTGTCATGTTGATTAAAAAATCAGTAAATGTTATTAACATTATTCCTCATACAAGGAAAAAAATCTAAAATTTGTATTTCTAATTTCGACTAAAATATAAGCTTAAAATCCTCAAGAAAAACTGCACATCTTGGTTTAGTTCCTATGATTAGCACGAAGAAATTACATCAGTAGTCATGTGATAGCATGAACGACCGAGTGACATATAAATAATGCATGTGGCCACTCATGTATTCTAGACTTTAACCATATTTGTCTCTATTATTACATTTATCTTCCTGTCTGCCTATATGCACAAAAGTTCAGTAGATAATGCATTTCACTCAGAGCTAAAATGTTATACTCTGAATAAACATCTTTTCTTTAAAAAATTTTTATTTATTATTTATTACAGTTTATTCACTTTGTATCCTGGCTGTGGCCCTGTCCCTCATCTTCTCTTAATCTGTCCCTCCCTCCCTCTGTTTTCTCCCTCCTCATCCACTGATAGGGGAGGTCCTCCTCCCCTTCTACCTGACCCTGGCCTATGAGGTCTCATCAGGATTGGCTGTATTGTCTTCCTCTGTGGCCTGGCAAGGATGCACCCTCCACACACACACACACACAGGAGGAGGTGATCAGAGACCCTGACATTGAGTTCATGCTAGAGACAGCTCCTGCTTCCCTTACTAGGGAACCCACTTGGAGACTGAGTCTATGAGCTACATCTGAGCCAGGGTTTTCAGTCCTATCCATGCATTTTCCTCACCTTGAGTGAAGTAAGCCAGAAGGAAAAGACACACATGTTATATATTCACTCAAAAGTAGTTATTAGACATATAAATTAGGCTAAACATACTAAAACCTATAGTCCTAAAGAAAGTAAACAACAAGGAAGACCCTAGGGAAGATGCTTAATCCTCATTCAGAAGGGCAAATGCGATAGACATTGGAAGAGGGAAAAGACAGGAAGCAGGACAGGAGCCTTCCACAGAGGACCACAGAAAGACTCTACTGATGGAGGTATCAAAGCAGAGGCTGGGACACAGAGCCAAACTTTGGGCAGAGTGCAGGGAATCTCATGAAAGAAGAGGGAGATAGAAAGACCTGGAGGGGACAGGAGCTCCACAAGGAGAGCAACAGAGACAACAAACAAACAAAAAACTGGGCCCTGGGGGTCCTGCAGAGACTGAATAAACTTTTCAAAAAACATTTCAATATAAAATCAATACAAACATAGTGAAGCAAAAAAAAAAAATCACTGTTAATTTTTTGAGTGGCTCTGCAGAGCTCTAAGGTAAAAGATAGATGGGAAAGAATAATTTAGGGTATAGGGATGATGGCTTCTGAGGAGAAGGGAGCCATGACATCTAGAAGAGAAGTGCTTTTCCCTTCTTTTTTCCTCAGGCTAAACAGAGGACAATATCTTTACATAGATAAATGAGGTATTATATATATGGTGTTTTGACTTGAAATAATATACTTGTCGATTACTACTTTAGTTATGACTACTGGAGAGAATTATTCATACCCACAGTTTAAAATGAACAATGTTAAACTAAGTCATATCAGAATGCTATCTTAACAATGTTCTTTAAACATAAGTGATTACATGGAATTGCCATGTGAGATAAAAGTCTCTTTAAATAACATATATCAAAGAACAGTGGCTACTATATACCTAAAAGGGTTTCTATGACAATTTTCCCCAAGAGCTCAAAGTACAAGTGTCCAGATAATTCTCATTATACATATAATGATACTCAAAATAACTTCATACTTGTAGGGAAAACATCAGACCATGTTCCCCTATGATGAGTCTTCAAACCTTTTTCAACCAAAGAAAATAAGTCACATGGTTCAAAGCACCACTGCTTTTCCTGTTGTCCTTTTGAATCTTTGTTCTATCATGTGATACTGAGGAAAGTAATGGTAGTGTGTATCCATAAACCTGCTACAAGATTGTAGGGTCCCTGTGCGAAAACACTTTCATGACTGTAACATATTCAAGTATGAAAGGTTTCTACAAGTTATATAAATGTACTTAGAAACTGACTAAAGCATGTGTTTGTTAAGAACCAGTTTTGTGCCCACACATTGCTTAATGTTTAGAGATGGAAAAGATTTTAGGTGAAACTACGTTTCTAGCATCGATTTACCTAATTAATGTTCTGGAGACAGGCACAAATGCATGCCTCTATTAAGCAATAAAAAATGGTAAACTGTCATTAAGAACCTATGTGAGATTTTAAGAGGGAAGGAAATAGTGTGTATAAATAGGAGAGATGAATATAGGTATAAACCTTTTAATGATGTTTAAGACTTAAAGTCGTCCCTAAGGGCTCTACTGACTTCTATGAGGCATGTACAAATGTAGATTGAGAAGCCCTCATGAACTCTGTATGCATTCAGCACCTGCAATGAAGGAACACGTTAACAGGTAGCAGTTGTGTTAAAAAAAAAAGTAGGGAAGGACTGAATTCTAAGCATAAACATCATTTTATAAGTGTGGTATTTAGTAGAAACATGTATGAATTCAGTGCTAAACATTACATTTTATTTTATTTCATAATTATTTCACTTTCCTTGTGCTACTACAAGATGTTAATCTAACGTGCTACCAATGGTAGCTTCCTTTGTGACTTACTGACTCCTAGGAGGTCACTGGAAAAACGGTGTCTTGGTCATTTTTGTTGTTATTTGCTTTTGACAAAAGATATTTTCATTGTATCATAACTTATATAATGTTGACTAGAACCTTTTCAAAAAGCTATGCACATTTTTTAAATATTGGCAGGATTGTTATGAGGACAATTAACCACACTGATGAGATTTGAGGCCCATTCCATAAGAAAGAATAAATAGCTGGTATTTTGAACCTGCTCAAAAGCTCATGGCAAGGGAGTTTATGGGCACTAGGGGGTAATTAAACTCTGTTGATTAACTAAATTGACATAGCATCCAAGTGCCCTATATATTATGTTTATATCCATAGGCAATTAACACTCTCAGCCTTAATCAGAGAAGCTCTCTTTCCAGGGAATGATGGCAAATACAAAGACTCACTGATGTGAAAAGTGCTGAAAATAAGTGACAGACAAGTGTTCAAACCTAAAGAAGATATTCATACCCTCTTCTCCAAGGCTCACGAAACACTTTAGGGTGGTAAGCTCAAAGAGTGTATGAGTCAGAAGATAAAGGACGGATGAGAAATGCTTCCTCTAGGCAGTATGCATCCATTACAATCAAGAGCTTCCAACAAGGAAGAATGACTGCACTTGGGCTGCAGAAGGCAAGGAAGGAGCAAATACTCAGGGGATGCTCAGTATGGAACTGTTTCCTACTGTGGTAGTTTAAAGAAGAATGGCCCCACGGGCTCATACATTTGGATACTTGGTCAGCAGTTGGTGAAACTATTGGGCAGGATTAGGAGGTATGGTCTTGTTAGAGTAGGCCTGCTAGAAAAAAAAGTGGGGAAAAACCTAGAACTCATTGCCACCGGAGACAATTTCCTGAACAGAACATCAACAGTACAGGCTCTAAGAGCAACAATCAATAAATGGGACCTCATGAAACTGAAAAGCTTCTGTAGAGCAAAAGACACTGTCATCAGAACAAAATGACAGCCTACTGACTGGGAAAGGATCTTCACCAAACCTATATCTGACAGAAAGCTGATATCCAGAATATATAAAGAACTAAAGAAGTTAAAAGGCAATAATTCAAGCAATCCAATTAAAAATGGGGTACAGAGCAAAACAGAGAATTCTCAGTAGAGGAATGCAGAATGGCAGAGAAACACTTAAAGAAATGCTCAACGTCCTTAGCCATCAGGAAAATGCAAATCAAAACGACGCTGAGATTTCACCTTACACTCATTAGAATGGCTAAGATCAAAAACTCAAGTGACAACACATGCTGGAGAGGTTGTGGAGAAAGGGGAACACTCTTCCATTGCTGGTGGGAATGTAAACTTGTAAAACCACTCTAGAAATCAATCTGGCGCCTTCTCAAACAACTAGGAATAGTGCTTCCTCAAGATCCAGCTATACCACTCCTAGGCATACATTCAAAAGATGCTCAAGTACACAACAAGGACATTTGCTCAACCATGTTTGTAGCAATTTTATTCGTAATAGCCAGAACAAGGAAATAACCCAGATGTCCTTCAAAAGAGGAATAGATACAGAAATTGTGGTGCATTTACACAATGGAATACTACTCAGCAATTAAAAACAAGGAAATCATGAAATGTGCAGGCAAATGGTGGGATCTAGAAAAGATCATCCTGAGTGAGGTATTCCAGAAGCAGAAAGACACACATGGTCTATACTCACTTACAAGTGGGTACTAGACCTATAAGATAGGATAAACATATTAAAATATGTACACCAAAGATAAACAAGAAAGAGGACCTGGGGTAAGATGATCAATCTTCACTTAGAAAGACAAATGGGATGGACATTGGAAGTAGGAGAAAACAAGTAATAGGACAGGAGCCTACCACAGATGGCCTCTGAAAGACTCTACCTAGCAGTGTATCAAAGCAGATGCTGAGACTCATAACCAAACCTTGGGCAGAGTGCAGGGAATCATATGAAAGAAGGGGGAGTTATTATGACCTGGAAAGGACAGGAGCTCCACAAGGACCAAATATATCTGGGCACAGGGGTCTTCTATGAGACCAAGAACCATGTATAGATATAACCTAGAACCCCTGCTCAGATGTAGCCAATGATAGTTCAGTATCCAAGTGGATTTCCCTAGTAAGGGGAACAGGGTCTATTTCTGACATGAACTCAATGGCTGGTTCTTTGACCACCCCCCTCCAAGGGAGGAGCAGCTCTGCTAGGTCACAGAGGTGGACACTGTGGCCAGTCCTGAAGAAACCTGATAAGCTAGGGTCAGATGGAAGGGGAGGAGACCTCCTCTATCTGTGGACTTGGAAAGGGGCAGGGAGGAGATGAGGGAGGGATGGTGAAATTGGGAGTAGACTACAGCTGGGATACAAAGTTAATAAACTGTAACTAATATTTAAAAAAATAAAATAAAATAAGAGAAAAAAAATACTTGCTGAAAAAGCCTGACTTGATAGTTCAACGGTCACTTTTTTATGTACATATCATCTCAAATATGATATTTAAAGTCACCATGAAATATTTTATCAGAATGGCCAAGATGAAAAACTCAAGTGACAACACATGCTGGAGAGGTTGTGGAGAAAGGAGAACCCTCCTCCACTGCTGGTGGGAATGTAAACTGGTACAACCACTTTGGAAATCTATCTGGTGCTTTCTCAGACAATTAGGACTAGTGCTTCCTCAAGACCCAGCTATACCACTGCTAGGTATATACCCAAACTTTGCTCAAGTACACAAAAGGGATACTTGTTCAACCATGTTTATAGCAGCTTTATTTGTAATAGCCAGAACCTGGAAACAACCCAGATGTCCATCAACGGAGGAATGGGTACAGAAATTGTGGTGCATTTACACAATGGAATACTACTCAGCAATCAAAAAGTAGAAAAGATCATTCTAAGTGAAATATCCCAGAAGGAGAAAGACAAACACGGTATATACTCACTTATATAGACCTATAAGATATGATGAACATAATGAAATTTATACACCTAAAAAAGTTAATCAAGAGAGCAGACATGGGGTAAGATGATCAATCCTCGTTTAGAAAGACAGATGGGATGTGCATTGAACGTATGACAGGAGTCTACTGAGGGCATCTGAAAGACTCTAACAAGCAGTGTTTTCAAAGCAGATACAAAGACTCATGACCAAACCTTCGGCAGAGTACAGGGAATCATATGAAAGAAGGGGAGTTAGTATGATGGGGAAAGGATAGGAGCTCCACAAGGACCAATATATCTGGGCACAGGGTCTTTTCTGAGACTGACATTCAACCAAGGACCATGTATGGATATAACCTAGAATTTCTGCTCAGATGTAGCCTGTGGTAGCTCAGTAACCAATTGGTTTCCCATAGTGAGGGGAACAAGGACTATTTCTAACAGGAACTCAATGGCTGGCTCTTTGACTTCCCCCGCCCACAAGGGAGGAGCAGTCCTGTTAGGCCACAGAGGAGGGTTTTGCAGCCAGTCCTGAAGATACCTGATAAAACAGGATCGGATGAATGGGGAGGAGGTCCCCCCATCAGTGGACTTGGAAAGAGGCACGGTGGATATGAGGGAGGGAGGGTGGGATTGGGAGGGAATGAGGGAGCGGGATACCGCTGGGATACAGAGTTAATAAAATGTAACTGATAAGAAAAAAATAAAATTAAAAAAACAAGAACTAAGAAAAAAAAGAAATATTTTATCCTAATTTTCCGAATACTGACTTAAATATATCACATAATTGATTACTGTCAATTAATTCTATCCTGGGTTTAGTTTTGTTTTGTTTTTTTTTTTCAACAGATGACAGCAGCCCAAAATGATGCAATCTTAAAACTGTCATTACCCAGAAACAGCAATTCATTCAAAGACAATTTCACAATTTAACACGTTCTGTTGAGAGTGCTGACTAAAGCTTAAGTGAAGAAACTTATACTGCTGAGTAGGATCAGCAGGACTGAACAACCAGACACTGTCTTTCTAATTTTCAGTATATTTACATTAATCCTGACTTTAGAAATGAGTTCATGAATAACGCTGAGTCCTTCAAACCTTATTTCTAGTCATAATGTTTGCCACTTAAAAGACATACATATTGACTAATCAATAAGAGAGCCCCGGACGTTTTTAATTCCATTTCCAAATCTCTGAATCATACACTGTCAGAGGAACCATACCTACTGAGTGTCCTTCACTCAAATAGAGTCAGTAACAGCCTGGCTTTGCTTAGTAAAGACTTAAACAGAGACTCAAGCCTGGATACCAGGAGAAAAACATGTACAGATACTTGGTAAGATGTGGCAGTGAGCCAATCTTGGGAAGTCTGACAGAAATGCAAACGTGTCCATGAACATGGTATGTTCTACTTTTAAGACTAGAGGCATGTAATTAACTTCCAAATTTAAAATATTACATTATACTGCACTATTATTTCCATGTGAGGGTTTACTAACTGTACTGATTTTCTATTCTATTGTCAATAATAAGTGAAAACAAGCAGATGGAGAAAAATTCACTAAGTAGACGCTAAAAAACCCAGATATGCAACAATTGGTTTGAAGACGAAGATACAAAGTACATCAATACAAGACATCAGCATTCAGAGGCCAGATCTGACATTGTAGCAAAGTTTTAGTTCAAATGAAATTTTTGAAGGAAATTTTGCTATTTTTTTCCTCTTAGGTACATGTAACCTACTTATTTCGTGAGTATATGCTAGTGGTATTACCTGGAACAAATTATTTAATCTGTTGAGTCTCAGTGTGTCTGTTTTAAGAGGCAATAAAAACAATAGTAACCATATGTACCTGAACTAATAGGTACATAGCATTCACAGAGGATGATGTCCTAATTAGCACCCAACAAAAGGGAGTTACTATTATGAAGAAAT
Organism: Psammomys obesus; assembly: GCF_907164565.1. Taxonomy (NCBI): domain Eukaryota; kingdom Metazoa; phylum Chordata; class Mammalia; order Rodentia; family Muridae; genus Psammomys; species Psammomys obesus. Next base: position 6,109,990 of record NW_026596256.1, read on the forward strand.
ACAGTATCGGACACTGTCTCAAAACACAAATGAGGAACAGAAGGAAACTACCTCACCACACTGCACAGTGCAATCCACTCTATGGGTATTTATTCAGTTCTTCATATACTACTTAAAAAAGAAAACTTGCATAAATCAACATGCCATTGATAGCTGATAGAACCTACCAGCCAAGCAATTGGAGGAATAATAACAAAAGTTAGCATGTTAAACTCAGAAGCAATAAAACAGACAGGCCATGATCTTACCAATGCCAAACTTGCATAAGGTAGCAGGTAAAGAATGACATAAAATAGCAAGAAGGAATGCTACACATCAAGGGTCAGAAAATGAAGGCCTGGGGACCAAATATAGCCAAACTTTCCTGTAATGCAGTCTTACTGAAATACAGGCTATTTGAGTCATACTATCCATGGCTCCTTCTGAGAATAATATAATCCAAAAAGCCTTAATATTGCTACTGTCTCATCATCAGAAATGGCTACCTTTACCATCTGTAAATCAATATACTACAGTAAAAAGATACAATAGGAATCTACATACAGTAAATATTAAGAGCTGAAGGCTACATATAAGATGATACTCCATAAAAGCTGCAGTGTGAAACAGAATCTTTATACTTTTGAGCAGTAATGGAGGCACAGATACATTTTATTTATGTGTTTATAATGAATGCATATGAGCTCTTATCGTATATCACACTGAGTAAAACGTGGTGTTTAATAGCAAAGAGGAGTTACATTTCTCTGGTGCAGTAGTGCAAAGGTCAGCATGCATTAATTAGAGTAATATGGGTGATATTCCTATAAAATCTATTTACTAGGGTAATGATGTTGCAAAGTCATTCATGACTATACCCATGCATATTTCGATTCCTAGACAACTCTACTTTTGGATACTAAAAACATTTGAACTATCCCACTGGAGAACCTAGAATGGAACCAACTTTGTACCATAGTTTACATTAAAAAATGGAGTTAGAATTTACACCATAATATTTTGAAAACTAAAAAAAAAAAAACTAAAATGATAATATATTGTCTTTTATATTTCCCAAGAGCTGCTCTTCTGAGATTAATATTGTTGATGAGCATTTTGGTATACTGTAGCTCCAATGTATGAGAAACAAGGTCTTCCTGTCTACATCCATAACAAAGAATTAACAATCCAACGTCTCTTGAAATTGTGAGTTTAGAAATAATGTTTTTCTATTTGGAAATGACAGGAACACACTATTTTTTTTTTTTGAAAAGAAGTAAAATTTCAGTAAGGCTTTTTAGTCAAGTGTCTTGTGAATCACTCTTAAATTACTGCACTACAAAGTACCAGGTCAAGAGAAGCCAGCATCACTGCTGGAGGGACTGATAAGCCAAGCAGAATCCAGCTAGTAAAATCTGCATCTCACATACATTTCACATGTCATATTATATATATATATATATATATATATATATAATATGTATATATATTATATATGTATTTATTATATATTTGCTTTTGACTAAAGTCAACACTTAAAATAATAATAGTAAATACCCTTCATTTGTGTATTTGGCAACACACTACAGATGCAAGAAAAGTTCACTGAAGACCAAGTGAAAAAACAGAATCAAGATTAATAGACAGAAACAGTCCTGGCAACTTACTGGCATCTGTCAGGCATGTACGTGCAGGTTACTTTGCAGGGTGTTTGAATGTGATTGGTGCCATGGGCTATTTTATTCACGTTTAGTCCCCAGCTAGTGGACTATTTGGAAAGAATAGAAGCGTGGCCTTGTTGGGTAGGTTTGTACTTGTTAGAGAAGGTGTGTCCCTGGGGGGAAGGACACTGAGATTCAAAAGCCACCAGGCACAGTGTTACCCTCTCTGTCTGAAAATTCTCCGATATTGCTCTAGCACCTGCCAGCATGCAGCTGTGCTCCTGGTCATGATGATAACGAAGAAACCTCCAGAAACTGTAAGCAAGCCCCCAATTAAATGCTTTCCTTTGAAGGAGTTGCCTTGGTCGGGGTGTTTCTTCACAACAATAGAACAGTGAACAAGACACCCTGTTAGAAGGGTTGAGAGAGCGTTCCTATATGGAAATGGTGAGATTTTAACATAATTCAAGACAGCACTTTTACAGATGGTTCTTAACTGCACTTCCTAGGAGTGTCACCTCTATCCTACAGTGGGTAACCATGGCATGTTAGAAAGGGAGAGGAGGACCGGATGTGGAAGTAGAGCTAATATTGACAGTATGTGTGAACACTGTCTGTGTCAGAAGATTATGAAGCAAACCAGTAAACATATGCTAAAAGAAAAGTCCTTAGACCAAGAGAGGACATTACAAAACAATTACATGTACAAGTGTTTCCAAAAGAAGGAAACCATAAACAATGCATTTGTTTCAGTTAGGGTTTCTATTGTTGTGACAAAAAAAAGAAAAAAAAAAAAAAAGCAACATGACCAAAAGCAACTTAGGGAACAGAGTTTATTTTCAGCTTAAAACTCTCAGGTCACCTTCTGTGGCCTGGTAATGCTGCTTCCCCCTCAGGGGGAGGTAATTAAAGAGCAGGCCAATCAGTTCATGTCAGAGACAGTCCCTGTTCCTATTACAATGAAACCCACTTGTATACTGAACTGCCATGGGCTACATCTGTGCAGGGGTCTTAGGTTATCTCCATGCATAGTCCTTGGTTGGAGTATCAGTCTCAGGAAAGACCCCTGTGCTCAAATTTTTTGGTTCTGTTGCTCTCTTTGTAGAGTTCCTGGCCTCTCCAGATCTTACTGTTTCCCACTTCTTTCCTAAGATTCCCTGCACTCTGCCCAAAGGTTGCCCATAAGTCTCAGCATCTGCATTGATAGTCTGCAGGGCAGAGCTTTTCAGAGGTCCTCTGTATCAGGCTCCTGACTTGTTCCCTCTTTTCTCCTTCTTCTGATGTCCAGCCTCTTTGCCCTTCTGGATAGGAATTGAGCATTTTAGCAAGAGTCCTCCTGATGAGACCTAATTGACTAGGATCAGAAGGAAAAGAAGACCTCCCCTATCAGTGGACTTGGGGAGGGGCATGCATGCAGGGGGTGGAGGAAGGGAAGGATTGGGATGGGAGGAGGGAGAGAACCGCAGGGGGGATACAAAGGGAATAAAGTGTAATTAATAAAGATAAAAAATAAAAATAAATAAATAAAAATAAAATAAAAGATAAATAAATAAATAAGTATTAAAAAAAAAAACTCTCAGGTCACACTCCATCTCTGAGGGAAGTCAGGGCAGAAACTCAAAGTGGGAACTAGAGAGGAGGCAATGGAGAAAAGCTGCTTTCTGGCTTGCTATCTATGGCATGCTCAGCCTGCCTGCCTTTTTTAGTTTGTTTGTTTGTTTTGTTTTGTTTTAATTATACTTTATTTACTTTGTATCCCCCCCTCTAGTTCCGTCCCACCTCCCCTCCCAATCCCTTCCTTCCTTCCCCTTCTCCACGCATGGCCCTCCCCAAGTCCACTGGTAGGGGAGGGTTTCTTTTTCTTCCTTCTGATCCTAGTCTGTTCGGTCTCATCAGGAGTGGCTGCATTGTCTTCCTCTGTGTCCTGTTAAGGCTGCTCCCCCCTCAGGGGGAGGTGATCAAAGAGCAGGCCAATCAGTTCATGTCTGAAGCAGTCCCTGTTCCCATTACTATGGAACCCACTTGGACACTGAACTGCCATGGGCTACATCTCTGCAGGGGTTCTAGGTTATCTCCATGCATGGTAGTTGGTTGGAGTATGAGTCTCAGGGAAGACTCCTGTGCTCAAATTTTTTGGTTCTGTTGCTCTCCTTGTGAACCTCCTGTCCTCTCCAGATCTATTATTTCCCACTTCTTTCAAAAGATTCCCTGCATTCTGCCCAAAGTTTGGCCATAAGTCTCAGCATCTGCTTTGATAGTCTGCAGGGCAGAGCCTTTCAGAGGCCTTCTGTGGGAGGCTCCTAACTTGTTTCCTGTTTTCTTCTTCTTCTGGTGTCCATCCTCTTTGCCTTAGAGAATTCTCGATAGAGGAATATCAAATGGCAGAGAAACACTTAAAGAAATGTTCAACGTCATTAGCCATCAGGAAAATGCAAATCAAAACTACCCTGAGATTTCACCTTACACCCATCAGAATGGCCAAGATCAAAACCTCAAGTGACAACACATGCTGGAGAGGTTGTGGAGAAAGGGGAACCCTCCTCCACTGCTGGTGGAAATGTAAACTGGTACAACCACTCTGGAAATCAATCTGGCGCGTTCTCAGACAAAAAGGAATAGCGCTTCCTCAAGATCCAGGTATACCAGTCCTAGGCATATATCCAAAAGAGGCTCAAGTACACAATAAGGACATTTGCTCAACCATGTTTGATTTTTGTTTTTTGACACAACCCAGGACTACCTATCTGCCCAAGGGTGGCTCCACCCACAGTAGCATATCACGAGCCTTTCCACAGGCCAATCTTAATTTCTCAATTAGGATTCCCTTTTCCCAGAGATATCTAGGTTTTGTGTCAAGTTGAAAACAAACAACCAAAGAAAAACAACCAGCAAAGTATTCATCCTTATCTGTAGCCATTAGGATATTAATTGGTTCAAGTAGTGATTTCCATCACATAAAAAAAGTTTCCAACATATACGCCACGCTAAGAATTTTTGTCAGTTTTTTTTTTCACTTTACCTCATAAAGTGTGTTGTATGTAGTGACAGTCACAGTGTTTGTATGCAGCATCAACCTTTCTCCAAGAAGAGTGAAGAGACTATGAGTATGCATAATTTCAACTTTTCGCCTGGAGAGAATGGAGGGAAAAACTGTGAGGCACAGTGGAGCCTACGATCACATGACTCTGGGCTAAACATCTCTTATAAACATGCAGACTCATACAATTAATTACTTTATCATCTTCCTTCTTCAAAAAGCAGCAACAGTTTATAACACAGCTATCTACTAATATCCTGCCACTTTATTTAAACAGTTCTCAAGAAAATTCTCCAAACAATTAAACTATGAAACATACTCAAATTACATAACCATATATGACTGGAAGTTATTATTCCCAGATTATAGTAATTATCTAGAGGTTTTTAGATTTTTAACCCTAACCAGAACATGTAATTCCAGGTCTGTAATCTAGTTTGTAAGGGATCTTGGAATAAAAACAATCTAAAGAATGGTAAGAGTAAACACATGCACTTATATTGTGCTCACAGAGAAATAATCCTGCTTCCCATCAGTACTATGTCTGCAGGTGTCCACAGATTAAAGAAACACTGTTTTGTTTACTTCCATTCATCACAATGTTTCCCTCCTGCTTTGGTGTGCATGTGAGATGTACCCCGTAGGCTCTTGTATATGAATACTTGGTCCCTATCTGATGTCACTGTTTCAGAAGCTCATAAGACATAAGCATCAGAAGACATCATGGACTGTCCTACAGGACGAGGGTTACACACATGTACCATCACACCTGGTTTTTACATGGGTGCTAGGGATCCAATCTCAAGTTCTCATGCTTCTGGAAGGGGCACATTACTGACTTTGCCACCTCCCTACTCTTAACTTTTTTTTTTTTTATTTTAAGAAGAAACTGTGTTAAAACTAGGCAGTCACAAAATGGTGTGTCTGTTAGTGATCCATTCTCCTCATGTTCTGATGGCATAACTTAAGTTTCTGATTTCTACATAAGTCTTATAATTTTCTTAAAGAGGCCTACATTTCTAAATTTGTAACTTAGCTTCTGAATATTTTAGTATTGAAAAGAATGGTTCTGTACAGTGTTCCCTTTCACAACTTTATTGCTTACAGTAATATTTCAAAGGTAGTTTAAAGTCATTAAGTTTCACCCCTAAAGAACATTAGGTGACTGAATTTTGTAACAGCATGTGAACACATATTCATGCGATTATCTTTTCTCCTGCTTCTGGTCTAGCATGCCGTCTCTGATGTTTTACTATTAGCAGCAATGTTGCATGGACATTTGTAGGCTAAGTAACAGTCTTCTCCACTATGAAGGGAATGACTTAGGCATACAGCCTAAGTATCTACCTTTTAAAATTGTATTAAATTGTTTTCTAACATCAGGATATCAATATATAATTTCCCTAATAATTATAAAATTTCCAGTGATGTAACTTTCTTGGCAACACCTGCTAAAGTCAAACGTTTTTAAGTCTGTCACTTTAATGAGTATTAAAGACACTTTTTTCTTTTACATTCTTCCTGTTTATCATCGAGTCCGATTTCCTCTGCAAAGACTTTTCTTTGTATATTTGTCTCCTCAATCGTTTTCATTTCCTTGTTATATTTGCACGGTCACAAATTACATATATAAAATGATTTCATCCTAAATTTGATATATCCTGAATCTTCTTTTAAAAAAATATGGTACTTTAAAAGGCATTTTTAAAAATGCTTTTCCTTTAATCACCAGATTTATTAACTTGGCTGTGTGCTTTAAGTTTTTCCCTAATCAAAACTGATTTAAAGTACACTTTCTAAGAGCTTTAAAACCTTCTTTTCAAATCTTTAAACAACTCCACTGTAATAATACACACAGTGTAAAATTTCCTTTGCAGGACTATAAAGGAACAAGTGCTCTAAACAACTCATAGTGTCTGACTACTATCCCACAACTCAGTTTCAAAGCATGTTCATCATTCTGCAAGTTTCCTTGGTCCCATTTATATGTAATTCCCATTCTCACTGACAGTCCCAAGCAGCCATTTATGTTCACTGTAGACATTCCAAAAAAGATGAACCCTAAAATATGTATTTTTGCATATGGTTTTCTGAGTATCATATTTAAGGGGCTCATTGTGTCATAGCATTTAATAACTTGTTTTTGAAGTTTGTTAAAGAAATGACAACTGTGTAAATTCACATTTATTTACTCTACAGCTCATGGGCTCTGGATTCCTCCTATTACTTAACCACACAATAATGGTGTTAAGAACACTTAAGGGCAATGACAAATGGAAACACGCTCTGCCTTTTCTGAAGTAGACATGTTAATAATGAAAATACCTGGCTGACGTTTTAACAATAGAAATACCAGGCTGAAGACTAACGTTTTTGCTTTGTTTTTTGTATTTTATTTTTGTCTGACGTATAGCTCTGTAGTTTGTTTTACAGTTGAACATATGGCATACCCTGCGGCATGATTCACAGCACTGTCGATCTGCTGGCTTTATGAGTGTCCTACAGGTGCCAAGACAGTACCCGACAGGATGCCAGGCATAAATGGTAAAACGGTGCTTTCAGGAAGTATTAGTTACTGGGGAAAATGATTTTCATATCTCTAGTAAATATGGCTTATATATTCATTTTCCCTTTTTCTTGGGATTTAAATTATAATTTGTAATTCTTTTACTTAAAAATTAGCCTTTATCATTTTTGCTATTTTTTAAACCATTAATTGCTACTTCCCTCTTTCAGCATTCACTCAATTCATTTGTGAGTTTGTTTTTGTTTCTTGTTTGTTCGAAAATCCCTGTATCATCATTCTTTCCTGTATTTCCTTTTTCTATATGACAGCTATGTCTGATCCTCTAAGCTTTTATCTTCTATGTGAAGGTACTTTGCCTGCATGTATGTCTGTGCATCACGTGCAAGCAGTGCTCCTGGAGACTGGAAGGGAACAATGGAACCTCTGGAACAGCGTTTACATATGGCTATGAGCCACTGTGCAGGTGCTGGAAAAGAACCTGGCTCCTCCAGAGAGCAGCAAGTGCCCTTAACGGCTGAGTCATCACTACAGCCCCAACTTTTAAATATTTAGATAACAGAATTGATTTGTGAATTTTGTTCTCATTTCAAGTTATTTCATGTTCAGAAGAAAATGTCAGTTTGTTTCAACATTTTAGAGCTTTGTATTTAGGTCTACTACAACTTCTGGAAATGTTCACATGATATGTGAAGGTATATCATGTTCATCTTATTTGGATATTTTTCCTTTTGAGTTTTGCAGACTAAAATAGGTGTCTATCTTGAAGTTTTAAATTACAAGTGGTTCTAAATTCTATTTTATGGGCGATTTAACCTTCAACACTATAAAATATACGTTATCCACACCCAGCTACTGCTTCTTGGCTTGTGTGCTAGTAGGCCGAATGTAAGTATGAGGAGCCTCCCATTGTTTGCTTTGCACTTAGGTGGTCTTCCCTGCTCACCTTTTATCTCTACCTGTCTCTTTCAGTCATTGAGTATTATACACACAAACAGGACTGTTTACTTCTGCAATCAATTGTAACTTTTTTTCTTAGAATGGTGATGTTAAATGTTTTACATTTATTTTTACAAGTGATGTCTGTGGTTATATACAACATTTTTAAAGTTACAGTTCCCTTTTAAGAGTTCCATTGTATGTATTCTTTTTGGTTTTATCCACACAGATACTCAATATTTTGAAAGTTTTATAATTGTTTTAAAACTACATACCTTTCAAACTTTTAACTGGCAAACAATGCTCTATTTTTTAGATAGTATTTCACAACTATTAAGTTACAACAGTCAGACTGTTTACTGTCACTTGACTTCTCTCTTTCACCATCAAACTTTTAGGATATTATTTCTCCTTTTTCATACGCTGGCTTCTATGAAAATCCTTTGAATTTCTGGACTTATTCCATGTTCCTGTTTTATTCAGTCTTCCCCATCACTCTGGTTATGTCATTTTTGCATTATTTGGTCATAAAAAACTGAAAATTAGCTCGGTGCACACCTTTAAGCCCAGCATTCGGGGAGGCAGAGGCAGAGGCAGGCAGATCTCGCTGAGTTCGAGGCCAGCCTCTTCTACAAAGTGAGTCCAGGACAGTCAAGGGTACACAGAGAAACCCTGTCTCAAAAAAAAAAAAAAAAAAAAAAAAGTCAAAATATTCTGGTTTTTCTGCTTGTTTTCTTCTTATTTTTTTCTGTTAAAAATTTTTATCCAGTGTTTTCCAGCAGTAATTAGTATTTTCCACTCATTCTAAATTGGCTGAAATGTTCTCATTAATTTTTCTAAGAATTATTCACAGAAACAATTTCTCACGTGCTCACAAATTTTGTGGCAGTATCTCTTTTGCTTTTAGTCTACAGTCGTGTTTTAGAGCGACATACGGCCAGGGTCACTTCTTTCCTTAGGCACTAGACAAAACTAGCAGCACCGAGTTTTGGGAAATTACAAGGCAGCAACACTGAAGACAGTACCAATCATGTTCATTTGCACAGAGTACAGTCTTACAAAAGAACACTTTACAAAAGAATACTTATGTTCTGGACAACATGCTCAGTAGTTGCTTAAGAAAAAAGAGTTTTGGGAAACGTGTTATCAGATACACAATCACAAAATGTCAATGAGGTTCGCTGTTAGAAAAGAATAGACACAATTTAAATAAATTTATCGTGTCAGTGTGTATGTCTCTGCCATTCCCTGGAGAACTCAATGTTCTTGGAGAAGTTTTCATTTTACTCATATAGATGTGTACTCCATATTAACAACTCTATATCATTATATTGTCAAAGTTTGTAATTTATCTACACAGGAATGCAGAAATTAACTAATTGAATTATAATCTTGTTCCAACATCTACTATTTATTAAATATTACTTTACAAAGACACATTTACCATTTTTACATTGTCCATAGTTACTGTGTATTAAAATAAATTTTCATAGGCTAAAACTGAAGTGCAAAACTCATAAAAATTTCAATAATAATTTCTGTAATTCATTATGAAAACATCAACTTACTTATGACCTAAATGCTTCAAAAAATATCCCAGAACTTTCAGCGCTTGGACCCAGATACTTTCACTTTTAGAGGCCAATAATTTGTAGATCACCCTAAAAAACAAATGATCTTTTAAGTACCTAACTAATATTGCAAAGAAAAAAGTACTTTATGAATACACATATTGCTTTCCACCACACTGGGAAAAATTCCTGGCTATATACTTAGACAGTATCTCAACTTCTGTCAGGGCGCTCAGCACGCGAACAGGTTGACTTTATCCAACTGTGATTGCTAAGTGAACCACAGGCAGACACCTACCTTGTTATTTCTCTGTTCTGAAAATTTAGAGATTATTATTAGTATTAGAAAAGGGCCAAACACAGAGATAATACAGCAAGAGAAAAATCACAGACATATCCACTGGTGAATCCTACCATGGGATGTAAATAGTAATAATCCTAACTTCCCTTTTCAAATTCACTGTATTGACCAAAACTGCTTGTTTCAGACCTCACCTATATAAGTATGTCACGATATTAGCTACACAGTTCAATGGTGCATCATCACCAGAGCTTCTTATGTCCAACTAAAATAACAGAAAACTGGGTCTACAGATGTAGCTCAGCAGTAAGCTTTGTCTTCCATGTGTAATGCTGTGGGTTTGAGCCTCAGCACCACAAGTAAAATAGAACAAGAATTACATGAAATTCATTCTTTTTATTTTTGTTCATTCTGCTGAGAGGGTAAAAAAGTTTTTCTTTAAGGAATTGCTAGGAGCTAAATTATAGGTTTACATTCGTAAAAATTCTAATCTAGAAACCATGCTTCTCTTATCGGCAAATAATTCATAATTGCCACAACTAGAGTCACTTTTCAGATTATTTTAATTTTGGTCTTTGGTTCTAAAAACATCTTTCAAATCTGTAATTCTCACTATTACACCTCACTCCTGCCTCACAGAATCACCTCTAAGAACGACAAGTAAAATATTTTCTGATGGTTGCACTACACTAGTTTTTCCCTTCTCATTCATATTACCAACTATAAATCATATCTATATACATTAATATATATAATTTAAATATAAATACAGATCACTGAGTATGCTTGGTCTGCAGGTATCTCATCTCTAGTTCTCCAAAACTTTCTCACATCTTATTTTTTTCTGAAATGTACCATGTTCTTTATTGTCCTCTCGTGAAAAAAAAAAACAAATAAATCTGCCTTTCCTACTATGCAAGGTCTGCATTGCAGCAAATTACAATCATTCAGCTTCATAATTGAGACCACTTCGATACAGTTATTTAGCTCCTCAAAAATGTAAGAACTGGCAGCTTTTCCCTCGTCCCACTTCTTCATTCATAGAATCGTCTAGGGTACACAACTGATAACGCTGATATTATAATTATACCTTATTCCATTTCTTTGATCAAATGCTGGTATCATTGAGGCTGGGTGTTCTGACATTAGGGCCACTAATAACTGTAATACATCATGGATATTTTCATCCTGCATAGTAAGAAATAAAAAATTGGGTTAAAAATTGCTCCAAATCTTTAAATAAAATAATTAAAATGAAAGATAAAAAATATGTTCTACCCTACCTCATGCATTGTAAGTAAATAATTTAATATACTCTGAAGTTCATCTTCTTTCACTCCTCGATCCTGATTAAAAATATTTCATTAGTTAATGAAAATAAGAAATTATGACTTTGAAGAAAGGCATCAAAATCAAGGATATAAAAGTAAACAGAAACTTAAAAGCAATGTGTTCAATAAAATTCTGCCTTGTTTCATAATTTAAATATTATTTTATTTGGATTTCAGAAGTAACTATTTAGATATTAAAAATGTTAAAACTTAGAGTCAGGAAAGCAGCACAGCTTTTAGACGCAGATCTCAGAAAGCAGAAACAGGGAGATGTCTGCTGGTTTAAGGCCAGCTACAACATGGATAAGACCTTGTCTCAGGGGAAGCTACTATACTGTGATGATTTCATGCTACCGTGTTCTTGTTATCTACTGCTTCCCTAAAACAATGGAAATTCGGGGGTTTGTGGGATCACAAACGTGTATGTGTACTGTCCTAAGACTGTTTGTGTATTCCCTTTAAATCACCTTTTAAAGCCCTTCATGTCAGAACACTCTGCAATCTTAGCTAAAATGGAACACATATCATTTTCTAGAATAAGGTATTCCTGCTTTTTTTTTTTTTTCACATATTCCTTGCTTCATCTGGTGCATCTCTTTTAGCACATCCATACTTAGCATGGGTCATCTCAGTATGTATTCGACCAAACGGTAAGTGCAAAACAATGGTACTTTTACAGAGTTTGTAAAGCAACATGAAAAGGCATTCTTAATAAATTAATGACAATGATTTTTAAACTTTGACAATAGTTCCTTTTTGCCCAATACATTTGCAACTATAAAATAAAGTTCTTTTACCTTTAATATGAGCTGTTTCAGAAAAAGTAACATAAAAGCCCGAAGTGATATGATCTCTTTCTGTGATGGCCGGGGACCATCTAAAAAGAAAATAAGCCACAACACTGAATAAACTTAATGCAACTATATTCAAATCCTGTAGAAGCATTTATTAAGTGTTTTTAAAATCATAATATAAGTGTTGCCACTGATATTTTACAAGTTCAAAAATATAAGAATAAGATTAATTTTCAGGTTTTTGGCAATTCCACATTATTTCCTGAATGTTAGATTTAGGATTAAGAGCTGCTCTAAGTCTCCAATATATCATTTCCACTGATAAATGTATGATCACCTAAAACTAACATGGGTGCTTTTCTCTCTCTCTCTTTTTTTTTTCTTTCTTCATTACAATTTATTTACTTTGTATCACCTCTGAGCAGAGGGTCTAGGTTATCTCAACACACGGCTCTTGGATGGAGTATCAGTCTCGGCAGCACCCCCCCCCCCCAGGTTATTTTTATTAATTTAACACACTTTCAAAATATTCCAGAAAAAAATTCCAATGAAAATATTTCTTTGTCCTGTAAACCTCTCCCCATTTACAGACTCTTTTAAAGTCCCATGCATATACAAAACTGTCCCATTCTACCTCCTCACAATTACTATTTTTGCATCCTTTTCTCCCATGTACAAGGCACACGGTAGTGAGCACCAACAAACGCTGAGCTGGAAAATGAAGTCAAGCATGGGAAACTAAAATAAGCTTATGAGTCCCACTGTATCTAAAGTCAAAAGATCCAACTGTGAAATACCGAATTGCCAGGAAGAACGACAACTGGAAAGGATGTGCATACAGTATGACATAGAACAGAACTCACCTTTAAACATAACAAGACTCACAAAAATTGCTTAAACATCTTTCTCAAAGCAACTAACATCAATGTCACTCCTTTATACATTTCCAAAGCATAATTCTGCCTAGTACACATAAAGCTGCTATGAACATAACTGCATCCTTGTTCTTTAGTTAAACATCTTTGGGGTGTATGCCTAGGAGTGGTATAGCTGGATCTTGAGGTAGCACTATTCCTAATTCCCTCAGATGTCCTTTATTACCATGATTAGTCACTCACAAACAGTTTATCTAGATTACTGCATTTACAAGCAAACTGTCACCCAGTGCATTCATCTATTATTAGAAATAAATCTGTTCCACATTTTCCAGTCGTTAGCCATATTTTTGCTTACTCTAACCAATAGTAAAGTACCTAAACCTTCTTATAAGTACTTGATACTACTTTTTTGAAGCCTGCCTCATTGTAGTTTATAAAATATACAATGAACACAGAAATGCCATAGGTTGGGTCTTAGTTCATGAAAGGATGAAGTTGACAGTATGGCTGAAATACAGGAATGTTAGGACAACATGTGTATGAGGTATATGGAAAGCAATGAGGACAGTGCTTCAGTAATTTAAACTGTAGAGATGTGGTAACTGCTAACTATGAATACACTTGTCACAGTCTTTACAACAAACATGGTGCTGCGGAAAGACAAACTTATGTGCGTGGCGCATGCATGACATGAATCCGCTTTTAGTAAAAATAAAATAATAGCAAAAATTACTGGACAGGTTAAAAATTAAAAGCAAAACAAATCATAACTTTACAACAGTGGCTCTCAACCTGCCTCATGTTGTAAGGACCTCAAACCATATATTTTTTTTTGCTACTTCGTAACTGTTATATGATATATCTTGCTGCTATTATAAATCACAATGTAAATATATGATATACAGAATATCTGATATATGACCCTCAAAGGGGTTACAACCCACAGACTGATAATCAATGTTTTACACAGAGTTAATGGTACAAATGATAAAACTTTGGAGTAACAAGGTAAAACAGGTAAATATGTAAATATATACTAATATAGCTAATATGAGCCAGTTTCCACTGCAGAGAAAATAGTGCAAATACCATAATCATAAAGCTGAGCTGAGCCATGTGGCTTTAAATGGAAATAGAGTATGGTGTGTATTCAGAACTGAAGTCACACTTACAGTTGGATTTCCTAGATCTGATTTGTCCACTAAGAGCAGCAAAACAGGATTAAAAAAAAAAAAAAAAACAGCAGGCAAAACTAACTCTCATATCTTGGCTTGTAAAAAATCTACATCAACTAAGCAAGCAAGGGTTCTTTGGAAAAACAGGGTTAGGACAAGAATGATTAAAAAATAGACAAAGAATATTTTGTGTATGTTTACAGTAAGGAAATACTGCAAACTAATGGATATCTGCCATAAAGCTACAACATGTCCTACGCAGCTTCCTGCTGACAAATCTGACAAATGTAAGCATCGCAATATACAAGGATGCCACTCGGTGCCGGCGCACTATTCTCTGATGGTCCTTCATCAACTCACTTCCATGTTGCACTGCCATTTGGCATGCTCATAACTGTACAGCATCCCGAAACATGTTCACAGAATTAAAATCAAAACCTACTCGATGGAACAAATTTTATGGCCACCGAAGACTAGAGTTATTACAGGGTAGCTACCAGTTTTCAGAAAAAGCTACCAATTTTGAATATAATTCACCATATAAAAGAGGAATTCATGAGACCTTACTGATATAAAAAACTGAAAAACAAATACATACACAAGAAAAACAAATTCTCTCTTATAGCAGTATGCAAACTATTATGTTAGAAAGTATCACTCTTGGCAGCTGACAGAGTAAGAGAAATTCCCTCAAGATTCATCTTGAAATAAGTAGGTGAAGCTTGCTGCAGAATAAGGTATGTACACAATCTGAACAAGGAGGCAAGACCCTAGACAAGCAGTCATGTTTAACACCATTAGACACAGGCAACTGAACATCATGTATTTCTTTGACAGGGCAGGTTGAGACAGAAACAGGATTTCCGTGATTCTCATGTCAAAAATGAAAAACCCAGGTCACCATGAAAAAGCACATAGAAATCTAAACTGAGTGGTGTCCAAAATCTGCCTGTGTTTTTCAACCATGTCAAGGGCACGGCTAAAAAGTGATCAAACTCTCAGTGTACACAGAGAAACATGAAAGTGACTACGTTTAAGTAATACCATGGTCCTGCAACTGGTATTTAGGAAAGATAAACACTATTTGTTTCTAGAATTGATACTATTGAAGTAATTGATAAAAATCTAAATGGGGCCTTTGGGTTGGAAGTAGCACTATATTAATGATAACAATCTAATTTTCATTGGTCCCCATTATAACTTAACAGGATTAACCTCTACCTTTGGGGAAATATACAGGGAAGTATTTGTGGTAAGAAAACATTTTCTATAATTTATTTTCAACTGATACAAAGAATAGTGCACATATTTGAGTGTTTCACAAAAAGAGATGAAAATGACAAAAGTTTCTGAGTCAGCATTACACCTATCAGGCTATCGGATGAGTGGCGTAAGAGTTTAATAAGGTAGAATAAAAGGATATATCAATATATAAAATATGAAACTATACTTCAGTTTTCTTCTATAACTCTTCACAGGTTCTATGTGTTATAAAGTACTGTGGTAGAGCAGAGGCTAAATTAAAAGATAATATGGTTTGTTCATAATGGGGAATACTGAAATGTAGACTTTCAGAACATGGGCCCCAAGCTCTTTCAGACTAAGTCACACAGCTGTGATTCAAACTTCAGAACTGTTGCTGTGCAGCTTCCAGCATTTTCCTGGAGAAAATATGGATGGTATTAACAGCACCTACAATGTTGGTATATATCTGAACATGTTTAGATGTCTCTAGTTATGTTACATATTGTTAAATATATTAATAAAGAGTACTCAACAGAGACTGACTCTGGACATAAGCAACTCAAAAGTCACAAAATAAACTCTGAAAGGACAGACAGACATGACTGTCAGTGACAATTACTGACTTCCATTATAAGACAAAAATGTATGACTACCTAAATATTAATACTAGTGATATTTATTTTTCCTTTTAAAAGAGATTGGTGTAACGACACTTGTAAGACCACTGTGAAAATTCTGAGAAAATTCCCATCACACAGTGCTAGTAAAACTATCCTGATAGAACAGTTCTGAAAAAAAGAAAAAGAAAAAAGAAAAAAAATTAAAATACTTTTAATTAGCCCTTTCTTGTCAATTCTTAACAAATCAGAGACAGTCAGACCCCCTTTTCAAAGGAAGTCCATTGGCAGCTCAGTCTCCAAGTGGGTTTCTAGTAAGGGGCTCAGGGGCTGTCGCTGACATGAACTCAGTGGCCTGTCTTTGATCACCTCTCCCTGGGGGATACAGCCTTGCCAGGCCACAGAGGAAGATGATGCAGCCAGTCCTGATGAGACCTGATAAGCTAGGGTCATATGGAAGGGGAGGAGGACCTCTGCTATCAGGGGACTAGGAAAGGGCATAGGGGGAAAAAAATTGAGGGTGGGTGGGACTAGGAGGAGACGAGGGAGGGGGCCACAGTGGAGATAGAAAGTGAATAAACTGTAATAAATAAATATATAAATAAAATTAAATTTACAAAAGGAAAAAATCATATTTTTATGGAATAAAATTTAAAACATAACAGGAAGCATAATTAGAGTGGAAAAAGTTTGATTCCATAGAAAAGTTTAACCATTTTCTTGTGTCGGGGCAAAAGCTGCGCTTTCAGTAGTGCTCCTCCCTGTGCAGTGGACCAAGAATGTTTCTCTTGGAGGTTATTTTGTGCTTTAGAGTACTTACAGAAGCATACATTTGTATAATTAGAAAACATGGCTATATTCTTAAGACATAAGAGCAAGTATATGAAAATTAAACCATTTTCTATCACACTCAGGTCAGACAGCACATTTGAAACAAAAGTTCAAAAGGCTCAACATACTAGCAGACACTGATGGGAACTAGTCACATTTACCCATTTTTAACATAATGACTGTATTTTCCAGAGCTCCTGTAAAAAGCACCTCAATTAAAACCAAGCGCATTTTTAAAAATATGTTTATTTCAAAGTATTTTTAACACTATAACTTTCTTAATACAGTTAATTTGTGTATGGGGGTGTGCGCTTGCCACAGACTAGAGGTCAGGGGTCAACTTGCGTGAGTCAGTTCTTCCCTCATGTCAGTGGAGGCTGAAGGGCTAATTCATGTCATTAGGTCTTGAGGCAAGTACCTGTAAGCACTGACTCACTAACCCTAGATGTCCTTTTTTATAAACAAACACAAACAAACAAACAAACAAACACATGCAGCTTCTAACATAATATTGTACCTCATAAGAAACCAAAGAGCTAAAGGATAATTTCGTGGTCATGCAGATGTGTTCACTGTGCTAGTGGCCAGGATATAAACAAACACAGAAAACTGGAACTGTCACAGGGGTTCTTACCTAACCCTTTAGGTGTGATGCCACTGCTGTCAGCAGGGTTAATGACCCAGTAGTAATATTTTAATGTGTGCATCAGCTGCAATACTGTTCCGACTCTCCGTATAGTGGTATAGATGGTAGCAGTTCCAATAAACTCAGCAGACAAGTATGTATATAGGGAAAGTTGAACCTAATACATAATTGAAGTAAGTTTAAAGCGCTTTAAACACAAATTCTATTTTAATTCAAATGCAAATTGGTAAAGGACAAAATATTACAATTTATTATGTGACTTAAAATAACATTTCTTAATAATCATTTATATTTTAAAAAGTAATAATCAAAACAAACATTCCAATAAAACTGATTTCAATAAAGATAATCCACAAGGCCCAATTAGAAAACAAGGTTCTATATCTAAGGAAAATAGCCACCGTGAATTATAAATGATACTTTAACATAACAGAGGCTAATCTAATTCGAGATAAAATGATACAGCAGTAGCTTCTGTCTAAGACAGCTTCTAAAGAAAGGATCTGTTGGTAGTTCTTGAGCACATGCTTCTCCAGAGGAACAGCTGCAGCATATCAGAGAAAGCATACATTATCATACATAGCATATGCCAAAGGTTGTGTGACTCCACTTCCTTCACTTATTGCTACCATACAGAGTTATCATCTAGACTCTGACCACACACTGATTACAAGAAGGAACAATCATTAGTTGTGAATTTAGTACCATAGTGAGATGAGCTGTATGCAAATCAAGAGTTAACATTATCCACTCAGTTGTATAAAAGATTTAAAAGGTATGAAAGACAACCCAAAATAGTATATTTTAAGATTTACAGATTTAAGTTAGGATAAGTTAGGAATAAATTCAATTATCAGATATAAGGCATTCTGTGAATTTCTAAAAAAAAATATATCTTATCTATATGCTAATTTAAATATATACATATATATGTCACGGTAAAATATCTTAAGTTCAAAATGAAAGTAACTTTCCAGTCTAAATGATCACAGTACTCTATTGTCTTTTCCTAGTTTTTCAACAGTATACCAGATTTTCTTTGTTGACAAGGGACGAATCACATCTAATAACATTACAACTTAGTTCTACAGCACGTTTAATGTTTAACTATAGTTTCATTTATTATATTTACATATTCAAATTTTTATTTCTGCTTTATACAGACTAGAAAATAAGCAAAACAATGTTGAATATTTACTACTGGATATATTAAATAGAATAACTATACATTTATCATTAACTTTATTTTATAATATTAAACTGTAATTAAATGAATGAACCCGAGTTACAAACCTTTGCAGGTGTGTGTATCCAGATGGCAGGGTTGAATAAAATGTGGTCACATAGCTGCTTCAGTAATGGTGCTCCATGAGATAAGCCATCAAGGTACTTTGCAAATGATAAAAACTGCTCCAAGACAGCTCTAGTTATGTGAACTCTTGATGACTAAAGACAGAAACAGAAGATTTATCTAAAAATTGTGACATCAAATTCTATAATTGAAATTATCCCTAAAAGTTTAAATTAAAAGCATAAAATTGCATATTGTCTCTGTTAGCAAAAATGTAGTTATATGAAATTTTATATTTGAGTGAAAGCTTGCTACCCAAAGCCATGTCTAAGTCAATTACAGATAAGTAACTCCTTTCAATATAAAGGAGTAAACTATGCGAAGACTCTCAAAAATGACAGCAGATCTTACAGAACTTGAGAGTTAAAAATTGTAATTCAAAAAATAAAGGGAAAAAGAAGTGCTTTTATTCACAGTCGTTCCACAAGTACAGTAGAACCCTCTGTTTTATTCCTCTAGGCAACACTGACAAATGCAGTTCACTTGCTTGAACACAAACCTGCCTGGCCTGGCTATCATAAGTCAGACCTGACTCTTCTGGACACAATGTTCTTATTCAGCTTTCACGATCCTCAGAGTACTCCAGAGACCTCTACTCAAATACAACATGCTTTGCCCTCTTTTCACTACAAATGATATATCTCCTTTGCTAACACTCTTAACTTCTTCACTTAACATGTCTCGATGCAGAATAATCCCATCATAACCACTCAACACCAATGTATGACTTACTACTACACACAACTGAACACCACAGCTTCTGAAATTCACACCACTTCTTTAAGATGGTCTGATAAAGTGGGCACTCTCCTACGTAACTGCAGAGTGAATGGAATTTTATGTAAGAAGTGGGAAATAGTAAGAGCTGGAGGAGACGGGAACTCCACAAGGAGAGCAACAGAACAAGATAATTTGAACACAGGGAACTTCCCAGAGACTCATACTCCAACCAAGGACTATTCGTGGAGATAACCTAGAACCCCTGCACAGATGTAGCCCATGGCAGTTCAGTGTCCAAGTGGGTTGCATAGTAATGGGAAGAGAGACTGCCTCTGACATAAGCTGATTGGCCTGCTCTTTGATCACCTCCCCCCCCCCCCGAGGGGGGAGCAGCCTTACCAGGCCACAGTAGAGGACAATGCAGCCACTTTTGATGAGAACTGATAGACTAAGATGAGAAAGGAGAGGTGAACCTCCCCTATCAGTGGACTTGGGGAGTGGCATGCATGCAGAAAGGGGAGGGAGGGTGGGATCGGGAGGGAAGAAGGGAGGGGCTTATGGGGGGATACAAAATGAATAAAGTGTAATTAATAAAAAATTAAAAAAATACAGCCTATCCAAAGTTAGATGCCCTATAAAGGTGTAACATAAATTTTGATAACTTAAAAAGAAATAATGCTTTACAAGGTGTACTTTTTAAAAATAACAACTAATCAAGTACTACAATAACATTTTGGATAGGCCAGGCTAAATAAAATACATTAATTTCATCTGTAACTTTCTACTATACATCTTAATTTACGTTTGATTCTTGAGTTACCTTTTGTTTAGGCAATGTTACCCTACAATATAATTTCAGACAAAAAGCAGTTAACATAGAAAAAACATTGCTCTTTGGAAAAACTGATAATCTAAACTCAAATACCAACAGCCTGCCAATGCCAGCAAGCACTGAAACATGCTGATAGGAACTCATAGTTTAGAGACAAGTTGTGAACTTGCTGAGTGCCATGAAAGGCACCTCAAAAAGCTTCACACAGGGCCTCTACATTATCAAAGAAAAACAAAATGTTTGTCTGGAAAGTAGTTTTAGATTCACACTTGATCATTACAAATATTGTTTTCAAAGTTACAATTTATTGGCTACTTAGTTTTACCATGTGTACAGTGAACTTTTTCTACAATAGTATTTGCTTTTGCCTGTGAATGATACTACTTATGTGTCAGATCCTCTTACTTTAGAGGATCCATGGAAGAAATCATACTGTTATTGATCTCTTCCATTCTCATTTGTAATTCCTCCATGCAGTCTAACTACATTCATATTAAATTCCAAAAGTGAGCAAGAACAGAAAAACTGGGAGAGTAGAAAAGATAGAAAGACATCCAATTTTTCTCAGTGTTTACTTTGATGAACTGCTTCTTTTTTTCTATTTTGCAACGGGTTTTCATTTTTAGAGGCAAAATAATCTTTAAATAAGATTCAAGGATAGAGATGCAGTTCAGTGGTAGAGGGCTTCTATGGCATTTGTGAAGCTTTTAGGAAAACACACATGCACACAAACACACCAGAGATTTATACTTGGACAATTAATAGGAATAAATCCTAGAAGAATCATCACGATATGGACATTATTGAAATGTGAACTCTGAAATCTGAGCCACATGACAAAAGAATGTGTTGATTTATTTAGTATTCTATTTTTGATGACTCTGTACATTTTTACAATGTATTTTAGTCCTTATCACCCCCTCTTGCCATGTCTCACTCCCTTTCTTCTAAACAAAAGGTCAGGGAAGACTGCTGTGAAACTGTCTTCTGGATAAGACATGGCCAGTATATTCTGGAGCTGATGAAAAGGCATGCCAAGTGCTATGCGTACACTGTAGTCTCAGCTGAACGCTAACAGAGGATAATGGTGGGTTCTAGAACAGCCTGGCTAGAGAGTTATCAAAAAAGAAAAGAAAGAAAGGGGCTTAAGAGAGGGATCACTGGTTGTTCTTCCAGAAAATGCAGGTTCAATTCCCAGCACCTACATGATAGTTCAATTTTCTTTTTCTGGAATTCCAGTCCAGTGGATCTCTTCTTGCCTCTGAAGGTATCAGGTAAACAATTAGTACACAGATACACATGCAAAGCACCCATATATGAATGAATGAATGAATGAATGAATGAATGAATGAATGAATGAGTGAATGAAACTTTAAAAAAGAAAGGAGGGAGGAAAGGGTAAGGGAATTAACACATTAATTATATACGTAATATATTTGGAAATAGAATATGTAGTATTAGAAAAAAACAATTACAGTGTCCACTTGAAAGTAATTAAACAGCAAATAGTAACACTGGATGCTATAAGGAGAAATTTACAATGAATAAAGGAATATATGTCCTACATGTACAGGATGTAATAGCTTAACAGAAATGTTTTCTTTATTGCAAAACCATTCAATACATTAAAACATGCATGATTACACATGTTACTTTAATTGGTAAATGTGTATCAAGAAGTAATTGAACCTTAGTATAAATTTTGCTTTTCCAGGACACTAAGAATGAAATCCACCAACCTAAATGAATTATATTAACCACCTGATACTGGGTGAGCATTGACAATACTTCAGAGATCCAATGGCAAACTACAGCATTATAACAAATATGCATGCACAGGAAGGCAAGACCTAGGCTGAGCAATCAAATCGCACTGAAGAAATGTCTGTGCATACAAGAAAGGAACTCTGTCTCTCTACCAGATGTAAGGGTATAGAGCTAAAGACCTGTACATACAAAGGAAAGGAAAAAATCTGTGGTATATATCAATAAACCCTGGAGACAGGATAAGAAGACATATACAAACCGGGTGTCTGATAACCATTTAAGACTTAACAAGCCTAACGCTGGATGCGGTGTTTGGACTGCTCTATAACTTTCCCTATCCTATCACTGTGCTTGGGAAATTTCCTTGGTTTTCAACTAAAAGTTTGACTATTTTGATCCATCATCAGGTAGTTAATGGACAGAAAAAAAAGTGTGGACACTGTCGTACAAACCAACACACAATTACTTTATTGAAGATATCAATCCAGTCAAGTACAACATTCTTCTCTTTAACTTGTAATAAATAATCTTTCTTGCCACTCTCTAGATCAAACCAAATTCCCTAACAATGCTTATAACTTACTTTTTAAAAATTTTTAAAATTTATTTTTATAATTGGTTTATTCACTTTGTATCCTAGAACTTACTTTATAAATAGCAAGACATTGAATTCATGTTAATAACTCAAGTTGTGTGTGCTGCCAGCTTACTGCTAAGATAAAGACTGATAAGCTATTGTTATTATTTGGATTTGAAATATCTATCGTTCAGTCTCATGTACTGAGGGCTTTCTCCCTAGCTGGGAGCACTAATATATGCAGTAATAGAAAGTTCAACACGAGGCATCTAACTAGAAGTGCTCACCATAGGCAAGCCCTAGAAAAACACAAAGGATTCAGGTGCATACTGAAGAAAAGTAATAGGAGAGTTGAGCAGGGGACCGCAAAAGACCAGCATGGGCAAGCACGTGCTTGCTGCTACAGGGAGGCAAAGAGGTGTAACACAGTGAAAACAGGGAGAGTGGAAAAGTATGGTATCAGAGGCATGAGATTAACAATTCAGTCACAAAAGGAGTAAGATCATTTAAAGAAGTAGTGTGAGCTTAAGGGTGGAGCATGTAAACATCCTGGTCAGTTTTAGCCATCATCCTGAAACAGCCTAGAGTCACCTAAGAAAGGGGTCTAAACTGATGCAGTACCCATATTAGCCTCCCCCGTGGCCATGTCCATGGAGGATTATGTTGATTCTTAATTTATATAGGAGCTCCCAGCCTATTGTGAGTGGCACCATTCCCTAGGCAGGTAGTCCTGGGCTACAAAAGAAAGCTAGCTAACATGAGTCAGAGCCATTCATCTAGCCAGCTGGCATGTATTCCTCAATGGTTTCTGCTTCAAGATTCTATCTGAGTTCTTACCCTTACTAACTCAAAGATAGGCATCAACCTGTAAGTAAAATAAACCCTTTTCAGATCTGTTGCTGTCCTTGTGGTGCTCCTCTCTAAGTCTTACTATCTCCCACTTCTTCGATAAGATTCCCTGTACTCTGCCCAAAGTTTGGCTATGAGTCTCAGCATCTGCCTCAATACCCTGCAGGGTAGAGCCTTTCAGAGGCCCTCTGTGGTAGGCTCCTGTCCTGTTCCCTGTTTTCTTCCTCCTCTGATGTCCATCCTCTTTGCTTTTCTGAATGGGGATTGAGCATCTTAGCCAGAGTCTTCCTTCCTGATTAGCTTCCTTAGGTATATAGATTTTAGTATGTTTATCCTATATTATATGTCTAATATCCACTTATGAGTGAGTATATACCCTGTGTGTCTTTCTGCTTTTGGGATACCTCACTCAGGGGTCTTTTCTGAAACTGATACTCCAGCCAAGGACCACTCATGGAGATGGCCTGGAACCCCTGCACAGAGGTAGCCTATGGCAGTTCAGTATCCAAGTGGGTTCCATAGTAATGGGCACAGGAAATGTCTCTGACAGGAACTGACTGGCTTGCTCTTTGGTCACCTCCCCCTGAGAGGGGAGCAGCCTTACCAGGCCACAGAAGAAGACAATGCAGCCAATCCAGATGAGACCTGATAGACTAGGATCAGAGGGAAGGGGAGGAGAACCTCCCTTATCAGTGGACCAGGAAAGGGACACAGGTGGGGAAGAGGTAAGGTGGGATTGGGAGGGGAGGAGGGAAGGAGGCACAGGGGGGATACAAAGTGAATAAACTGTAATTAATAAAATTAAAAATAATTAAATGAAAAATGTTATCAATTTTAAAATTAATAAAAATAAATGCTTTTCTTACCTAACTTGTTTTTGGTCACTATTTTATCATAGCAACAGATATAAAACTAGGAAAGTAATTATTGGTATCCATGGACATAGAGAAGAGAATAAGGAGTAAGAAATAGCAATTGGTGCTGCATATATTCTTAATTTTAAAGATTTGTTGCATTTTTTGTGCATGAGTTTTTTGCCTACGTGTATGTATGTGCGCCGCATGCATGCCCAGTGCCCAATAAAGTCAGAGAGGAATTTGGGCCACTGTAACTGGAATCATGGATGGTTATAGACCACAATGTGGGTACTTGGTTTTATGCAAGAGCAACAAGTGTTCTTAAACATCCATCTCTCCAATCCCTAATTTTGGATATATTCTGAAAGCTAAAATATAATTATCCAGTGTTTGGATTTAGTGTGAGAAAAAGCAGAGATTAATGTCTAAAGTTTAAATACATGGTAATGACATTGACTAAGATAAAAAGGAAAACAGAAAAATAAACCCTAAGACTACTACTGATACTCTGCTGTCCTTGCAGTCAGGAGCCTAGCATAACTGTCTTCTGAGAGGTTCAAATAACAGCAGGCAGAAACATGCAGATACTCAAACCAAATCATAGGCAGATCTTGGAGAGTCTTGTGGAAGAGTGGGAAGAATGATTGGGGAAGCCAGAGGGATCAAGGACACAACAGGAAGACCTACAAAGTCAACTAACCTGGGGCCATGGGAGCCTCAGAGACTGAAACACCACCTAGACCCCTACACATATGTAGCAGATGTTCAGCTTGGACATCGTGTGGGAGGAGGAGTCGTCTCTGATTCTGTTCCTTGCCTTTGGATCTCTTTTCCCTAGCTAGGCTTCCTTGCCTAGCCTCAGAAGGAAAGGATGAACTTAGTCCTGCTGAGACTGTATGGGATGGTACTCATTGGCAGAAAGAGGGAAGGGGTTGTGAGCATGGGATTGGAAGGAGAGGAGGGAGGGAGCTGCAATTAGGATGGAAAGTGAATAAATAAATTAATTGAAGAAAAAAATAAAAAGGAAACCAGAATATGAGAGAAAACTCAAAAGCAATTATTTGGTTAAAAACTGTGCAGATCACTTGACATCCTACTGGAACCGAAATGGAGGAGATATGAGACGAATTAATATCTCTAGGATGATGAAAGCAACTATATGCAGAATCTCATTAAATGAATTATAGGAGAAAAGATTTTCCAGTATAAAACCAGGAGGTCGAAGGCAGTCTTCAGAAGTGCAGAAAAAAGTAAAAAAAAAAAAAATCAAGAATAGAAAATAGAAAAACTGAAGAAAGACACTGCTAAAATGTACTACAGCTGGTGTCAAAGTGAAAAAATCTAAGTAACCAAGCAACAAAACAAGGTCAGTGGTACAAAGGTCTCAACAATATTAATGCCAGTACCGTGATTATCAGAAAGCCTTATTGGAACAAAAGTGTACATATGATTAAACAGAAGTTTTCTATTTAAAAATTAATAATATGGTTCACAAAGTAAGAAACAAATTAGAACTTCATTAAACCAAATAGGAAAAAAAATGACTTAAAAGTCAATATGATTTTAACAGAAAAGATGAGGCTTCAGTACAGCAGAAATTGTTTTCAAACAAATGGATTAGCTACACACACGTGCATGTACTCAACAAGAGGGCTATATTCCAGTAAATCCACTGTAGACAATGTGGTGTAAAGACAGAATACACTGAACTCGCCTAATCCACTGGAATCTTAGCTTCGCAACAGGGCACACTGCAAATCTTGTCACCTCTCCCTCATAACTATTGGGAACTGTAAGGTGGACCTCATGATGCCATCTGCTGCAGTACTAGCATGAGGAATATTTTTTTTAAATTGAGTTTTCTTGAGACAGTCTTACACTGTAGCCCAGACTAGTCTCAAACTTTCTATCTCCTGCCTCATCCTCCCTAGGCTTGCAAGAGATTTTTTTTTCCATTTTCTATCTTCATTCATAATTTCTTAACACCATGCCTATGTTTACATTCAGAGCATAATAGAAAATGTTCTTTAATTATCAAATGATATTACCATTGAACAATCAAAAGGTAATATGATTGTCAACTGTCCAGTGACAAAAGCTACATACCAAAAAAATAATAATAATAATATGTACCACTTACCTTTTCAAGTAAGTAGCCGATGACTAAAAAGCCTTTTCCACCCAGCATCTGTTCTTGCATGGCTACTGAACTTTTAAGTAGTTCAACGAGGAATGCCAAAAGAGTAGCACTGTGTGTAAAGTACAGATAATTTCACTTTTTAGTCATTAAATATTTATTAGAAACATAGCGTTCCATTTCAGTAATTTGTTTGCCAAACAATAAGAACAACCACATTAATTTCTCTGTTGTTTAAAAACGCTATATGGCCTTTATAATACAAACATGTATCTTCCCACAAGCAAGAGAGGATATGATTAATTTTATCCTTCAAGTTAAAAACAATAAATTAAAAATAACTATATACAGTTTATATTTCAGTTAAGTATAGAATGTATCTATGCATATATAAAACATATTTTCTACTTTAAGTGAACCTGACATAAGAAACATATCACTATTCTATAATATATACACTATCAGGCTTTCAAAAAGTTTTAAATATGTCCAGGACATTGTTTGTGAAGAACATAGCTGGTCTTTAACTATTGTTCATAAGAATTTATTTGATATATAAAAATCAACCAGAGAAATGTCACATACCACTTATGTCCAAACATGCCCTCAGAAAAGTTCATGAGAGCAAAGTAATGACTCATGTATTATAGAAATGAGAATCTGTTAAAATTAATTACATAGTGTACACAAACACATAAATCAAATAACAGTAGGTACCAGACAGGTTAAGCACTGGTAGTATATACACTGAATGAATAAATGAGGAAACAAAGGGAAGTGATTGCAACGGATTAGGTTTTGATAATGTATTTCTTCATAAGTTGTGTATTTCCAACCAGCAGCTCTGACACATGAATAAAAATATACACCCTTCATTATATGTTCCTAATGCAGTTAAAATAAATTGCCATATACTAGACTTTATCATGAAATAATAGCCATCTGAAATGTTTTGTAATATACCTTTAATCACCTATTTATAATAAACACAGCAGTACTCATTCTTAAAAGTATTTAAGAAAATGTGATGATGAAGAAAGCTCAACAATTATTAAAGAAACCTAGTTAACTCCATTTTTGACTTACTTTTAGCTCTCTGGGTTTCAAAAGGACTAACAGATTTCTCCAGTAATTTGGAATATTTGTTTGTTTGTTTAGCTTAAAATCAAGTTTTCTCATGACAATAAGCAACAGAAAAATGATCGTTATTATTATTATAAAAACTTATAACTGAACAAACTACTTGATATTCTAAAAACATATACCTAGAAATAAAGTACTTCATCAGGAAATTAAAAGAATCAACTTAGCTAGCCCTACACCATTAAAACGCAAGCACGCGCATGTGCGCGAACACACACACACACAAACACACACACACAAATAAAAACTAATATCAGTGACACTCTTTTCACTTTGTTCTTGAGCCAAAGATAGATATTTCTAAGAAAATCACAACTATCAAGGAATCCCTTAGGATTCTGTAAAGAAGATATTAAACAATCTAGTTGATTTTAAATGAATTCGGTCAACAGTCAAGTCCACTTCACAAATACCTGCTTAAGTCCTCTATTACATATAACACTTCTGTTTAAATGTTTGAAAGTAAAAAAAAAAAAAAAAAAGCTATTGCACAGATATTCTACAATTTTCAAACCTATTCATGGAATTTCACCTACACTTGAATTAGGGCAGTGGGTTCCTAAGTATCAGAACTGTCAAAAGGGAAGATTCAAGTCTGCCTTACAATGGTCCCTATAATACACTGAGAATAAGCAGGAAGCATTCTTTGAGAAAGTCACACACATTTGAAGAACCTCATAAAACTACAAGGAAGCTGTGGACTTTTATAAATCTTTTATATAACAAGACTATCCATTTTCATTCATATAATGTGTGAACTCAGACCTCTAAATACAGTATAAGTCCAGTGCAAAAGCAGAAGGAAACATTTGTTATTATTCCAAACCTGAACACAAGACCATGCTGTCCGAAAAACATTGATTTCACTTTGATATTACCCATGACAACAGAAAACTCAAATGCATTTACTATCCAAAGTAATTTTAATTTATACCTAAGACCAAATGTAATAATAATTCAAAATCTTTTCAAAAAGTCTTTTAAAATAAGGTATTTTTGACATGGTGGATTTAATAGTAAATAGATGGCCATCTTCGAAGAGGTACAATTTCAAACGTAATTTAGCAAACTTACCAGTAACTAAAATGCATCGGATTGCTGCAGGGCTCACAATAAACTTGCAAAATTCTGTGTACTGCCATACAAAATTTCTCTCCATTCTTGCCTATTTCCAACTCCCCTAGATACAAAGGCAAATATAAAGGATACTTCAGCCCATTCCTATAGCTCCTGCATTCCACTTCCTGTCTAGAACAATCAGTTCACACGTAGAGGGTCTAAAGATATAGGCTAATCCGAAAGGCAAGCAGCTCTGTCAGCCAAAACTAACACAACATAGAATACGCTTGTGCAAAGTACAGCCTCAGCCAAGGACAGACTGTCAAATGGCTCCTTGGCAGACGAAAGGGTATTGATTATTATGCAGTGATAGAAAATTGCTAATCTTTTCAATTAAAAGTACTGTAATATATTTTCTTAAGTAACAATCCTACTTTTGGAATGATTGGGATTTTAAATGGTTTCCTTTGGGAAAAAATGACACTGATGAATCTACTATGGGACATTTTCCCTTGAAATTTTAATTACCATCTTCCAATTTTAATAAGTTTTGATTAAGTTAGCAAATAAAATTCATATATTATTATTGATGAGGGCTAAATGTCAGGAGGTAGAAAAGGTAGCATGATACCAATAACAACTCAGGATATTTTTTGCCAGAGCCTGCTCACCATCTTAGTAGAGAATAATGTAACAGTCTTGATCAACATGAGAATATTTAGCTACTACATATAATGATAATATTTTTAAATGAAAATACATACACTATAATTCTATTCCATTAAAATGTATGTGAATACTTCCACTGCCTTTTCCAATTAATGTTACAAAATAATGTAGACTATTCATTGATGAAATTTTAAAAAGTTTATTATCTCTGGGTACTTTCAGTATTCAACACACAGGATATTATAAATATCTGCCTCTTTTATAAATAATGTTAGGGGGAATGAATAATCTATGAACATTTCTAAAGCCATTCCATATAAAATAAAAATCTAAAGATTTGATTTTTTATATTAAAACAAAAATATGCCACACTTTGGTTGGCTTTCAAAACAGACATCTTATTAATAAGAATGTAACTAACTTATGCAAAACTTAAATATTTTTGCTGAGACCCAACACCTCTTCTCTACCTTTACAATGGTGTATTTAATATATTTAAAACCCTACATGCAAAATGAGTATCGTAATAATTTCAGAAGTAAGTTGAGTTCCAAGTAAGATTTAAGATATACTTAGGAATAAAAATCTTTTGCAATTCTATGTTCATCTCCTTAACGAGTCTAATATTTAAATATACTAAAATCTTTCAAAGATTATTAAAATTATATAAAATGCCTACTACACAATAGATTCTGTGCTATGTCAGCCTAGTATATGTAGATTTGTACCCAGCTACTTTGGGAGGCTAAGCGAAGAGCAACATTCTATGTGGGGTACAAGAAAAGTTCAAGACTGACCCAAGAGTTTGTGAGACCCTGTCACGAATTTAAAAGGGAGTTGTGTTCCAGGGATATAATAAATGAAGAAATGCTTGCCTGGATTATGTAAGACCATAGATCTAATTCCCAGTACCTAAAAGGGTATTTAAATAAAAGAATCAATATATCAGAAGAGTTAACGCCTTCACAGTTCAAAATGAGAAAGGTCTAAACCAAATGTTTCTAACTGCAAGTACAGTTAGCAGTTTTTGAACCTGGTGTTCTTAAAGTCATCACCTCAAAGACCACTGGGTAAGCAAGGAAACACTGATACAGGCAATACCCCCTTACTCAGTGTACACAGCAGCTTCATGACAAAGGAAACAGCAAACTAAACACTGGTAAAAGGAAAGAGAGGCAGAAAGCCTGGGTGTTAGCACAAAATATCTTTTCTCATGAAATCTCTGCTCAGTACTTCACAGTTTCCCTTTGGGTGATTTAAACATACAACTGCTACCACTGTTACACATGCTTAAGAGATTCTGCATAGGCCTTCTACAACCCAAGTCACTAAGCATTTACATCTTCCTTTGTTATAGACTGTTTTTTTATATTTCAACATTCTATATCTGAAGCACAAAAAACTTCAAAGTCTAAAATTTTACTATTTAGATAGACCAAAAAAATAAACAAAAATGTGAATTGTATACATTGCCTGGAAAGGTGGCTCCTCAGTGAAGAGCACTGGCTGCTAGTGCAGAACACCAGGGTTTGGTTCCCAGCACCCATATGGTGGCTCATTTGTACCTCCAGTTCCAGGGGATCTGGCACTCTCTTCTGGCCTCCATGGGCACCCACAAATTAAAATGTCCTTGTTCTCACCCTTCTGCTTTGGACTCACACCACCTCAACACCTGTAATGTAGCAAGAATGCTTCTCTGTCACTACAGCTCTGACTTTTTAAGAAAGTCGTGAACAAGCCAAGAACATATGTGATCTTCCAAGGTTCCCTTCTAGACTTTCATATATTACCCAAATTTGAGATTCATCCCAGGAAGTACATATATTCAGATTATTCTTAAGTGCAAAAGTATTTCATGGTAGAACCTGTTGAGCCACTTTGGACATCCATTCATCTCAACAGAACACTAGGTATATAGAATGGCAGTGTGAATAAGATAACTACCAATATATATAGAAATGTTTGTTTGTGAGCCGTTTCCTTTCTTTCTCATAACTGAAACCAAGGCATAGGAAACTAAATTATACATGTGTATGGCTCACTTTATACAGAACTGTCAAACTATATCCCCAAAATGTTGTACCCTTTGCTAATCCGACTAATACTGGGTTCTAGTTACGTGGCACATCTCTGGTAGCACCGGCCACATACATTTGTTTGTTTGTTAATTCTGGTCATTCTAGTAGATATACAGTAGCCCACTATCAGCTAATCATGTTGAAAACCTTCTTGAGCTACTCAGACATTATTTTACTAACATGTCTAGTTAAGTGAGGTTTCTTTGACTGTTTTTTTTTAATTGTATTGTTTTTAAATTTGAGGGTTGACAGTGGTTTGAATACACTTGAAATAAGCCCTTCTTCAAACAAGAAATTGGCTATTATCTTTTTGCAATCAGTAGCAGGCCTATGGCCTACTTAACTACAAGTTCTTGGCCCCATAAACAGTGCCAGACATGAGCTCAATCTCTGAAGTAGATTCAATCAGGAAGTGCTTGCTTGCTCCCATTTATGCCACTATTGAAGCAGTGGCATATCTTGCCAGCTCAGCTGTACTAAGTAAGTTGCAGGGTTCACAGGTGGTTAAGACTGATGATTACTTTTCTCCTCCAGTAGAATTTAACACTTTCAAGCATTGTAAGAGGTAGCAAGTAGGGATAGTGCTTCTGGATGAGTACTGGCTTGATTTGTTCACGTTTAATGCCCCAAGTATATAGTGTGTTCAGCAACAGAATCTTACCAACAAGCTTTGGGGAGGGTAACCAAGGGCAATGGCAATGGTCTATTATGTTTAGGGGGTTATGAGAACCCATGGCCAACCACTCCAAAACAAGTAACCCACTCCTTGCACCAGGATTTTGCCTTGATAGTTACGGTGTGTGGAAGAGACATTATTTCCTGAATGTGTGCATATTAGGAAGCTTTACAATAGTAAAATGTAAAGCTTTTTCAAACTGTTGCAGCTACTCTGGAAATAAGTGAGGAGGTTCCTCAAAAAAAGCTAGTAGTAGACCTACCATATTGTTCATCTCTAAACCACCGTAGTGCTTTTAATGAAAAGAGCCCCATGGGCTCATAAATGTGAATGCTTAGTCAGCAGGGAAGGCACTATTTGAAATTATCACTGGATAAAGTGTGCCATTGTGTGTAGTTGTGAAATGCTCAAGCAAGGCAGTGTCACTTTCTTCTTGTTGCCTGCGGATCAGGATGTAGTACTCTCAGCTACTTCTCCAGCACTGTATCTGCCTGAGTGATACCATTCTCCATGCCACAATGATAATGGACTGAATCTCTGAAATTGTAAGCAAGCCCCAATTAAATGCTTTCTTTTCTAAGAACTGCCATGGTTATAGTGTCTCTTCACAGCAATAGAACATTAAGATAACCACCTTGGGCATATATCCAAAGGACACAATATAAACAACTCCAGAGATACTAGTTTATCCATGTTTATTGCTGCTCTGTTCACAATGTCTAGGAAATGGGAACAGTCTGGGTGTCCATCAGCTAATGAATGGATAATGAAAATGTGGTGCAGTTACACAGTGGACTATTTAGCTGGTTAAGAACAATAAAATTATGACATTTTCAGGTAAGTGGATAGATCTGGAAAAGATGACACTGAGTGAGGTAACCCAGACCCAGGAACAAAAATGTTGTATGTTCTTTCTCATACATGAAGGCTGGTTTTCATATATATGTTTAAACTGGAGTACCTGTAGAAGTCAGGAAACCAGTAAGAGAGAGGGGGAAGGAGGGCCTTTCAAGAGACAGGAGATGTATGAAAGGAGTATAGGGAATAATAGAGAAATGTTAAGTGAGAGGAGGCAGTACAGCGGAAGGGCATGGAAGATCACCACCACTAAAGGCCGAAGTACTGATCGATGATACAATGTGAATATCTTCTTTCATGATTTAGTTTTGGTGTCATATCTAAAAAGATTTTGTCCAGCCTGTTACAAAGACTTCCCCTTATATTGCCTTTTTTGTGGGTGCATGTTCTATATTTAGGGTTAAATTTTTTAAGTTAATTTTACTTGGGATATGTTACTCAGCTTTGACAGGTGATTTGGGGAGTATGACTCTTTTGCTTCCATTAGATCAAAGTGCTTTTTGCACCTTTACCAAAAAAAAAAAAATCCATAAGTATTTATTATGTGTCTTCATTATAGCTTTATAGTAAGTCCTAAAGTCAGCTAATTAAAATCCCCCCACTTTCACTGTGTTGCAAATGCAGTTTAGCTACCTTAGTTATTTTATCCAATTTTAGATTCGTCTTTTTCACACCAATAAATATATCCAGAGATGGTTGATGGTGTTCTATTAAATCTATATAACAACTTAATGTTGTTTTTACTCTGCTTAGTGATCCTATCCTGGAAAGTTCTGTAATTTTTCACTTTACACTGAATTTCTTTTATTAGCAATTTGTAGTTTTCAGCATATAAATGCTATACATGTTTCATGTAACTTATATTTTAACACTTAAATTTTTTAAATATTCTTAAAAAAACACCTGTGTGTCTGTGTGTGTATGTGTGTGTGTCTTTCGGCCTGTCTGTCTCAGTGTGACTAAATACATATGTATGCAGGTACATGCAGAGGTCAGCTATTCTTTTCACTTCCCTTATCAAAAAGCTGAGACTTCTTTTTTTTCCTCTTTTATGTTTTTCCCTAACTTTTCCATATCCAGTGCTACCAGCAGGAAAACGGGCATAAAAAAATAATAAAATTCAAAACACAGAGATGATTTGTCCCACTGATTAAAGGGAAGGATGCATCTTCTTGAAGTTTGGCTGCAATAATCTGGGATCCATTAGTGCCTCTGCCTTCACTGAGATGAAACTGACTGCTAGACATTAGGATAAGAAAGAGCATGATGCAGAAAAAAAATAACAAGTAAGTTCTTTACTAGAAATAAAGGGTTTCTCATAATCATTCTCATGGATATTTTCCCTATTTCTCTCAAAATACTACCCCCACCCTACCTTCCAGGTTTCTAGTGAATGCAGTTCACTCTTGAGTATACAGGAAAGTCATAAAACATAGTGAGCACAACACTAGCTTATAGGTACTACGAAGTCTGCACTATTTACTCACTCCACCGCCTACTACTGTGTACTTTTGAGAGCTCTCAAACAGTCAATAAATTTTGCCAAATACAAGATTCTTATTCTTGTACTGGATGACAGAAACAGAATATATTTACTAAAGAAATTTCAAACTAAAAGGGTTTAATGTCATCCACTATCCGCTGATTTTAGTGTGCTAATAGGAAAGACCAGTGATGAATAAAAAATAGATCACCAGTTAGTCAAGTGTATACAGTGTCAGTGTCAATAACCTTCAGATCCTTTCATAACGCTGACTTTCAATTCTGACCTGGAACTTTGGCAACTCAAATAATTCACCGATATGAAACCAAGTATGACACCAGTTATTACGAATTCCCATGTTAACTTCTTTTGTCTTATATATACAGGCTACATTTCCTAGCACCTGTATAGTTAGTCAGTCATCAACAAAATGAAAGCAGAAGTCGCTAGTGGGATACAAAGGTAAAGAGTGTGTACAACTCTCAAATCTCTTTCTTCTCCTAATAAAATACTTGTTCCTCTGATATATGAGAGTGAGACTTAAAACTCTAAATATCTGAATGAACTGTTAATTCCACATATCTTGGAGTAAGCCATCAAATTTCATGAATAATTTCACACTGCATCTCCTATCCTTACACAAGTCTTAGAAAAAACAAAATACCATGAACTACTATGTCCTTCAAAGTTTTGTTCCCCAAGTCTATCCTTACTTAATTCTAATTCTTCTTTATCTTCACATTACATATTCCAATATACTTGACTAAGAATCACAAGCACATCAAACTTGTCTTAGTTCTTAGAACATTTGCAGAAGATATTCATAATGCTCAGAGAGCAAACACTTTAACATACACAGAAAACTAGATTATTTTATTAATATTTACAATATATTAATGCTGACTCATGAGAACAATGTGGTTCCCACACAATTCCAAAACAGCCTTTTTCTTTTTTTTTTTTTTTTTTTTTTCTTCTATAATTTCATCCAGCAGGTATAGATAAAAATTTATAAGTGCAACCTAAGTACAAATCCTACAAACCCTTTCTAATGCCCAGCCAATATAAACTGACTTTCCTCTCTGGACTACATACTCTTTACTCAAAGTGCCCTGTCAACCAGTTACTCCAGCTATGGTTAACAACAACAACAACAAAGACAAAACAAACAAACAAAACCCTGATCGTTTGATTAAAACTGAAAAGGCTACAAAAACATCCCATTTCAAAAATCTTTATGTCATCTTTATGTAAAAAGATTCAATTTTGTAAGAGTCATAAGCAATAGGTAGTTCTTATATGGATCATCTGTTCTTTTAAAATTATTATTATTATTATTATTATTATTATTTATTACAAATCAATTTTTATCCCAGCTGTGGCCCCCTACCTCGTCTCTCCCACCAGTGCCCCTCCCCTAGTCCACTGATAGGGGAGGTCCTCTTCCCCTTCTATTGGACCCTAGCCTATCAGGTCTCATAAAGACTGATTGTATTGTCTTCCTTTGTGGCCTGGCAAGGCTGTACTCCCCAGGGGGAGGTTATCAGCGAGACTGTTAAAAAATGGGGTACAGAGCTAAATAGAGAATTCTCAAAAGAGGAATATCAAATGGCAGAGAAACACTTAAAGAAATACTCAGTGTCTTTAGTCATCAGGGAAATCCAAATCAAAATGATCCTGAGATTTCACCTTACATCCATCAGAATGGCTAAGATCAAAAACTCAAGTGATAATACATGCTGGCGAGGATGTGGAGAAAGGGAAACACTCCTCTATTGCTGGTGGGAAGGTAAACTTGTACAACCACTTTGGAAATCAATCTAGCACTTTCTCAGAAAATTGGAAGAAGTGCTACCTCAAGATCCAGCTATACCACGCTTAAGCATATATCCAAATTATGCTCAACTATGCAAGGACATTTGCTCAACCATGTTCATGGCGGCTCATATGTAATAGCCAGAATCTGGAAACAACCTAGATGTCCTTCAATGGAGGAATGGATACAGAAATCGTGTTACATTTACATAATGCAATACTACTCAGCTATTAAAAACAAGGAAATCATGAAATTTGCAGGCAAATGATGGGAACTAGAAAAGATCATCTTGAAAGAGGTAACCCAGAAGCAGAAAGACACATATAGTATATACTCACTCATATGTAGATATTAGCCATATATTGTAGGATAAATATACTAGAATCTATACTCCTAAAGAAGCTAAACAACAAGGAAAACCCTCGGGGAGATCCTCAATCCTCATTCAGAAAGACATCAGAAGAAGGAGAAGACAGGTAACAAAACAGGAGCCTACCACAGAGAACCTCTGAAAGAGACTACTGATCAAGGTATTGAAGCAGAGGCTGAGACTCATAGCCAAACTTTGGGCAGAGTGCAGAGTTTTACGAAAGAAGGGGGAGATAAAAAAGACCTGGAGGGTACAGGAGCTCCAACAGGAGACCAATGGGGCTATAAAAACTGAGCTCTGAAGAGAATAATACCCCAACCAAGGACAATGCATGAAGAGGACCTAAAACCCCTGCTGAGATGTAGCCCATAGATTACATCTTCAAGTGGGTTCCCTAATAAGGGAAGCAGGGTCTTTCTCTGGCATGAATTCAGATACAGGGTCACCTGTTCTTATACAAAGGAACAGAAAGTTTCATTGTAAGAAATCTGTCCAAGTTATGGAGTTTAGGCTGTCAGTATATACGTATTTTCTTGTTTATCATGAATGTGTAATTTGGCTGTTATGTTGATGGATGTCATGACTTCTTTTAGGCTCCAAAGTCATTCACAGTTTTAAAAAAATCAAGATAACAAGAACTTGCACTTCTACTGCAATAAAAATCTTTCAGCATATTACTCTGACAACATAGCTAACTTAAACAACTCACAGCTTCTTTCTCCTCTAATTGTTAAGGATATTCACTTCTTATGAGGAGCCATGAAGGCATTAACTTCAGATCACATTTTTTTTTTCTCGGAATTATAGCTCCTCTCCCCAAATACTTTTACACAAAAGGAGTAACTGTACATAATGAAGCAACATGTTATCATTTTGTATGTGTTTAACTGTGTGATGTTTAAATGAGTTTAAGAAATGTAAAGACATTCATGTTCCATTCACTTAGCTGTCCTATCTGGAGTCATAGTACCATGCACTAGCATATCAGAGCCTCTCAGCCCCATCAAATTGTAACTCTGTGCCTACTGACTCTGTTTTCACTGCTCTTTTCTAGTTTTCAGTTCCAAACCATCCTCATGTGAAACCAGGCACCAATTTTAGTTGAGATATTTTTAATTGACGCTTATGTCTTAGATGTTCCTACAAACAAGGTTTACCTCTATTCCACCAACTGCTACTAGTTAATACTTTTAAATCACCTCTATTTTATAATGAATTGGCACAAAAAATGTGATAGAGATTATTGGCATACTCCAGAATTTCTCTTGTATCCCTCAGGCATGTCTGTCATTTCTGTTGTATTTACCAAATATGCAACTGAGGCAAGCATGTTAAAAACAAACAAACAAAAATCAGTTCATTCATTTTCTTGGAAACTGATGAATTTCACAATTAATTTCTCTCCATGAAGAACTGCTCAAAAATGGAACTTAAGATGCTTTGAGTCTCTCCATCCACAGAAGCTGTCAATAAAAACCTTCAATACTCAGATTCAAAGTAACCTTGTCAATTAATAAAGGTGAATGACAAAGGAAAAACCTTCAGTGAAACATATTTAATATTTAAATCAAACTATCATAGAAAGGCCAAAATGGAATATAAAAAAACAATTAATGTCTAGGATTTGTACAGATATTTGAGTCGATTAGCCAATGCATTAAACATTTGTAAGATAGAAAATTACCAGAAAAATATATTGTTAGTATTCAATAAATTATT
The DNA here is from genome assembly GCF_907164565.1 of Psammomys obesus. NCBI lineage: Eukaryota > Metazoa > Chordata > Mammalia > Rodentia > Muridae > Psammomys > Psammomys obesus. The sequence goes on from NW_026596256.1 coordinate 6,148,480, forward strand.
GAGGGCTAAGGACATGTTTTTTTTTTTCTGTGTCCTTGGAAGCAATTGGTCTGCAAGTCTGTTTTGTTTTGTTTTCACTTACTTTAAACCATGAATTAATTGTATCAAGACAGTCCTTTCACAAAGATTCCTTTATAAATTCAAGCGACCAGTGCCAGGACATTCATTCCGACAGTGGATCCTCATCAAAGTTATACTGAGAGTTTGAGGAAAGGGTCATATGTGCCCTATTCATTACCACACAAGAAGATATGGCAGAATAACCAGACAGTACCTGGTACCATGTATGTCTGCACATGACCCTTGTGCGAGACACTTATTTCAAAGGAACTAATCAGTACAAATTTCTTACCCTTGGATTCCTGACCACTACTCTACTATGTATCTTTGAATCATCATATATAATTCAACCGTGCCTGCGCTGTATTAAATTGGTAACTAGTAAACCTGGCTTTCAGAGTTACAAAAGGTCCATGTCAAATCTGCAACTGCTTTGAGCCAACTGAAATCTCAAAGACGACAATATCCCCAAACTTTCCAGAAAGATTCTCTTCCACCTTTGCCTTATTGTAATCTATCTTTCAATTTCAGACTGAGTTATCATGTAATAAGAGATGAGGTTTAAAAGCAGAGTTTTAGTTAGTAACTTTCTCTGCCAGCAGGAATGACCCCCACACAAGCCTCTAAATGATTCCCCAGCAAAGTAATATCAAAGCAATTCTGCCAAGGCCTTCCATGTTTGCAAATGTTACATCACAAAGGGAGGGATTCTCAATGATCTCACCTGAAATAACATGTAATGATGTTACCTAAAATAACATGTATAACAGATGAACCACAAAGAAAAAATATTAACACATTTGAATTTGAAAATAACCAGTATTTTTTAAAAACATTTTTATGGTGTCTGACCCTAAACTCTCAAAAATTTTTATTTGAAATTGACTTCTCTGCATCAGGCAACCAAAAGAAAAGGAAGCATTTTATTTGAAAATTGCACTGTACATGTAGAAGTGCTTATCAACAGAGTAAGAGTTTGCTCAAACGTAATAGGAGACGCAAGGTTCTAGCACAAGGTCAGTACAACCGATGCTCCACAAAATCTAGGACCAGTTGCATGCACGTTCTCAACCTTCCTGAAGAAAAACTGAAAAGCAACCAAGTACTAAATCAGAAATGAGTAATTTATGGGGGTCCTCAAATCTATAAATAATTTTAGGGAATGTCTTAGAACAGGCTAATAACAACACAGTATGCTTTCTAGATATATAACAAAAAAGATTACCTGCCATCTATTTTTTTCTATATGCTGTGCCTAAGTAGTTTCAGTTCAAAGATGGTTTCCATATCAACTCAGTATTTTATTTATGAAGGCAAACAAGCAAATGTGAACAGTAAATGCAGCAACATGTTCTTCCACAAAAATATAAAAATCAAAGACATAAAACTGAGTAATTTATTTTTGTAAATATTTAACAAAGTATTTAAGCAAAATTTAAAATAAAATCACTAATTATATTTTGTATTTACAACAGCAACCTCCACTAGGAGAAACCAACTTATATAAAACTGGTTTTACTTCTTTGGCTTAGTACACACAATTACATGCTATGTTTTTGGCTAGTTGAATTAAAAGCCCACAATACAAATATAACAATTTAAGTAGAGCACTATATTTTCCTGAATTAAAAATTATAAAGCATTTTATGTCACTTTTAAAAATAAAGTAAAATAAAATTAAGGTAGACAGACAATGAAACATCCAAGTTTAAAGGTAATTTTGTTGCTTTATATATGACAAAGGATCTAATTAGAACTGATTTTTTACTAAGGGAACATAAACCAACTTAATTACAGGAGTAACTTTGTTAAGACAGAAACAAGAGAATTATTTAACTTCAGTAACCAAACTAACAAGTCCCAATTTTCACCTTGTAAGAAGACCTTTGATGGAGAAGACCTAGACCCCCTATTTGGAAGAAGCCCATTGTCTGCTCAGTTTACAAGTGGGTTGCCTAGTAAGGGGGCAGGGACATCTCTGAAATGAACTGAGTGACCAGCTCTTTGATCACCTCTCCCTGGGGGGTTGCAGCCTTGCCAGGCCATAGAGGAAGATAATGCAGCCAGCCTTGATGAGACCTGATAGGCTGGTGTCAGATAGAAGGGAGGAGGACCTCCCCTATCAGTGGACTAAAGGAAGTGCCTAAGGGGAAAAGTCGGAGGGAGAGTGGGACTAGGAGACAAGGGAGGGGGATAAATCAGGGATACAAAGTGAATAAATTGTAGAAATAAATAAATAAATAAATAGATAAATAAATAAATAAATAGATAGATAAATAAATAAATAAATAAATAAAATGAAAAGGAGACTTTTGAAGTACACGAGCACTTATGGAAACACTGAAATTCTCTTAAGTGTGATGTCTTATATTCCATCACTTTATGAAACAACATACAGTTACAATTCAGAGCAAAAGGCAACCCTGTCTAGCAAGTACTAACATACCTACACAGCTTCATTTAAGTCATTACTTGAAACTAGTTTTTACCTTGTGAAATGTCATAGTTTAAGATAGTTTAAGATAAAAATGGGATTATAGAGGCATTCAGAAGGCTCGACATGAAGTCAGACCTTGGCAAACAGAACCTTTACATCCTCTCACTAAGCTTGTCTGTCTGATCCTGTGATTGTTCACTTTCCCTTTCTCATCATCAGTAGACTATAGTTAGGTCACATAATACAGTGTATAACATTTAAAATAGTTTTTTGGGCTTTGGATTACAGATGATAGCAGCTTATTCTCTTTGTTTTACAGAAAGAATGCTGGCACTTAAGAATCATATTTGGTTATTTACCTTTGAAAAGTCTTTAGTAAACTGACAATGATAGTGTCTTTCAGACGGAACAGACACAACAAGAGTAAGTACTCAATGAATATCACATTCTATCAACTCATGACCAACCCCATGATCTGCAATCAAAGAGTACAGAAGTGAGTTGAAACAAACAAAAAAAACCAAAACATTTCCTTTGCACCACATAATTTCTAATGAGAACTTCCAATATACTTTTGCTTCATAGAAAAAAATTCAGCTTAAATCAGGTTTAGAAAACGTTTGCACCAAGTCACACAATCATAAAAGAATGTTTTGAATGTATCGCCTCACATTTTAAACTGCTCATTTGTATTTCAGAATGTGTAATTTTATCTGAACTAAAGTGGGATCAATAATATTTGGATGTTTTGTTATTCATGGGGATGAGTAATTACTCAAGGCAATTAATAATTATAAAAAGCATGAAGTCCCACTAATATAACGCACTGGCTTAATTCATTTACTGAAAAGAAGATTCATGAGCAATTACTACATGGATTGCCACAAGCTATTTGACTCTGCTCAGTATTATTCATCCACTAATCTATTTCGTATCAGTTTGGCACATTGATGAAGTTTACACCAACAGATTTTCTTTAAAAGCGGTCTGGACAATTATTCCTGTAGATTGAGTCCTACAGTAAAAGGTAAGTCCAATGGCTAATTTAAGAAAATTAATTTTAAAATGTTCAGGTTCCTGAATCTGGTGTAGATTTCTAAACTGTCATAATAGCAGAAACTCAAAGTTCAAGTCCTATTTCAATATTTTAGTAATTATCTAACATAAATAATATCATTAATAGAAAGGTCACATGTAAAGTAATATGAGCCTTTGTACCTTCTCTTAAAAAGATTGTTAATAGACAGTGTTGAAAATGCAAATCAAAGTATGTGAGAAAAAAAAAAAAACTGGCAAAAATCACTTAGCTCATTCGCCCTAATAACAAACCCAGAGGACACAAGTGATCTACCCACGTATTTTTCCTTCTTGTTCTGAGTAACTATAAGTCCCCATTATTCCAAGGTTTAGTAGAACAAACTATGGTGTGAATGAGTTAATAATATACTGTAAAATGCACTAATAATATTGAGTTCAGGATTTAAAGTAGAGACTGTATGACCTGAAAGTTCAGGAATTGAGTAAGAACATAATATTGCAACATTTGCGATAAAATAAAGGTAGAAAATTCATCCTGCACAAATAAGTCACCTTCCCAGACACCAGAAAGCAAGCTTCTCCTCAAAGAGTGAGTTTACCTTAGCATCTCCCTACACTGAACAAAAACTGAGGCTATGGAAACAATAGAACATTTTATAAAAAGGCACTGCTTAGTACATGGAAAACAAAACACTGCAGAATAAAACAGAGAAACCAGAGCAAAACCTTTACTATAACTTAACTCAATTTCCCTTAAAAGCCACCAAAAATGAGAAATTTACTGTAATTTTGTTTTATATTTATTATACAAACCAACTTTTTAAAAATTATATTCAACTTTCGTTGGAAGATTTAAAATGTTTAAGGTGATTCTTATTTATCTGAAGCAAGTTAATACTGGCTAAAATAAGATAATATATCCTACTTTAAGGTTCCATTCATCTTTATGAACCAATAATCATAAACAAGAAATTCCATAAACCTTTACATAGCTAAAAATCTGTATTCATCATGAGGAAGAAATCCTGTATAGCAAGTTGCTTTTAGCATTTTATGAATAAATGGTTCTCTTACTGATACACACTGTCTTATACCTGGTACCTTGAAAAGTGAACTATACAACTGACTAAAAATGTTTATAAACAGCATGTCTCAGATATCAAGGATTTTGAAATGCTTAATGAAATAATAAAAGATAAGAATTCAAGGGTGCAAATGATGGAAACCTAGTTATCTTGGGTATAGATGTGCATTGTTATTAAAGAGGACTGGAATATTTTTTCCTATGAGGTGTTTTCTATCAGCTATAAATTAAAAACAAAATGTACATCTTTTAATAAGTAAAATTGGGAACTATGAGGGGGAAACTGAGATGAATGATAAAAAAATATATAAAATTAGAATGCCAACTTTTCCACTTTCATCTCCTCGATGAAATAAATAAATTTAAATATTAAGATAAATATTTGCACTAAAATGAGTTTTGAACTGAAGCAGAAAAGCAATTTCATAAATGTTGTTTAAAAGGCCCAAATAACCATTACATATAGTTTAAAAATAAGATTTTATAATAGCAAATCATAAGGCAATACATTATTATAATGATTTTATTTGTAATACTCCAACCTATCATCTTTCTAAACCTTTACTGCGAAAAATAATCTCTTTTAGATTAAAAATTTATGAATTTCAAGTAATTTCTAAGGACTGTTTAAATAGCAAGGCATTTTCTCTTGGTTTTTCTTTACAGCATTTTAAACTAATAAAATAAAGGTCATAATGCATACTCCCTTTAAGTGATAAATAACAAAAAAAATTAAATTCAGGATCATAAAGCATAGTTTGTTTGTTTTTGTATGTCTGCTTTCACTCAGCTGACCTATAAATGGATTAAAATAAGTGAATGTTCACTGCAAAGTAATAGCCCAGAAGGACATAACCTCAGGTTTCATTTCACCTCAAAGCTTTTAACTTTAAGAACTCCAACCTTTATATTACATTGAAATAAAGGGTAACATAGAGATAGGCACTGAATGTCATAAATGAATATCAGATTTATCTTCATATATGTGTCATACAAAATGACAGTCTCAGCACAGAAACAATACCACTGCCAATACTAGCCAGAAGTCTTCAAAGTCAGCACAGCTAATTTGAAAACATCCTGCCTTATATTTCACCGGATTTTAAACTTTTCCCACAGCTTCATTCACTACATTTCCATTAATTTAAAATGCAACAACCCATTAAAATGCTAATATGCATATGTACATAGTCAACTCATGAAGCCTTTATTATTTTGGACTGAAAAAAATAATGTTTGTCTGTATAACTCTTAAAATCCAAAGCAAACAGGATATACAATGCTAAAACTTACACTCAATGCCTTAGAAAATTCATAAAGCAGAGTTTGATATACATGGTACTTTTACTAAAATAAGGAAAGTTATAAAACTTCCCTTCAACTTCATTAAAAAGGCATTTCACTTACTGGAACATGAACAAATCACCATTTTTGTGTCCCTCAAAATTGAACTATATTTAAAGAAAAGTTCATGTTATTTAATACTATTCTAATCTTATATCATGATAAAGCATTATAAGAGCAGTAAGTCTTTAAGCTACAAATTGCATAACTGGTTGAGTATAACTCACCTTAGAAGTTTATTATAATGTGACAGAACTGTGAGCATTTGCTGTGGGTAACTTTGGAGCTAATTAATCCTTTTCCTTAACTGTATGTCATAGTCACTTTATTACATCTAGAATTATTTCTTTCACTTTCTAGGAGAAGATTTTTTTAACGATAATCAGAATGTAAGAATTGGGAGTTTTCTTTTATATATTATGCAGCTATATGTCTCCCTTAGTTCTAAAAACAATCTTATTAACACTTAAGGCCAAAGATTGTAATCTATTACATAGCATGGAACAGACCATGAATTAAACTAAGAGCATAAACAGCAGTATATAGTACATTCAAAGAAAACTTACCAGACAGTTGTTTCCACTTGACTGTCATTGAGCTGTCGATTGTCCAGTTGGGCAAAAAGTGGGAAAAGTACTTGAATCCCTCCAATTGAATGAATTGCACTATGAATTGAATGTGTTACTATAGCTTTCACATCCTACATCAAAGACAAAATATTTATTAAACCGCCATGACAACATGATTGTCATCACCATTTCCTACCCAGGTATCTTTGTATAGTTAGTGTATTCTGATATTGTAAGAGTTTCAAGCATAAAATAACTTAGAGACATACATGTGAACAGTAAAAATAGTGTCTCTTTGACTAGTCTCTTTTAAAGCTGGAATAAACTGTGAAGCCATTATCCTAAACTATGAAGCCAAATTAAGTTATTCTAGACGAAAGTATTATTATTATTGGGTTTAAGGACACTCAAGCAATCTTCAAGATGGCAGATAAGACATTCTCAAATCAGAGGATTTTTTTTATACCTATCAACTTCATGTTCAGGGAGTCAACACATTTTTCAAAGGACACAGAAACAAATAATCACATATGGAACAAGCTTCCAAGTAAGTCAAAAAGTTAAGACAAAAGCTTGTTTTAAGAATGCGAAAGCAAAACCAGCTGTAGCATTTCGCAGGTAAGTGCTTACTGAGGGAAATGAAAACACTCTCAGTGCTAACACCATAAGCACCAAACACCATCCACCTACCTGGAGCATCAGTGCATGTGGGGAATGCACAAATATGGATGCATTTTCTTTTGGTGAGGACTCCAGACAAAGCTGAGCATCAGTGGCCTTGGCATTGTATGAAAAGGCAATACTACTTGCAAGTTTCCCATCATATAGAACCTGTTTGTGATGTTCTGCCAAATGAATATCACTCTCAGATTTAAATTTGAAGGTACTCTGCAAAAATAAAGCTTCATTAATACTCCTTTTAAAGTAAGAGTAAACTCTAAATATTTAAAACAGAGACACGACTACAGTAACGGCTTATCACGCTCCCTCCAATTCTCTGGCATTATATGGTAGTGCTGAATATCTTGCTATACTCACTTCAGTTCTGAGAGCTGTTTGATCTAGTAACAGAAAATATTGGTTGTTGTTGGTGGTGGTTGTTTTTTCTTGTTGTTGTTTTGTTTTAAGACTAACGCGGTTGTTTTTTATTAACTCAAATACTTACAAACACTGTAGACCAAGTACGTCCTGCAAAATTCAAGCAGTTTTCTATCTCTGGCCTGAAAACTATCTGTAGTCTTTTAAATTCCAGTTTGAATGTAAACCACTAATTACCGAATGTAAGTCAAGAAAAAGGAAAATAAGCTATTAATCACATGTATCCAAAGTGTGGATGGTACTTTTATATTAAAATATGTTTAGTTATTTTAATACTAGAAATAAGCAATATTGCCCTATTTAGATCAGTTATTTCATTCTACTTAATTAAGTGAAATATAGAACATTACTTCTCACTTCAAGGCTTCTAAATTTAATTACTTTTTAAACTCATTGCTTCACACTTCTCAAAATAAAAGTAACAGTTGCAAAATATTCTATTTTTAAAATTAAAATTTTATTTTCCCTAATATATACGACAAAAGAAACTTACAACCAGAATTTCTAAAAATATTTCATAAAATTATGATTTAAGCAGGAAGTGATGCTGCTAAAATAAAGTTATCTAATTCTACTCCTCCCACCCTGGCTGACTTTGTATTGTAAAATAACATTTATAAAACAGTTTTAAAAAAATTATAAATTTTTAAAAGGGTTACTATTTGTATTTAACATACTCATTTTACACTATCATTTTAATAAATGTTAGCATGTAGACCTCTGTTGCAGACCACCAATCACAGAATACTTCAGAAGAATAAAATATGAACTAAATTGTAGGAAAAAAAAACTATCTAATGGAAGATAAAAGAAATCAAGAACCACCAAAGTAAGTCACCCAGGAAAGGAAGAAAGAAAACTGCATGGGATGTGTAAGCAAGGGCGGAGTTGGAGAGTTGCAGTCCTGGTTGAAGCCACATGGAGGTACTGGGAGCACTTGCTGAAGTTGGAGTAACATATGCCCCAGCTTGTTAAATTGTTAAATGAAGAAAAGACTTTTAATGACATCTGAACAGCATACTAAGATGAGAGAGTGAGGGGAAGGTTCAAAACTGTACAGAAAGGGGTTTAACTGAGGGCTGCCTGTTCCTCGATTAAGTAAGTATTCACTACTAAACTTCTTTTCCCCTTGCAGCTAGTCATATGGGTGCACAACCCTTGTCCAACATGCAGCCTATATCAAAACAACACAGATGTGTGCTCACTCCTAAGCACCTTAGAGAGCATCATTTCTTCTAAAGCATATGTCCAAGCATCAGAGAGCCTGAGTGATGACCCAATGTTTTAAAAATGAATTATTTTGCCTCTTACTTATCAAACTTGCTTTTAATTATTTTTATAAAACATGTGGATATTAGACATATAATATAGGACAAACTACTAAAATTTGTACACCTGAAAAAGCTAAGCAAGAAGGAGGACCCTGAGTAAGATGCTCAATCCTCATTCAGAAAGGCAAACTGGATAGACATCAGAAGAGGGAGAAAACAGGAAATAGGACAGGAGCCTACCACAGAGGGCCTCTGAAAGACTCTACCAAGCAGGGTATCGAAGCAGATGCTGAGACTCACAGCCAAACTTTGGGCAGAGTGCAGAGAATCTTATGAAATATGGGGGAGATAGAAAGACCTGGAGGGGACAGGAGCTCCACAAGGAGAGCAACAGAACCAAAAAATCTGGGCCCAGGGGTCTTTTCTGAGAATGATACTCCAACCAAGGACCATGCATGGAGATAGCCTAGAAACCCTGCACTGATGTAGCCCATGTCAGCTCAATCTTCAAGTGAGTTCCCTAGTCAGGGGAACAAGGACTGTCTCTGACATGAACTCCATGGCTGGCTCTTCCTGAAGTGGGGAGCAGCCGTATCAGGCCACAGAGGAAGACAATGAGCCAGTTTTGATGAGACATGATAGGCTAGGGTCAAATGGAAGGGGAGGAAGACCTCTTCTGTCATTGGACTGGGGCAGATTCATAGGAGTAGAAGAGGGATGGAGGGCAGGACTGAAATGGAACGAGGGAGGGGGATACACCTGGAATAAAAAGAGAATAAATTGTAATAAATTACAAAATTCTTTTTATTTTATTTTTTTTCTGAAACTATAATTGATTATTCATTTTGCAAATCGAATATAAATAAAGCCCCATCATGAGAGTTTCTGTGACTCTCATAATAATCTTGAAATTATACTATTTTATCAACTAAATCAGATACTTATTGTTTCTCCATAAAGCCATACATAAACACATACCTATAAACATTTACTAGGATAGTAAAATCCATGAACGAATGATAAAGTTAAATAATATGTTCACTAATGTGTACACTAACAACAGCGTATATGAAATGCATCTTAAATATAATCCACAGCTGCAAAAACACAACAAATAAAATTCCCTGCTAGTTTAAAAATGCCAAGATATTTAAATCAATATAAAATTAAAATGTTACTTTCTCTCTCAAGAACTCTCTAAATATATTTGTATTTGAAGAGTATTTCTATTTTCTTCTTCTTCTGATGTCCATCCTCTTTGCCTTTCCGGATGGGGATTGAGGGTTTTAGTAAGGGTCCTCTCTCTTGATTAGTTTCTTTAGATATATAGATTTTAGTAGGTTTATCCTATATTATATGTCTATATGAGTGAGTATAGATCATGTGCATCTTTCTGCTTCTGGGACAGTTCACTCAGGATGATCTTTTCCAGATCCCACCATTTATCTGCAAATTTTGTGATTTCCTTGTTTTTTTATTGCTGAGTAATATTCCATTGTGTAGATATATCACAATTTGTGCATCCATTTCTTCACTGAGGGGCATCTGGGCTGTTTCTAGCTTCTGGCTATTACAAATAAGGCTGCTACAAACATGGTTGAGCAAATGTCCTTATTGTGTACTTGAGAATCTTTTGGATATATGCCTAGGACTGGTATAGCTGGATCATGAGGAAGCGCTATTCCTAGATGTCTGAGAAGGCGCCAGATTGACTTCCAGAGTGGTTGTACAAGTTTACATTCCCACCAGCAATGAAGGAGGGTTCCCCTTTCTCCACAACCTCTCCAGCATGTGTTGTCACTTGAGTTTTCATCTTAGCCATTCTGATGGGTGTAAGGTGAAATCTCAGGGTCATTTTGATTTGCATTTCCTTGATGACTAATGACGTTGAACATTTCTTTTTTTTTTTTATTTTTTTTTATTTTTTTTTTTTTTTATTAATTACACTTTATTCATTTTGTATCCCCCCATAAGCCCCTCCCTCCTCCCCTGCCAATCCCACCCTCCCTCCCCTTTCTGCATGCATGCCACTCCCCAAGTCCACTGATAGGGGAGGTCCTCCTCTCCTTCTTTCTGATCTTAGTCTATCAGTTCTCATCAAAAGTGGCTGCATTGTCCTCTACTGTGGCCTGGTAAGGCTGCTCCCCCCCAGGGGGAAGTGATCAAAGAGCAGGCCAATCAGATTATGTCAGAGGCAGTCCCTCTTCCCATTACTATGTAACCCACTTGGACACTGAACTGCCATGGGCTACACCTGTGCAGGGGTTCCAGGTCATCTCCACAAATAGTCCTTGGTTGGAGTAGGAGTCTCTGGGAAGTTCCCTGTGTTCAAATTATCTTGTTCTGTTGCTCTGCTTGTGGAGTTCCCGTTGAACATTTCTTTAAGAGTTTCTCTGCCATTCGATATTCCTCTACAAAGAGTTCTCTGTTTAGCTCTGTTCCCCATTTTTTAATTGGATTACTTGGTTTGCTGCTTTTCAGCTTCTTTACTTCTTTATATATACTGAAATATTAGTCCTCTGTCAGATAAAGGGTTGGTGAAGATTCTTTCCCAATCTGTAGGCAGTCGTTTTGTTTTGATGACGGTGTCCTTTGCTTTACAGAAGCTTTTCAGTTTCATGAGGTCCCATTTATTGATTGTTGCTCTTAGAGCCTGTGCTGTTAGGAACCTGCCACAGAGGGCCTCTGAAAGGCTCTTCCCTGCAGACTATCAAAGCAGATGCTGAGATTTATGGCCAACTGTTGGGCAGAGTGCATGGAATCTTATGTAAGAAGTAGGAAACAGTAAGATCTGGAGAGGACAGATCCCCACAAGGAGAGCAATAGAACCAGAAAATTTGGACACAGGGGTCTTCCCAGAGACTCATACTCCAACCAAGTACCAGGCATGGAGATAACCTAGAACCCCTGCACAGATGTAGCCCATGGCAGTTTATTATCCAAGTTGCATAGTTGGTTACATAGTAATGAGAAGAGGGACTGCCTCTGAAATAATCTGATTGGCCTGTTCTTTGATCACCTCCCACTGAGGGGGGAGCAGCCTTACCAGGCCATAGAAGATGACAATGCTGCCATTCCTGATGTGATCGCATAGACTAAGATCAGAAGGAAGGAGAGGAGAACCTCCCCTATCAATGGACTTGGGGAGGTACATGCATGAAGAAGGGGGAAGGAGGGTGGGACCAGGAGGGGAGGAGGGAGGAGCTTATGGGGGGATACAAAGTAAATAAAGTGTAATTAATAAAATAAAATTAAATTAAAAAAGAAATAGTGAGGAACATCACATCTAGCTTAAAAAAAGAGTATTTCTAAATGAATGATATAAATTTTATAACAGAAACTTAATTTTTATTGATCCTCCAAAAAGGAATCTAGAGATTCATTGCAATCCCCAACATTCCAACATTCTATAGCCCCGCCCTCTTTTTCCCTCCCAATCCAGCTCACCCTCTTCTCCTATGCCTCTCCCCCAATCCACTGATAGGGGAGGTCCTCCTCCCCTTCCACCTGACCCTAGTCTATCAGATCTCATCAGGATTGGCTTCATTGTCTTCTTCTGTGGCCTACTAGGCTGCTTCCCTGTCAGGGGGAGGTGATCAAAGAGCCAGCCACTAAGTTCATGTCAGAGACAGCCCCTGTTCCCCTTAACAGACCTTGAAAGGACAATTCTCACCTTCATATGAAAAAAAGCAAAAACCCAGGATAGGTAAAACAATCCTAAGCAATAAAAGCCCTGCTAGAGGTCTCGCCATTCCCAATTTCAAGTTATACTACAAAGTCATAGTAATAAAAATAACATGGTATCATTGTCAAAAAAAAAAAAAAGATACATTGATCAATGGAATCAAACTGAAGACCCTGACATAAATCCAAACATCTATGGACACCTTATTTTTGATTAAAAAAAAAAAAAAAAAAAAAACTAGAAATATACACTGGGGAAAAAAAGACAGCAACTTCAACAAATGGTGCTGCTTAAACTGGATTATTACATGTAGAAGAATCAAAAGAGGTCCATACTTTTCACCCTGCACAAAACTTAACTCCAAATAAATGGAAGACCTCAAAGTAAAACCAGAAACACTGAATCTGATAGAAGAGAAAGGGCGGAACAGCATGGGTGGCTGGAGCCTGACGACGGTGAAGACAGGGGCATAGCCAAGCAAAGGATGAGGAGGATAGGGACCACATTTGCCTAAGGGAAGCAGCTACAATGTGTGTCAGCCTTCCAAAGAAATCAGGGTAACAAGGCTGTTCTGCAGATCTAAAAGTGACCTGGAGGTCAGATAGATAAGGGAAGGTATCTGCTAAGGAGCTTGGTCCCATGTGAGGGCTGAAAAAAAGAGTTAAGAGGGTATCCATGAAGGAAATAGGAAAAGGTTCAGAAAACACACCAGAATGTGCCTTAAAATATTCATATAGACATTTTTATGAAAAATCTTAGAACCTGCCCAAGCAACTATGCAAACACCTTTAATCCCAGCATTTGGGCAACAGAGGCAAGCAAATCTCTATGAGTTCAAGGCGCCAGACTGGTCTAGAGGGCAACCAAGGCTACAAAGAGAAACCCTGTCTCAAAAAACAAAACAAACAGGAAAAAAGAGAAAGAAAGAAGGAAACAATGAAACAAAGAAAGAAAAAGAAAATCTGAGAAACTGTTCAGTCAGCAGGTTTAAAGATACTGTACAATATAAATGTAGCAAACTGAACTGTTTTCTTGGAAGGAACATTATGGGAAAATTAACAAAAATTTAACGGGTTCTAAAGCTTAGCTAATGCATTCATTATAGCCAGACTTATTGCAACACAATAATTTGGAAGAAGAGTGTTCTTGTCTGTAAAACAAAACATTCAGTGATAAAGAGACATAATAAGAGCAGTTATTTTCAAGTAATTTAGGGGAAAACTGTTTATTATAGTAATTATAAATTTTCTGTAAATTTTATCTTTAGATTTTGAAATAAGAAAAATAAAGAAGATAAAGTTTTAAGGAAATTGCAAAAGTAAGCAAAGTAGATTGAATATGTATAGTCAATGTTCTTAAAACACCAGGCCCAAAGAAGCAGACTCATAATCTCAGAGAATTAAGAGGCTGAGGGAGGGAGACTACATAGTCAAGGCCGCCTGGACTAAACTAAGTTCAACACAAGCCCACCAACTTAGTGAAGCCCTTTCTCAATACTATACAAATACATTATGAGAGATATACCTCAGTGTAGAGTTTTCCTAGAATACATAAAGCCCCATATTCAATCTCAAGTAATGAAGGGGAAAAAGAAAAAAGTTTCAAAGCAACAAAACAGAAAAACAATTAATGATAATAATAATACCAAATAGTGTTAACAAAAATTTTTGAAACATAAAAATATACAAAACATTCCACATATATGCAAAATTAACAACCTCAAGACATAGCAATGTTATTGAGTTTTAAGAAAAGACAGCAGAACCAGGAATAGTAGTTCATGCCTTCAACCAGCACATGAGTTCCAGGCCAGCCAGAGATACTCAGTCAGTCTTGTTTGAAAATATAAATCTTACCCAGGCACCTGTGATCCCAGCACTGTGAGAGGCAGAGGCAAGTGGATCACTGTGAGGTTGAGGACAGCTTAGTATACAAAGCAAGTCCAGGACAGCCAAAGCTACCCAGAGAAACCTTGTCTCGGGGAAAAAAACAAAAAACAAACCTATGTAATCTTGCCTTAAATTATGACAGAGGATACGAGTTATTTACTCCTATAAATTTATCTTGCTCACTTATCCAATATTCACCAAAATAAATGAATAGAATAACAAATGTTCTTTTTCATATTTAGTTTATCCTATCCATTACCCTATACCTCATTTCTTTCCTTTTTTTTACTTAACATATTTTTAATTAAATTTTATTTTTTTACATTTTATTCGCTTTGTATCCCAGCTGTAGCCTCCTCCCTCATTCCCTCCCAATCCTACCCTCCCTCCCTCATCTCTTCCCATCCCCCTTTCTAAGGAAATTTCTAGGGAAATTCCTCCTCCCCTTCCATCTGGCCCTAGCTTATCAGGACTCATCAGGACTGGCTGCAATGTCCTCCTCTGTGGCCTGGCAAGGCTGCTCCATGCTCAGGGTGGGGGTGGGGGGAGGTCAGAGAGCCAGACATTGAGTTCATGTCACAGACAGTCCCTGTTCCCCTTATTAGGGAAACCCACTTGGACACTGAGCTGCCATAGGCTACATCCAAGCAGGAGTTCTAGGTTAAATCCATGCATGGTCCTTGGTTGGAGAATCAGTCTCAGAAAAGATCCTTGTGCCCAGATATTTTGGTTCTGCTGCTCTTGTTTCATTCACCCTTTCAATTGTGTAACTGCACAGTTTGATTTGAAAGAGAGGACAAGCGTGTGGCTTTGACTTTACTGACTTTGTTAGTTACTGAACTGTAGTCCATCTCAAACAATTCATTTCTAAACAGTAAAACATGGAAACTATTTACTATAAAAGACGATTTCCAGCCTCTCTCAAATTTTCTGTTAGCAATTTTCTCTATTACATACATTATATACATAAATTTCACATGAAGGATATTTGCTTTAATCAACTGTGTACATTTGAGAGAAATCAAGAAAAAGAGGACTTTCCTTTTACCTATACCTTTTATTTGTAGTGTTGGTGGCTCAGTCCTTAAGCTCTATGCTTCTGAATTGGGTCACTGAAGTGTGCTCTTGTCAAAATTTCCCCTAATTTTTATTTCTCATACCTAAAGATAGTTTCATTGGATGAAGTCTGGCTTGGAAGGGTGTTTTTATTTCATAACTTTAGAAAACTTTGTTCTATCCCAAAATTCCCAATTTTCTGATAAGAAATGTATGGTTTTTCCAAACATTGATTCCTCAATCAGTTTTCTATTTTTTTCTATTTTCAAGGGTTTTCTTTATTTTTGTTTCTCCATTTTTTTGTCTTTTTTTTTTTCTTATGTTTTTGTGGTTGTTTGACTTTTTGTGGGGCTCTTGTTTATGAGCATCTGAAATTGATTACTGGATATCACTGCCCAGTTTCCAAAGGAAAGACTAGATAGAAATAAAAAACTGAATACAGTCCATGAAGGACCAATCCTCCTTTTTAGGGGTCACATGCTCCTAAGCTGGGGTGCTCACCTTGTAACTCCTCTCTCTCCTTAGACACCTAGGATTTACACACAACACAGATGGGAGGTGGAGATGCAGATAGCTGAGCCATTTAACTCAAATCAGAGAGAGGAATGATAGCTTGGGATAGAGCCAGGGACACTGTGCAGGCCTTCTGGCTGTATTGTGAGGGGCAGCAGAAGTGGAGGAAGCTGGAAGCTGGGAACATGGTATCAGGGTTTCTTTTTCAGGAGATTGGCCCCACAACAGTGATGGAGCAGCTGGGGTCACATATTGATTTTTCATTATCACCTGCCTTGAGGATAGCTATCAGGAATGGGTCTCCACGACCTACCTCCTCCCCAATTTGTGCAGCTTAGCCTTGGAGCTGGGAAGCCAGAAGACACAGTAGATGCAGCACTGCACATGGCATTTGGTTTGATAAGATAAATCCTAACAAAGGCTCCTGCAACTTTTACAGGTCCTCCCTCCAAGCACTCCTACAGTTCTCGAAGGGAATGGTAGACTTCCGCAGCACCCTAGCTACTCCTGTGCTCTTCTCCTCCTCTGTTCCATTCTGGCCTTATAGATAGGCAGTTTGGCATGACTCCAGGCTCTTAGCCTGCTCCCAGTTGTACCGCATCAACATGAGCTGGTAGGCCCCTTGATCAAGAAGCATTTCTGTTCCCCCTCCAGGATGAAGCATAAGTTGTCTTTTCCTCACACACCTGGTGTACACTGTCCAAAAGATACCTCTCTGGCTGCTGGCCCAGAGGTTGTATGAGGAAATGCCCAACCTGTTTTTCACATTTCTCCACAAAGGTCTTGTGTTTCTGTTCCCTCACCTCTGCTTCCTTCTCAGGCTTGGCACTGACCATAAAAAACCATCACATCAAAACTAAACAAACCAGTTTTATAGTTTCCTTAAGCACAAAAGCACTAAACAATAGTATATGTGTGCTTGAAAGTGAACTCCTGTGCACCTCTTCCAGCTGCTGGCCCTCCTGCACTCCTCACAAGGTACTCTGCTCCTCAGACACTGCTGTGCCTCAGCCATCTCCAGCAACTTCCGCTGCAACTGGCACTTACAGCAGCCCCAGGCAAGATGTTCTGTCTCTTCTGAAACTGGTCCAAGTGCTCAACTCTCTTAAATTTATTTGAAGTGCAGTTACTAAGGTCTTTAGATCTATCATACCTAAAATATTTGTACATTCTACTTCAGACATACTTCTATGTCACTTTCGTTTATGCTCAATATATTAGACATTCCAACAAACAAAAGACCCTGGATAACTAAAGCAAACTTGAGGGAAAAGAATAATGTTCATATCTGTATCAGGTTCTAACATAGGACCAGAGTAAGAAAAACAGCAAGTATCTGGCACAAAAGCAGATGTCCCAACTACTATGGAAATCCTCATGAAGTTACTTAGCCCGTGAAAAACTGATTCACCCTATGATACACTATACTACTCCGGGTGTTTTCCCAAAGGACTCCAAGTCAGCACATTACAGAGACACCTGCATATCAGTGCTCAATATACATCTAGCTACAGTAGCTAAGTTATGAAACCAATCCAGGTATCCTACAAAAGAAAAATGGATTAAAAAAAATGAGTCACATCTATATAATGGAAATATTTATTTAGCCATAAAGAGAATGAAATTGTGTCATTAGCAGGAAAATGGCTGCAACTACAGAAAATCATATTAATAAGTTCAGCCAGTTTCATAAAAATAAAAATAGTATGTTTTTTTTCTTATTTGTGGTTTACGCATTTTAAAGGTTAAGGGAGTCATACTCAAATGTGTGATATAAAAGTAGAAACAAAGGTGCTCCAGGTATTTCCAGCCCATATGGACAGCTCTGAATGCAGCTAAATGGAAAGACATATACTTAGTTACCGACAGCACTGTGAGAATTTTTATTTTGCAACTTTTTTCTATAGTAATTGTGAGATTCTTAAATATGAACTCTGTAGGTTACAATAATGTATTAAAATGAAAAAAAGGAAGGGAAACCCCTCTTGGGGGTACAGAGAGATACAGGAGTAAGGTTACAAAAGTAATGGGAATGTGATGTAACAGCCTCACCATACAACGTATTCTTGTATCAAAGTTTTCGTGTAATATTTTATCAGGCAAACTGACTAACTTAAATCCTACATACTCTGCACAGTCTAAATATATACAGCTCTCTTGCAAGCAGTGACTTTGCTCACTGAAGTGAAGTGTGTGAATGTGGCTGGGTTTTGTTTGCATTTTTTTCTTAATCTAAATTTCTAGTAAACCCCTGTTTACTAAAGAGTTTTGCAAAGAGTTTTGCAAACACAAACTGTTGAACAATAACTGTACTTTGTATTTCCAACTGACAAAATTCATGTGTGCTCATGAATTTACAATCTTCATTAAATAATGGTTAGGTGTATACAGAGTTCTATAACTTAATATAATACTTTCTCATGCCATGCCCACAACTAGAGGTATTTCTTGTATAAATGCCAAACTTCAGTGAAGACACTCCATACCCTACATCCAGGTACTACTTGTAGAAGGAGTACAGTGACTTAGGACTTCTTCTCATTGTTACCACTGTTATAACAGAACATGCCAAAAAGAACCAAATGATACATTTCTAATTTGTAAAGCTGTTCAACATAATGCTGGCTCCTTTCTTAGTAGAAGAACTATATATATATAATACTTAGATCTTTCCCCTTCCATTATGTGCTCCTAGGAAGTTCTTATTGATTCTGAATTTTACTTATATTAATGATACTGTATTAATACTTATATTATTTATCAATTTCTCATCTTTATATATATATATTGTTGTCACTGCACTTAATATCATTTAATTAGTGCTTAAGAAAAGTTATTTCACAGTGTGGGAAGCAGTTCACTGGTAAAGAACACCCAGGGGTCCTACGTTCAGTTCCCAGAACCCAAATAGCAGCACAACAACAACAAAAAAAAAATCTGCGGTTCCATTTCCATGGGAGTATACATACATAGATGCAGACAAACACTCTATGTATGAGTATGTCTGTGTGTGTGTGTACATATATATGTACATATGTTGAGCAATATGTATATATACATATGTATATATATGTATATACATGTACTTTAAACTTTAAAACTATATACAGCAAACAGATTGCCAATATCAATTTAAATGGAGAAAAACTCGAAGCTATTCCACTAAAATCAGTGACAAAGACTAGTTTACGCACTCTCTCCATGCTTCTTCAATATATTACTATGAAGGATGCTCTGCTAAACTTGCAGACGGGCGCCTGACAGAGTTGTTCTCTGACAGGCACTAACTAGCAGCACCTCAAAACAGATAAGGAGGTTCACAGCCAAACACTGGGTAATGTATAGGGCATCTTGTGGGAAAGTGGGAAGAAAAAGAAAAAGAAAAGAACCTGGAGGTGACAGGAGCTTCACAAGAAGACCAACAGAGCTAATGAACCAGGGCCCAGAGGGACTTGCTGAGACTGAAGCATCAACCAAGAAACATGTGTGAACTGGACCTAGGCCCCCTACACAGATGTAGCAGGTGGGTAGCTTAGGCCTCATGTGGGTCCTCTCCTATGGGAAGCAGGGACTGCATTAGACATGGACTCACTTTCCAACGACTTTTTGATCACTTCCCCCGGGGCGGGACTATCTTGCCAGGCTACAGGGGAAGAAGACAAACTCAGCCCTGATGCAACTTGATGAGCTGGGCTGGTTGGGAAAGGGATCTGAGAAAGCGGAAAAGGAAAGGCCAAACTGGGAGGAGTGAGAGAGTGGGACTGTGAGGAGAGGAGAGATGGGCTACAACAAGGATGTAAAATGAATTTAAAGAAATAAAAAAATGAAAGAAAACAAGGTTCTCTAAATCAACATGGGCAAAGCTCCTATGAACTCACCAAAACGGAGGCAGCATGAATAGTGCCTACATAACAGGTTCTCTGTGCTTATATGACTTCCAGTTTAGTGTTTGTATGGGATTCCTGAGTGTGGAAGCAAGTGGGTCTCTGAGATATGTGTCTTTTCTTCAGCTCTTTTCCTTCTGTTTGCTTGTCTTGTCCAACTCTGATATGTTTTACTAGTAATCCTTAGAACCCTGTATGTTTTCTAATGTGAGAAAGGGATCCAGATGGGAGGAGAGATGAGAGGAAGTGGGAGGAATAGAGGTCCTGGGAGCAGTAATCAGGACATATTATGTGAGAAAGAAATCTATAAAGGGGGGTAGGACTGGTATAGGGGGAGAAGTGGCTATACTAACACCAATTCATATCTAGGCCTACTGAAACAAAGAAAACTAAATGGATACAAGACAGCAGCATGTAATGTCACTGTGACAAAAAAAAAAAAAAAAAAAAAAAAAAAACAGCAAGACTCTTCTAAGTATTTTGGTTCTTAAAAATCACCAGGAACAAAAAGATCTTTAAAAAGAATAATTTTGTTACTTACAAGTCTACAATAAAGCAAAATAAGAAAACAAAAACATGAATGTAAAAAGGCTTAAAGAATATTTTAATATTTTGTGTTATTCTTCCATAAAAATCTTCACATTAATTTAAACATTAAACTTAAAAAAGCAGCAATGCTTTAAATTAAGATATATGTTCCTCAAACATTATCAACTTTGATTTAATTTGTTTGTTTGTTTGTTTGTTTTCAGACAGAATTTCTCTATGGAGCCCAGGCTGTCCTAGAACTTACTCTGTAGATCAGACCTAGACCTCAGAAATCTGACTGCCTCCAAAATGCTGGAATTAAAGGCATGCACTACCAGTGACTGACTCAACTTTGATTTATAATGTATAAGTTTGTCTCACCTCCAAATAGTCTAAAATTGTATAACTCCGAATGTGATATAAATAATCTACCCATACTTAACCAAGTATCCTCATTAAAAACTAATTCATAGGAATCAATGCTATATCTTGCCTAAAATGTATCTATTTCACAGCAAAATAGAAATCAGAATATATGATAAGTCAGTGTCAGTGGTTTTGTGACAGGAGCACACCTATTACCCCGTTCTTTACACAATACTAGGAACAAATAAATGCACATGCATAAAATGAGTGACCTCAATAGGACACAGCATTTGACAATGCTTCTTCCTCTAACTCTCTAACCCATGTTACCCTTTCCAACAAATCATTTTTATTGAAGATTTATGTATTTGTGTATTTTATGTGTATGAGTGCTCTACCTGCATGTAAGTCTGCATGCCAGAAGAGGGCATCAGATCCCATTATAGATAGTTATGAGCCACCATTTGGTTGCTGTCTGGAACAGCAGGGAGTGCTCTTGCCTCCTGAGTGCTCAAGCACTCAGCCCTTGAGGAGTCATTTTGGATGATCATAATATAATGTACATATTTCACAATCTGAGATGTCAAATACCATTGTAATAAGCAACATACTGTTAGAAAATACTTTTTCAGAACTGATAACTAAAGGCATATCTTTAATATCAAAATACCTTCATTAAAATAAAAAAAAACCATGAAAGGATAATAATTAAAAATAGAAAGAATAGATGAAAAGAACAATCACAGTAACCACTTAACCACACTGAACAAAAATTTTCACTAAATTAAGTAGTTACAGTAGACTGTACAATAAAACATTTGCAGAGAACTTGTAATAATATGGTTATTCCTACCTTATAACCAGGTCCTAGCTGATGAACTGCAAATATCTGTGCTGGGTTAAGAGCTTCACTGAACACATACACAGCCCCAAGCTGGCCACAGAATACCCTATTGGCATCAGCAGTTTCTGAAGATCCAAGAAAGCACTTGTCATAGCTCTATTTTTAAAAGTCACAAAAAATAAATTATTATTTTGTAATGACAGAATATTTAAGAATGCATTTCTTCACTAACGGGAATACTTTAAGATACCAATAATAAAGAAAAGCATTGTTTAATTTATTTTTCAACTATTTCAATAGTAACAGTCAAATAATAAGTTCTAGAAGAATAAAGTTAGCTAAATAGGAATTAAACGCACAAGCATCAATTGCATCTTCAGATCTGACTATATGTTCAAACTGTAACACTAAAGGCAAATTTTGTAACTGTTTCTAACTGAATTTCATAATTCAGAAAACAAATTATACTTTGTTTCATGAAAAAAACTAATTTAAATTGTTAATAATTTACAACTGAACAAATTTAGAGAGCTTAAAAGAATGATTTGCCAAATCTTAACTATGAACTTTGCCAAATCTTAACTATGAAATCCATAGGATTAAATGTTTTAATTCTACTTTCTTTCTCCACATGGATACACCACCCTCTTTTTCTATAAATCAGCAATGATGAAGAATTTCTTCTTATGAGTAGAGATTATACAGAAGCAAAAACACAATGACTCAATTTGCTGAATATAACGTTCACCTAAAAGATCTCCCATCCAGAAAGCCTGGATGTAGATCCTTTCAATGCCACCCAATAAAGCAGAGACAGCAGTTACTGCTCACTGTCCTCCCTGATCTCCACAGGTTATCCCACACCTCAATTGAATAAGCACACCAACATTCAGCTATCAATTAGGCAGAGCCAGAAAAATCAGTCACTAGGCAGACAGATCTATCAAATATGAAATCCCACTTGTGCTTCATAAAATAACAAAAATATACATACATACATACATACATACATACATACATACAATAACAAAAATACATACAATAACAAAAATGTAAATGGAATACAAAAGCAAGAACTTATTAAAAATGCAAGTGTAACTTAAATTGTGGAAATTAAAAATTACTACTACGTAAAGCGCGTGTATATAACCAGGCTTTTGTATTTCCTGAAGTAATACCACAGAGAATTTTAAATCTCCCATTGTTGTTTTGTTTTTTGTTTTTTTTAAATAGTGTCTTTTCAGCTAATGTCAATCAACAAAACTAAAGGGGCTTCCTTCATATGTTAGTAATAAAGAGACTGAATCCTCCTGCAACATCAGAAAACAGACAGGTAGCAGAATTTCATTTCTGTGTTTTCATCTGCCTATAGTTCCACTATAAGTCAGCTGAGCCGTAGAGCAAACTTGTCCTATAAAGGCACAGGTAGGAACATTCTAAGTTCTGAATGTTCCAGGCAGCTTCTGTGAATATTCATATTGATTTGCTCTGCTATTGTTGTTGTGTCTTTTAAAAAATGTTCTTAGTGAAAATCCAAGACTCTTAACTTCTAGGTCATACAAACACAGAGTAAAGTCAACTTGGCTGGGTCAGGACAGCTTATCATCCACTGATCTACAGACAGACTAGAGACAATGTAAAAAGTCTCATCCATTTAAGATGAAACAGAAAAAGAGAATATCTCATAACCCCTGCCCTCAAACAGATTGAAATTAAAGAATATGCAGACAAATTTTAGAAGTAGATTTTAGTTTTGTTTTGTTTTAAAGCCAGTCATTATTATTACAACCAGGCACGCTGGAAGGTTTGTATATCACTGACCTTAAAGATACTATAGACACTAAAAACCATGTTTTACTTTGGCCCTAAAATGCCAGGAGGAAGGAAAAGAAAACCCAAACTACAGAAATGGGAAGATTCTTGAGATTTCAACCCTATGTCTTCCCTATCCAGAATCTCGTGTCAGCTGCTCCAACAATACCACACAAAGTGAAGAAAGTCTCTCACGTCATGATGACGGCATCCCGTATGTAATCTACCTTGTGTATGCACAGTCCTTTTCTGTCATGGAATTCTCAGCACTGTGTCAGATTGAGGATTTGGGAGGGGGAGAAGTTTGGTCTTGCTTTGTTTTGTTTTGTTTTGTTTTGTTTTGTTTTGAGTTATGAGACAGAGTTTCTCTGTGTAACTCTAGCTGTTCTGAAACTTACTTTGTAGACCAGGCAGGCCTTGACCTCAGAAATTCAACTGCCTGTTTCCCAAATGCTGAGATTAAAAGTATTCACCACCACATGCAGCCAGACTGAGATTTTTATAATACAATTTTGCAAGCTTTTTGTCCTGTGTCAAAGGGCATACCCAGACCTGTGTTTACATGTGAGGCACCTACATGGCTTGACCCCAGGGCACCACATAATCGCATCTTATTTTTACCTTTTTAAATAACGTTAAATCATATGCCTGATATTTGCATACTATATTTAATAATTAAATATAAATTATAAGAATATAAATTAATTTAAGAATTGGCCTGCTCTTTGATCACCTCCCTCTGAGGGGGGAGCAGCTTACCAGGCCACAGAAGATGACAATGCAGCCACTTCTGATGAAAACTGATAGACTAAGATCAGAAAGAAGGAGAGGAGGACCTCCCCTATCAGTGGACTTGGGGAGGAGCATGCATGCAGAAAGGGGAGGGAGGGTGGGAACGGGAGGGGAGGAGGGGCTTATGGGGAATACAAAATGAATAAAGTGTAATTAATAAAAGTTAAATAAAAAATTAAAAAAAAAACTTTGGTTAAAGTAATGATACCCCCCCAAAAAAATTAGATATAAACTAATAAAACCTTTCAAACAAAAATTTGCATGTTTCTACCAAACAGCCATTATTTATATTACAGTGAGGAACCATATAGTAAAATACATTTAAGAAATTTAAACTTACATCATTTGTATTAACATGCCAAGCCATGTCACCATAGGATACCAGCTGGCCATTGACATAACAGCGGATCTCACTGTTCCTCCATCGATTGTAGATGTGGACGATGCTGATCATGTACCACTGCAATACAACAACTAGGATGTCAAAGATCACATATAGTTACTACTCTCTAAAATGCAATCATAGCCTTTGTACTTCCCTACAAGAAATATCAAGGACTTTCCATCTCATGTCCCTTCCTCCCATTTATTATGACTCTAATGAAAGGCCAGGGAACTCCCAGCCCCCAACACTGATACAGAGAAGCAATAGCTGCTTATGAACTGATGGAGAGGTACTCAACAATTGAAGACAATTATTAAAAAAAAAATCACTGTGTGAATAAACTTCATCTCAAACCTTCAGCATGGAAAGGAAATGCTGAATGAACAAGAGCGAAAGAATGTTGCAAATAAAGGGATGCTCCAAAGTTCAGCACAGAGGCTTGATGAAAACTTTCTCAGTATTTAGATGCTGTTAACATCTGTAGCAAACTGGGTTTTTGCTTTTGCATAATGGTTTATCTCTAAAACATTATGAGAAACATGAGTTGATTACCATTATAGTTTTGAAAGATAACTGACAGCAGATCTGAAGAGTAACTGCCAGGCAAGTGCGGATGCAAATAAGCCTGTAAAGCTTCCAGGAGAAAACCATAAGAACATGGGCTAAGACAAGTGCAGTGATAAGTGATAAGGAGGAGTTAACTTATGGCACTGATGGAATCACTGAGTCAGAAAACTAATTTTCAATGATGTCTTATATTTCACTTAAATGAACCATTAACTTGTTTATTTAATAAAACGTAATGATAAGGTCTATAGTTTTAAAAAAAATCATTTATTTTGGGTCATAAGTATAACAAATAATAAGAAACATGACTATAAGAATGTAATTTTTATATAAAAATTACATTTATGTATTCATATATATTTTTGGATCAACTGGATAAGCTAATCTCAGTCAAGCTACATTTAATTTTCTGTTTCTTGGGACAATCAAAATGCAACAGATGCAAGTGGGTTTTCACCAATTTAAAGGACCCCAATATTTGACTTGATATTTTCAACTTAAAGATAGTAACAGATCTGGACAGTGCATATGCATACTGACACTAACCATCTATTGTGGCCTACATTCAATTTGAGATCCAAAAATTAATATGTAAAAGTATACAACAATAAGAAAAATACATATACTGATACTAAAAATTGCTGAGGTATATATTATAACTTAAAGAAAATAAATGAGAATGAAGAAAAAGAGACAACATAATATTTACACAAATATCACGAGGTGCCACGCACTGAACACTTTCTATAAATGAGGTAAAATGCCAATGGTCACTCTCATTCTAACAAGGTCAGACACCTCTTAAATGGTGCCAGAGGCAAACAAACGTTTTAGTGTGCAAATCTTATTAGAAAAGGCAAGTAGCCCACTTTCTGAGGTATAGTTTTCTCTAATTGAAGAAAAAAATTAAAGAAAGAAAAAATTTAAATATTATTTTTCCATAATAATAAATAACAGTAAGGCCAAATAATTATGATTTTTATTTCCAAGGATTATTAGAATATTCTAAGAAAAAAAAAAATGAGCCTGTTTCATTCCTGTGTCCCACTCCTCATGAGACCCTTTGCAATCACTATATTTAAAATGCTAGAAAAAACAGGAGTGCATTTTCATAGACAAATAGGAATAAACAAATAAAACGAGAACAAATAGATTAAACTGCTTTTATGGACCCACAATAGTAAAGAACTACTGATCTAGATTGATGAAACTTATGTCTTTAAAAAGAAAAAGTCTTTTTTTTATTTGTAAAAATCATTTTTTTTTTTTTTTGCTTTGTCTACATGAGTATCTATGTGAGGGTGTCAGATCCTGTAAAACTGGAGTTAAACACAGTTTGTGAGCAGCCATATGAATGCAGGGAATTAAACCCAGATCCTCTGGACATACATCCGGTGCTCTTAATTTCTAGGCCATCTCTCCAGGTCCTATTTAAGTCATATTTTCTTAGAGTTACTCAATATATTACAGTCTACTGAATTCAATACTCTATCAGGCACTGGGAAAATGAAAAATAAATCCGTCACAGATTTTGGTCTCAACAATCACTAAATGGGCATATAAATGAATAATGAAGATTTGAATAAAATAATTATATCTGAAAATAACATATATCAAGGTAGACAAGCGGGTGAAGCTATTTCATATAGTGGTTACCTAGCATGCAAGTGTCTTGCAGGCATGCATGCAAATTGGTTGGATCCCCATGACAGAGGGGGAAAGGGAGATAGGAAACCAAGAAAAAGACTACACATTAATGTTGCATGAAGCAGAACATTCTGATAGGATATGATCTGATGACTGGGATAAATGTACTTCACTCACATAATAAAGCACATGGATAGAATTTTCAATATATATTGTAGTTCCTAAAAAGTAAACCCTTACCTTAAGTAAATGCATATCCTCATGAATCTAAGTCTAGGATTAGTGTACAAAACAGTTTAGGAAAGAAAACTAATCATTTAAGATGAAGAGAAAGCAATGTAAAAAAGTTAAACAGCAAATAATAAAATTTTAGAAGAAAATAGATTTCAGAGATATAACAGATAGTACTGAAAATTAATCAAAAAGAAGAAGAGCATGCCCCAATTATTATGAGGATGGCAGATCTCTAAATCAGAGGACTTCAGCACCTGTGTGAATACAGACCTGGAGAAAGGCAAGTTAGTATTTTATATTCTGAGATCTGGGAGTGGAAAGATAGTCAAGTGTCAACATCTCACCTCCAAAGAACAGAGCACTGAAGAATAAGAGTAGAAGAAATTGTACAACTGGATAAAAATCCCAGTAAGATGTAAACGCAAAGAAGTGAGATGTTTCCTGTTCTGTCCACTGTCATATTCCTAGTTATACAGGCATGTGCCTGGCAAATATTCAGCACATACATCCTGGAAGAATGCCACAAATTAAACCAGACTTAGAGCATGGACAAGAGTGAGAAAACAACAGAAGAGATCAAAAGATATCTCACAAAAGACAAAAATTAGACATAAAGGTGAGAAGAAAATACAGGAACGAGGAAAGCATGGAGAGTCAGGAGAAAAGTGAAAGAATATTACAGATGTTAGAGCTGCAAAGCCCTGAGACAAGGTGACTGGCAACTGACATGACTTCCAAGGGGAACAAGCATCTACTCTGCCCTACCTTGCGTGGTTGGAAATCATACTTCACACAGTGCTGGAAACCTTTTCCTTTGGACTTCAGAGATGTGACTATCAAACAGTTGCCAACAAAATGAGCAGAGTAACCAACTCCTTTGCTAGTACGAAAACTGTATTAATACAAGAATACAAAAATCTGGTTAAAAGAAACACAGCAATGCCTACTAAAACCTTACACAATGAAACTGAATTCTCTGTATAGTCATACTTAACACATTGGCCAAACAGAGACTAAAACATAAGATTTACGATAACTAAAATAATAAAAAATTTAACTCAAAAATAATTGGACATGGAAATTATATTCACATGTAAAATACCACAGACATAAAACAAATTAATGATCCAAATATTTACTGGGCAGACTTCAAGTACTGTGAAGGCCCACTCAAAACTCATTTCAACACAGTTCATGTTCTCAGTAACAACCTGGTCTCTAATTTACTAGGCCTGTCAATAGATCTTACCAAAAAAAAGAGCTGATTTTGCCAATAATGTGATTGATCAAATACAAATGTATATATATACATATATACAAATAGATGTATATATATATACATATATATAATACATATATACACATAGATTAATATATATATTAATCTAAATAAGCACACGGTTACTAAACAATCTTATTTGGTTATAATTTCTCGTATGGCCACTGTTATTTTTAACCTCTATGTGAATTATGCTTATAGAAATTAAAGAAAAAGTAGTCAAACTCTGATGGGAACTGGTGTCTTACTTCCTACATCAGCCAGTAGAAATCCTATGATCCCTCTAACAGACTTATCTTTGATTCTTATATTGCAAGTGAAAGAAAAAATTAAAATGTGAATACACTTAGAATCATTAGTAAATAAATAAATATTAGCTATATAAATTTTATAACACAGTGTATAATTTCAAAATTCAAGTACATAAAGACAAAAGTCCAATAATTTAGTATACAACTTACCAATAAAGATAAGGTTTATCCTTATCAACATTAATGTTATTTAATGGATCCATACGAAACCAAGTGTTGAGGGTGAAGCCATTCTGATAAGGCCACTTTGCAATAGGAGGCAATGCAATTGCCTACAGGACAATAAAAAAGGGTAAATTATCACTTAAATGAAATACAAAGTCACTCTGGTCAAATTTCCCTTCCCCCGAAAATCAACTACTACTATTTCACTTAAATAATTTTCATTTGCTGTCTGTTGAGGCAAACGGTGGGTTAAATACCATTTCCAGCTTGCTCAGCATGCTCCACATGGTTCTCCAAACCCCTCCTTTAATGTCTACAATATAAACACACGTGCCTGACAAACACACCACATAATTTTCTGATTCTGACTCCTTATGCTAGTTTTTAGTAGGACTTCATTGTTTTTTAAATAAAGCTGGAATAGTTTTAGCTGAGAAAACCTGTCCTGAATAGTGTTAATGGAGTGAGGAATAACTCTAAAGCACAGTGAAGCCAACCACCATCAGTAAACAGGGCTTGGTGATGCATGGCCCTAATCCTAGCATCAGGAAAGCTGAGGCAGGATGACTGTGGGGTGGAGGCCTCCAGCCAGGTCTACATAACAAGATTGTCTCAAGCCTCCTCCCTAACAACAACAGCAAAATTTTACCATTTTATTCACAGGGCAATCTAATAGCAAATAAACTCAGATAACAGAGAGACAGGTAAATATGTACATGAATCTAAAGCTTACCGCAGCACTACACCCAGGGAAATTGAAAAATGTATCAGGACCGTGTCTTTGAGGCATCTGATTAAGAACTGACAATAATTTTACTGCATGCCTTGGCTGGAAAAACAAAGAAATAGTCACTACACAAAGTTAGCGATAATACCTAGTAATCCACATTTTAATCAATGGACTGATTGGTAATTATTAAAAAAATTACATTTAAATGATTTATTAAATAGCCTAAGAAGGAAATAGTTACCATTACTAATTCATATTTATGGCTCTCCAGTGACAATCCCTTGACCATTAAGTACTAACAGACTGTACTAAAAACCCCTCCCTCTGACCACAGCTTACCCAGATTCCACTTTCTCCTCGAAGCATGCTGAATAAAAGCTTCAGCTCCTTGACAGTGATGCTGTAGCTTGCAAGAACCCCCAGCATATCAACTAGAAGATCTACAAAGGAGAATACAGTTACTCTCTACTCTAGGCATGAGCTCATCTCTCAAGGTTCTGTACTTTTGAGGTGCAGGAAGTCAGTAAATGTTACTTCTGCTTACAAATCTAACATGCCTCAGTGTCTTCACTCATGCCTGTTCTGATTCATAATACAAACACAGAGATTTGTTACAAGTAGAAAAACGGAGGTAAAAATACTCAAAGGTAGCAAGGCTTTGCATTGCACACAGGCTGTTTTCAACTGGAAACTGGCAGTTAACCAACAAAACATGGTAGTGAAACATTTAGTCTCGGGGAATTAACATCTCTGAGCATTTACTCCACATGGGACACTATGTTAAGTGTTAAGTATGTACTAGTATCAGAAACCCTCAAAATCAGACTGTGAGTTTGTAAATACATCATCTGCTTTTAAAATTGATAAGTTCTACACCAAATTACTTAGTCACACTGCCCAACTGTGTGCACAGCAAATAGCAGTCAGTATTCAAACCCATGCAGTATGTATGGTTCCAGAACTCTTCCTGTCACTAACATGAAAGTGGGTCTAATTTAAACAAAGTGCTACAGATATTCACTCTGCTAATGGGAATGCTTACGAATGTGTAGTGCATACAACGCACCAAATAATGCGAAAAATTATTCTGGTATCTGATAACTTTATCTTTACCTATGATTAATATTTCTCTCAATATTCCTTGCAAGAAATTAAACATCTGAATATTGATACATCTTAGATTCTAAAGTACTTATGTCATATGCAAGTTAATACAATACATATACACACATATATACACATATATATGAAACTAAAACTTATCACCAATTAATATACAAGGCTAGGTTAGGATAGACAGAAATGATTAATTATCACCAATTATTCTTAGGGTAGATTAGGGTAGACAGAAATGATATATTTTTATTATAAAATCTATAATGTCAAATACCAAAGATTAAAGATTGGTATTTGGAAAATCACATTATTTACGTATTTCAAAATCCAATATGATTATCATCAGCAATAAGTAATTCATTATCTTTCACTTATTAGTAAAAGGAATGAACAATCTCTATGGTAAAATTTTGGCAGTGTCTATGGCATTCTTGAGAAATCTTTAAATAAAACAAGATGCCACATTAATTAAATAATTAAAATGTATGACAATGTTAGATCATAAAATCAAGCTCCTTCCTAAGAGAAAATTCTATATAAAAATAAAGAAGCAGCCAGGAGATGATGGCACATGCCTTTAATCCCAGCACTTGAGAGGCAAAGGCAAACAGATCTCTGTGAGTTCACAGCCAGCATGGTCTACAAAGGGAATTCAGGACAGCTATGGCTACACATAGAAAGTCTGTCTCAAAAAAAAAAAAAAAAAAAAAAAAAAAATTAAAAAGAATAAAAGCTAGAATCTTTTAGCCAAAATAGCTATCACTGAAGATTTCTTAAATATTTACATAAAATATTTTGTAAAATATCAACTTTGTATTTACAATTATTGGGATGAATGAGACAAAATTTGTTTTGAGTTACTTTAAAATTTTTTATATGTTGTGTTATAATTTGTAGATTACACATAAGTAAGCAGTTTAATTTTATTTTACTATGGCAGATAACTTTTCAACAACAAAAATCTGAAAAAGAAAAAAACTACGACTACTATAAAAATTGTTATCAATTTATTACAAATATTTACGCACATTTCGGTGATGAAACTGTTAACTTTAAGAGTACCTCTGTTAACTTAACCCACTGCAGCACTCAAAGACGGGAACGTAATAAAGTGCCGTACTCGTTCAAATTCTCAGTAAGGTTCCCACATTTAATTTCTCTCCTGTTAAGCAGCATGGCTTTTTTTTCTTTCAAAACACTCATTACTTTTACTTTTGCTAATATCTTTCGGCTACAAGGTCCTTTGGGAAGGACCTTGGGAAGAAAAGATAAGATTATTTAAGAACTTGATATATGACATAAAATGCTTAACATGCCCTCACTGGTTTCTTATCACAGTGCTCATGATGAATTAAGTTCCAATAACTACTATAAACCACTATGCATATTCTGGGCATGCCTCTAAACTATTCTCTAAAGTAGTAGCCACTTAAAGAAAAACAAACAAAAACAGGTATTTATCTCAGGTAACAGGATTGAAAACCATGATGTTCTATACAATATATACTACTGCATTTATACAGACAAACACTCACATTTATCCAAGTTTCTGTAAAAT
The DNA here is from genome assembly GCF_907164565.1 of Psammomys obesus. NCBI lineage: Eukaryota > Metazoa > Chordata > Mammalia > Rodentia > Muridae > Psammomys > Psammomys obesus. Next base: position 6,180,742 of record NW_026596256.1, read on the forward strand.
AACTCTGAGCATTGAGAGTAATTCAAATTTAATCTCATTTTTAATGTTAGTTATTCATCTATAACCATGTTCAACAGAAATACATGCCACTTCGTAAGCAATTAGACATGATCTCAAAACAGTAAGAAAACCAAAATTTCAAAAATGTGTTCAAAATTACTGTTCATTTCCTTCTTTCTTAATATTTTATTCTAAATATTTAAAAATTAAAGTCTATAGGTACTTTGAAAAGATACACTCTGCTAATTCTTCAGGTGCCAGGTACAGTAGATTGGAGACATGGAACTGCAGTAACTTGGTAAACGGCTGATATTTTAAATATGTCATAGTTGAGTTATATGTAACAAAAAAGATACTGTTTATTTTTTTGATAATTTTTCTATTGTACTTACTCCATAGTACCAAGGTTCTTTTAAAACTTGGGGAAGAAAAAACTATTAATTATGATTGCACAGTACAACTTTGTTTTTTCTTCTAGTCTGTGCATTTCAATTAACATAAAAGGCAATTTGTCCATACATTCCTATTTTATATTTTAAATCAGGGCAATTTCTACAAATCTGTTTTCACTGTAGAATATAAAGTACACGAGACTATATAACTATTTAAATCTTAATTTTCTACTAGGCCATGCCATACCTGCTATCATGTCATCTACAGCACTCATTTTCAGCAATACTTGCTCAATTAGCCCCACTTCTGTGCTGGTCTGTAAATTCCGAACACTTTTTCGCAGGATGGCTGTAAACATACTCCATATTTCTGCTTGACATGTTACATCACAGTGTTCCAAAAGCTCTGTCATACATGTTATGCTCTCAGCATCCTGGATAATAAAGTTCATCTCCAAATCAAATTCCCCACCAACCAGCTGAAAGCAAACAAGAAAAAGAAAAGTAAACAGAAATGACATGGGAGGTTTTTTCCAACATTCACTTTAGAACAATATCATACAATCAATTATCAGGGAACCATGAACACTAAAAATGTCCTAAATCATTTGCATACAGCAAATTTTGGTCAAAGATTGAGAGTTACAAATATAAGAAATGAAAGAGAAAACACTGACCTATTTTTTTACAGAGGCGGAAGAAAAACAGTAAAATCAAATCTAGAGAAATACACCAACTACAGCAAATGATTATGGGGGCAAGGGAATTCAGGACAAATTCCCCTTTAAAAAAGATCAGAAGAGACAGAGTATCTAAGAACAAATACTAAGACAAAATTACCTTTCATTTTTATATTACTGAAATTATAGAGAAAAAAGAGATGGAATAAAGAGGCAGCTTGGCTCAATTTTCACATGGAAAATGATGCATGGACAACTTAGTAGTCAGTGTTGAAGCATTAAAAAAGATTTCTACAAAATATATAATTTTCTTCTAAACCTCAAAAATTAGAAAAGGAAAAAGTAGATTTACTGTCAACATTATGACTTGCAGCAAATGACTCAAGTTACTGCTGTTCCCATCAACATGGTATTTTAAAGACCATTACCAGTCCCACTAAATGCATAGAATTAGATGAACACACCGAGAATAAAATAATATGACATGCTTATTCTCTGTTGACAAAATCATGTAAATTATTACTATGGTGGTTTGAATAAGAATGGCCCCCATAGAGTCCTATAGTTAAATGCTTGGGGAGTGGAACTATTTGAAAGATTAGGAGGTATGGCCTTCTTACAGAACGTTTACCACTGGGTGTTGGCTTTGATATTTCAGAAGCCGGTGCCACTGGTTCTCTCTTCCTACTGCCTACAGGTACAGATAGAGAACTCTCAAGCTACTTCTCCAGCGCCAGATCAATCTGCATGATGCCATGCTCCCTGCCATGATGACAATGGACTAAACCTCTGAAACTATAAACCAGCCCCAATTAAATGATTACCAAAGTAACAGTGGTCATGGTGTCTCTTCACAGCAATAGAACACTGACTAATACAATTATATCCAGTTAGAAACATTTTGTTTTGTTTCGAGACCGGGTTTCTTTGTTAACCCTGGCTGTACTGGACCCACTTTGTAGACCTAGCTGGCAGAATTCACAGAGATCTGCCTGCCTCTGCCTCTCAGGTTGGTACATTACAGACATGTACCAACACACCCAGCTATACTATTTTTATTATACAATGATAAAGTGGATATCCTTTTAGTATCCAAAAGAAAAAATTTAGGAAAAAAAATAACTACTTTTTTTTTTCTTTTTACATTTGATGTATTTCAAAATGCTCATTCAAATACTCATTCATTAAATCCAATACTGTTTTAGGAACTCTTATTTACTGGTAAACAAGAAAAAGTTCATACGCTTCCAGTGGTAAATTTCAGGAAGAAGTGAGTACATGTATTTACTCTATCTTATTAAGAACCAGCAAGCCCATAAAAATATACAAAGGGTGGCTTAAAATAAAGGTAACTGAAAAAGCAAAAGAAATCAAAATTACCAACAGACTGGAAGTAAAATTCAAGTTAAAAAACACATTTTTTACGACTTAAAAACATTCCCAAATCTAGACAAACAGTGTTAACAGGGCAAATGATGATAGCACCATGTCATAGCACTAGCATGGCACCTGTACTGCTTAACTGCTTTATATCTTCTGAGAGTCTATAGTTACCTTCACTTTAGAAACAAAGAATATCAAGCACAGTGTTTAAAAACTTGAAGACAGTCCTAACATAGGTGGGGCTCTAGGATTTAACTGCAGGAAAACTGTCTTTATGAGAGTTCATATAAACAACAAAATCTCATTTAGGAATATCCTAAGTCTTCTAAAATTAAACGTATTTCTCAAATTTTAAAATTTTGTATTAAATGGAAATTTTTAACTTTCAATACAAAATTCAATTTCACATAACCAGCCTAAATTTTGACCTTCGGTTGAACTATTCTCTATTTTCACTTTTGCATCGAAAATAACACTGCCTCTATTATTTCTGAAAATTGCTGCAATAGTGATTATGCAATTCACTCTCAATTCAACCTTCCTGCATTCAGATACTGGCTAAACCACTCACTAGCTATATGACCTTTGTGAAGCTGTTCCTCTAAACCATACTAATCCAACACTGATGGGAGCTCATGTTTGATGGGGCTGTTCTTAGAGTTAAATGACTTAGCATGGGACAGAGCAATCTTGTAGACACAGTGAGTTCCAGGACAGCCAAGAGTACATAATGAACTCTTTTTAAAGGTAGAAAGAAGTGGTTGTACAAGTTTACATTCCCACCAACAGTGAAGGAGGGTTCCCCTTTCTCCACATCCTCTCCAGCATGTGTTATCACTTGAGTTATTCATCTTAGCCATTCTAATGGGTGTTAAAGTGAAATCTCAGGGTCATTTTGATTTGTATTTTCCTGATGACTAAGAACGTTGAACTTTTCTTTTAAGTATTTCTTTGCCATTTGATATTCCTCTATTGAGAATTCTCTGTTTAGCTCTGTACCCCATTTTTTAATTGGATTACTTGATTTGTTAGTGTTTAACTTCTTGAGTTCTTTATATATTCTGGATATTAGCCCTCTGTCAGATATAAGGTTGGTGAAGATCTTTTCTCAATCTGTAGGCAGTCGTTTTGTTCTGACAACAGTGTCCTTTGCCTTACAGAAGCTTTTCAGTTTCATGAGGTCCCATTTATTGATTGTTGATCTTAGAGCCTGTGCTGTTGGTGTTCTGTGTAGGAAGTTGTCTCCTGTGCCAATGAGTTCAAGGCCTCTTCCCTACTTTTTTTTTTTTTTTTGGTTTTAGTATGTCTGGTTTTATATTGAGGTCTTTGATCCACTTGGACTTTAGTTTTGTGCAGGGTGATAAGTATGGATCTACATGTACAACCACTCTGGAAATCAATCTGGTGCTTTCTCAGACAATTAGGAATAGTGCTTACCCAAGATCCAGCTATACCACTCCTAGGCATATATCCAAAAGATGTTCAAGTACACAACAAGGACATCTCTCAACCATGTTTGTAGCGGCTTTATTTGTAATAGTCAGAAGCTGGAAACAGCCCAGATGCCCCTCAGTTGAGGAATGGATACAGAAATTGTGGTACATCTACACAATGGAATATCACTCAGAGATAAAAAAACAAGGAAATCATGAAATTTGCAGGTAAATGGTGGGAATTCAAAGTGAGGTATCCCAGAAACAGAAAGACACACAGGGTATATACTCACTCATAAGTGGATACTAGAATACAATATAGGATAAATATATTAAAATCTGTACACTTAAGGAAGCTAAACAAGGAGGACTCTGGCTAAGATGCTCAATCCCCATTCAGAAAGGCAAAGAGGATGGACATCAGTGGAGGGAGAAAACAGGGAATAGGACAGGAGCCTACCACAGAGGGCCTCTGAAAGGCTCTACCCTGCAGGGTATCGAGGCAGATGCTGAGACTCATAGCCAAACTTTGGGTAGAGTGCAGGAAATCTTATGAAAGAAGTAGGAGATAGTAAGACCTGGAGAGGACAGGAGCTCTACAAAGAGAGCAACATATCCAAAAAGTCTGGGCACAGGGGTCTTTTCTGAAACTGACACTCCAGTCAAGGACCACTCATGGAGATGGCCTGGAACCCCTGCACAGAGGTAGCCCATGGCAGTTCAGTATCCAAGTGGCTTCCAATAGTAATGGGGACAGGGGCTGTCTCTGACAGGAACTGATTGGCCTCCTCTTTGATCACCTTCCCCTAAGGGGGAAGCAGCCTTATCAGGCCACAGAGGAAGACAATGCAGCCACTCCTGATGAGACCTGATAGACTAGGATCAGAAGGAAGGGGAGGAGGACCTCCCTTATCAGTGGACTGGGGGAGAGGGACAGGTTAGGATAAGAGAGGGAGGGTGGAATTGGGAGGGGAGAAGGGAGGTACAGGGAAATACAAAGTGAATAAACTGTAACTAATAAAAATAAAAATAATTTAGAAAAAAGAAGATGAACAGTGAGTTATTTTCTTATTTTAGAACCTAAGGGCAACAGGGTAATGGGTTTCCTGTTAAGTAAAAAAAAAAAAAAAAAAAAAAAAAAAAAAAAAAAAGGTAGAAAGAAAAAAAAAGTACTGCTACAGATACCCAATGTAAACATCTGGCTTCAGCATCCACACACAAGTGAAAACACGTGAGTATGCTCACATTCATATACTCACACACTCCCCCACATCAGAAGTACATGGCACAATGGCAAGCATAGTCAACATTAGGTTAAAAACTGTTATTAGGTGAGCTGTAACAACCCTAACTTTCCATCTCAAACATGGACTCATCTCAGCCAATATAGCTGAAGACCCACAAACCTGAGCCACTTGGTTCTCAGCCAATGCAGTATACTATGCCATGACACTATCTTAAGTTTCCAACCAACACAGTGTACTGTGACATGACACTCCGTCTTTTTTAATATCTATCAAACTCAACTATCATTCCATACAACTAAAGAACACCTATCTATTCATTATTGTATATCTAATTAACCTGAGTTAATTCAACTTGTTAACAACCCAGAAGGTTTTCCATCTCACTGACATAAATATTTACTGTTGAAACAGATAACAGATATGAAGCTGTACCTATGAACCTGTGTAAATCTGTAGAAGCATGCAGTAAAGAAAATGAAAAAGACACAAAATGTAAAGGACAGTACACTATCTCTCTCCCTTCCTTTCTCTCCCTCTTTTCTCTGTCTGCTTTGAGGTGCCCCCGCCCAGCCTTCTCTCTCCACCCCCTCTTTTCACAATAAACCTCCTTCCTTATACCAGTATGCTGCAGCGGATTTTTAATCAGTATTATAACACTGGTGTTGAAAACAGGGGCGTTCCTGGTAGCTACCCTCTGCTCAGACCCTTTCCCCTTCTACCAGCATGATTTCCCCCTTTCTCTCTTGTGCATCAAAAATCATAGTAGCAGGTGAAAGCATAGTGCTTGGCCTCTGCCCTGGGTAACCAGTAAGTGTGTGATGGCCAGCTTGATGGTCCTCTACCAGCTGGTCTTCAGTCCCTCCAGCCCTCTGGGAAGCCACAGGGCCAGGCTCGCAACTGATTTATTTCTCTTCACCATGGTGCAGTGTCCTCATTTGGACCCCCAAGCTCTCCCCATCGGGATATTTTAAATTGCCTTATCACACCACCCAAGCGATTGGGACAACTTGAAAAACTTCCCTTTCTTTATACCTTTTTCCTCGTTCCAAACCCTGTTTCGTGCCGCTTGGTTCCTCTCCCACATTGTGTGGGAGCAGAAACTACAACGCTTGCCTGCTCCAGCTACCTCAGCTACCTCAGCAACAGCTACCACCAGTACCTCAGACCAAGCCAAGAAGCTGACCACTGCTAGAATATGTGTGAATCATTTGTCTGCACTTGATCCCAAATTCCTACTTATGAGTCCAATTCCTCCACATCTCTCGGTCTTGGCCTGGCCAAGAGGACCTACTTACTCCTGCAGACAGCCTGCAGGCGTGCAAGTGCAGGCTGTCCCTCTTGCCATCCCAGCCACTCCCAGTGAACTCTATTACAAAAAAAAAAAGGCTATATTCAAAGGTCAAAAATTGACGTACCAAATTTTCCAAATTCTTACATATAATTGATTGTCAAATACTTTCTTTCTAAACTTGCTCTGCTCCAAGCTCCCAAATTCTTGTCCCTAATAATCTACTTCCCAACTCTTAAATTTTTTTTTTCTGATTTCTATACACTCTCCTCTCAAAACAAAAATTTGTATCTTAAGATTACACTGTGAACTCCTTTCCAAGGATTTACAATTTGCTTATTGGTCATGGCGATTAAAACTAAAGTTCAAATTCTTGTTCAGAATATATTTAATACGTAGTCATATATGTTTGTAACATCTATAGAAACTCAGATATTCTTAAATAGTAGCCATGTTGACTCCATGGTTTACAACCTGCCATGTGACTGCACTATCTTAAGATGACCACACAGTGTAAAGCAACAAATAAATAAACCCTCTTAGTCCTAATAAACTCTGTTTATTATTTTACCATCTTTTGGATTAAAGAATCTAACTTTAAATTCGTATAAGTTTTATAGAAATTCAAAGTTATAATTTTACAACATACATATATGTGTGTGTACATATATATATTGAACTTTGATTTAAAATATTCTTTATATGATGATGAGCTTTTGAGGTTATAAAGGTCAATTCAAATTAACAAGCTAATTGAAAAAGGATGTCTAATTACTTATGCCTTTGCTAGTTCTCGGATATATGAATGAATGTTTTTGTTCTCCTGCCACCTGATTCCTATGCTCTGGGTTCACCTTCAGGATCTCTTATCAATGGATTTGGTATAATACAAATGTAATTTTAAAGTTGTTTTATACTGTTCTACTGCATTGCTGACTCTAGAAATAAGTTATAAGTTATTGTTCACCCATTCTCAGACCCAGTAAAGTTTTTAAAGTCCAGAGTCAATAGTTAAAACCTTGTGCTTAGATAATCTTAAGCCATGTGTCATAATTCCAAAGATACTTTTAAGTTGGCGTATTTTAATTCTAGAGACATTCAAATGTTTAAATGTTAGTACTTGATTATTATGCTCTGCCTTCACTCTCGCCTGATTAAAAATCACTGCCTCAAAAGCATGTTGTTTTTTCTAATGCTACTAATCTATAATATGGCTTTAGATTTTTATATGCTATTGACTTTTTATAAACTAAATCATATAAAAAACTATTATGCTCTATACTGGTGCACAACAGAAAAACCAAAAACTTTCCAGTCTTTATGGATTATGCTGATGAGGGAGGGGGCTACAGCCAGGATACAAAGTGAATTAATTGTAATAAATAATATAAAAATTATAATAAAAGAAAAAATAGTCAGCAGAGGAGAAACCGCTCCATTTAATTTGCTACGTATATTCATTATGTTACACACAACTATCATTGTTAAAATAAGACTTAACTATTTCCCCTTTCAGTTACTATTATATTAGCTCCTATTAAATCAAGTTTAATCAGTTTGCAACACATTCCTTTGAAAAAGCAATCTAGTGAGTGAACACACACACACAGTGGCATACTCAGTACTGAACTACACCCCAAGAAAATTGGCAAAATAATAAGAATAAGCTTTCAAAGACTTCTCGATTCTAGTAACAATGAAATAAAGATGTTACTACTCTTGTTACCAATACTGTAAATATTAAATACCTTGCCTACCATCCCATCATTCCCTGTACCCTAGACTGGCAACAGTTATAAGGACTCAGGGTAAGAACTGCTGGTTCAAAAGCAGCAACTGTTCACAAAGAATCACCTTTTTTTTTCCCTACTATTGACTACTCATGCCAAAATCTGAAGGGAAGATGACTGGCTGTAGCAGCCTGGAGCAAAAGGTAACACTTGAGACAAGAAAGAAAATGTTCAAGTGGAAAAAGGAGACTTTTGAGGTTATAAGGTCTTTTTAATGCTCACAGCTACTAAAGGGAATTAACAAGCCATAAACATGCCCAGGGCAATAGCACATTCAAAAAAAGAAGTAGTAAGGCTCAAAGCTTTGACCTCCACTTAGCCCTTAGGCTCTACAGGATACTGAAACAAACTCCACGACTGAATATTTTAATTTCTTTCCTGATTTTTTTTTTTTAATTCTAGGCATTTGCAGCAACTATCAAAATACAAGCCAAAGAAAAAAACAGTATTCAATGGTCACAAGCAACAGAAAATGCAAACCTTTAAAACATTTAGGAGAGTCACCATAAAACAAAACCAAAAACATTAAAAAGATCCCCAAACAAAAAGACAGGTAGATCTTGAGATCTTGTATTAAAGATTTCTATGTTATACTTTCATAAAATGATCAATTCCCAAGGCTCAAGTAACTAAAAAAAAGAATGACTACTTAGTATGATGTGAGGCCTATTCTCTGATTCCTAGGGGTAGGAAAAAAAAACAAAACCAAACACTTAAAAGCAGAGTTTTAAAACTTTCTAAAGCCTATAAACAAACAAGTATGGCCTATCTAGAAAGAAGAGAAGTTAACAGAGAAACTAGGAAAAAAGCACAGGTATGACTAAATCTAGACAAAGATTTGAAACCATCTTAAATCGCTCTAAGAAAGAAAATCAAGGACAAGGGAGTGGGGACTAGAAGAATAAAATCTCAAGAAATAGAGATCAAAAAAGACAAATTACTTAAAAGGACAAATTAGAAGTTTGTGACCTGAACAACACGAAAATCAAGATTAACCAGTGGGTCTGAACAGGCAACAAGAAATTACATTTTGATAACTTTGTTTTCTTTTATTAATTTTATAAAAGTGAAACTACAAATATGTGCCTTTAAAACACTCATAAAACATTCAAATGTCTTCTGAGTATGCTCCCTTCATTTGAACAAGCAAAAACGAGTATTTTTTTAAAGGTCAGTATTATGTTATCTGGGTTGTTAGATTTTTATATCATTATTTATTTATTTGGAAAATTATCAGACATGATGATTTAAATAAATAATAATGGCGCATCAATCCATATGTTTGAATGCTTGGCCATAGGGAGTGGCACAATTAGATGGTGAGGCCTTGCTGGAGTAGGTGTGGACTTGTTGGAGGAAGTGTGGCATCAAAAGGGAGGCTTTGAGATCACATGCTCCAACTATTCCCAGTGAGGCACAGTCTCCTGATGCTGCCTGCTGATCAAGATGTAGAACTTGTTTATGTGGTGGATTACATTGATGGATTTCCGTGTGTTGAACCACCCTTGCATGCCTGGGATGAAGCCTACTTGGTCGTGGTGGATGATAGAAAAACCACATGATCATCTCCTTAGATGCTGAAAAAGCATTTGACAAAGTCCAACACCCATTCATGTTTAAAGTCTTGGAGAGATCAGGAATACAAGGCACATATCTAAACATAGTAAAGGCAATATACAGCAAGCCGATAGCCAACATCAAACTCAATGGAGAGAAACTTAAATCAATCCCACTGAAATCAGGGACAAGACAAGGCTGCCCACTCTCTCCCTACCTCTTCAACATAGTACTTGAAGTCCTAGCCAGAGCAATAAGACAACTAAAGGAGATCAAGGGGATACAAATCGGAAAGGAAGAGGTCAAAGTGTCACTATTCGCAGATGATATGATAGTATATATGAGCGACCCCAAAAAATTCAACCAGAGAACTCCTCCAGTTGATAAACACCTTCAGCAAAGTGGCAGGATACAAAATCAACTCAAAAAAATCAGAAGCCCTCCTGTATACCAAAGACAAAAGGGCCAAGAAAGAAATTAGGGAAACAACACCCTTCACAATAGCCACTAACCACATAAAGTACCTTGGGGTGACTCTAACCAAGCAAGTGAAAGACCTGTTTGAGAAAAACTTCAAGTCTCTGAAGAAAGAAATTGAAGAAGATCTCAGAAGATGGAAAGATCTCCCGTGCTCATGGATTGGTAGGATTAACATTGTGAAAATGGCCATCCTGCCAAAAGCAATCTACAGATTCAGTGCAATTCCCATCAAAATACCAACTCAATTCTTTACAGACCTTGAAAAAAATATTCTCAGCTTCATATGGAGAAACAAAAAACCCAGAATCTCCAAAACAATCCTGTACAACAACAGATCATCTGGAGGTATCTCCATCCCCGATCTCAAGTTGTACTACAAAGCAATAGTAATAAAAACTGCATGGTATTGGCATAAAAACAGAAAGGAGGATCAATGGAACCGCATAGAAGATCCAGAAATAAACCCACACACCTATGAATACTCGATATTTGACAAAGAAGCCAAAACCATTCAATGGAAAAAAGACAGCATCTTCAACAAATGGTGCTGGTCCAACTGGATGTCCACATGCAGAAAAATGAAAATAGATCTATATTTATCACCCTGCACAAAACTAAAGTTCAAGTGGATCAAAGACCTCAACATAAAACCAGACACATTAAATCGGCTAGAAAAAAAAAAGTGGGGAACAGCCTAGAACTCATTGGCACAGGAGACAACTTCCTGAACAGAACACCAACAGCACAGGCTCTAAGAGCAACAATCAATAAATGGGACCTCATGAAACTGAACAGCTTCTGTAAAGCAAAGGACACTGTCATCAAAACAAAACGCCTGCCTACAGATTGGGAAAGAATCTTCACTAACCCTTTATCTGACAGAGGACTAATATCGAGTATATACAAAGAACTAAAGAAGCTGAAAAGCAGCAAACCAAGTAATCCAATTAAAAAATGGGGAACAGAGCTAAACAGAGAATTCTCGACAGAGGAATATCGAATGGCAGAGAAACACTTAAAGAAATGCTCATCCTCATTAGCCATCAGGGAAATGCAAATCAAAACGACCCTGAGATATCACCTTACAGCCATCAGAATGGCCAAAATGAAAAACTCAAGGGACAACACATGCTGGAGAGGTTGCGGAGAAAGGGGAACCCTCCTCCACTGCTGGTGGGAATGTAAACTGGTACAACCACTCTGGAAATCTATCTGGCGCTTTCTAAGACAATTAGGAATAGTGCTTCCTCAAGACCCAGCTATACCACTGCTAGGTATATACCCAAAGTTTGCTCAAGTACACAAGAGGGATATTTGCTCAACCATGTTTATAGCAGCTTTATTTGTAATAGCCAGAACCTGGAAACAACCCAGATGTCCATCAACAGAGGAATGGGTACAGAAATTGTGGTATTTTTACACAATGGAATACTACTCAGCAATCAAAAAGGAGGAAATCATGAAATTTGCAGGCAAATGGTGGGATCTAGAAAAGATCATCCTGAGTGAAATATCCCAGAAGGAGAAAGACAAACACGGTATATACTCACTTATGTATACCTATAAGATATAATAAACATAATGAAATCTATACACCTAAAAAAGATAATCAAGAGAGCGGACATGGGGTAAGATTATCAATCCTCGTTTTGAAAGACAAATGGGATGCGCATTGAACATTGACAGGAGTCTACTGAGCGCATTGGAAAGACTCTAACTAGCAGTGTTTTCAAAGCAAAGACTCATGTCCAAACCTTTGGCAGAGTACAGGGAATCATAAGAAAGAAGGGGAGTTAGTCTGATGAGGAAAGGATAGGAGCCCCACAAAGACCAAAGATATCTGGGCACAGGGTCTTTTCTGAGACTGACATGCAACCAAGGACCATGTATGAATGCAACCCAGAACCTCTGCTCAGATGTAGCCTGTGGTAGCTCAGTAACCAATTGGTTTCCCATAGTGAGGGGAACAAGGACTATTTCTAACAGGAACTCAATGACTGGCTCTTTGGCCTCCCCAACCCCCAAGGGAGGAGCAGTCCTGTTAGGCCACAGAGGAGAGCTATGCAGCCAGTCCTGAAGATACCTGATAAAACAGGATCAGATGAATGGGGAGGAGGTCCCCCCTATCAGTGGACTTGGCAAGGGGCATGGTGGAGATGAGGGAGGGAGGGAGGGACTGGGAGTGAATGAGGGATCGGGACATGGCTGGGGTACAGAGTTAATAAAATGTAACTGATAAGAAAAAAATAAAATACAAAAAAAAAAAAGATGTAGAACTTGCAGTTCTTCCTCCAGCATCACGTCTGACTATGTGCCGCCATGCTTCCTGCCATGATGATAATGAACTAAACCTCTGAAACTGTAAGCCAGACCCAATTAAATCTTTTCTTTTATAAGAGAAACGATGGCCATGGTGTCTCTTCACAGCAATAAAACCATAACAGAGTAATATGTTAAATTGTGGTATTTTCCATATACCTTGTTCTTTCATCAGGATTTTATTTAATTATATATTTTTAGTAATTTCATATATAAATACAGCATATTCAGATGTATCCACTCCCTTTTTCCAACCTTCAACTCCTGCCAGAAATCCAGCAACTACTACTTACTTCTAACTTGGTGTCTGCATATTTTCCTAATAGCTCACTAAGAACAGCAATGACAATTTTATGAACACCAGTGTAGGACTATCAACTAGAGCTTAGCAACCTACCACAGGCTACTGCAGAAAGCTGACTCTCCCGACCTCAGCAGGTGTCAGCTTCCGAATGTTGGGGTGGAATTAGTAACGAAATGTGTTGGAGTGCTGGCTACTCTGATTCGCTGCAGACAAACACCGCTGCTTTGACTTCCTGGCCCTGTCATGTCCAAAAGACACTACTTCATACTCCTCTGGCTCTTAGAATGTTTGTAGCCTTCTTTCTCCATATTCCCGGAGCCTTGCCGAAGAACAAGTAAGATACATCCTCCTTGTCCACTTGCCATTAGACACTTGCCTAACCCATTAGACTCCCCACCAAAGATCATTCTCTTCCCACCAGTGGCCTCCTTCTACTGTTGTGCCACATAGGCTCTATTGCAATCTTTAGTACTTCCTCAAGAGGTCCCTTTCCCCTCTGATTGACCATTTCTAGTCACATAACAGCACAACAGAGGTGTGCATATTGCATATAACATATATGTATATATACTTGTGAGTGCACACGTATGTGTGTGTATTAAAGTCTAAAATCTACCTGAGAGAAAACATGGTATCTATTTTAATGAGTCAGGCTTATTTTACTTAACATCAGTAGCTCCAGTTCAGCATCATGATCCCTGACTCCATCCATTTTTTTCTCACAAATGTCATGAACATATTTTTGTCTATAGCTCAATAAAATTCCACTGTGTAAACAATGTTTTCTTTTTTTCTTTCATCTGTTTATGGATATCTAAGTTGGTTCTCTTAGATATTTTGCATAGTGCAACTGTAAATGTGTGTTTTTCAAATATCTGTGTGGTAGGATGTACATTCCACTCAGCATAACAAGCGGGTCCTATAGTCAGTAGTTCTATTTTCAGCGATTTTTAGAAAAACCCATACTGATTTTCAAAGCGACTGTTCCAATTTACATGACCACAAGCAGTAAATAAAACTTCCTTTACTTCACATTTGTTGTCCTTTGTTTCTTTTTTCTTTTTTTTTTTTTTTTTTTTTTTTTTTTTTTTTTTTTTTTTGGTCCTTTGTTTCTTGGTCTGTTGTTTCTGGAGTGGAGATGAAATCTCAATGTGATTTTAATTTGTATTTATTTCTCTGATTGTTATTAGGGATGATGAACACATTTTAAAAAGTGTGTTGACCATTCAGTTTTCTTCTTTTAAAAACTTTTCAGTCCATTTGCCCATTTACTAATTAGAAGATTTGGGTGTTCTTTTTTTTTTTTTTTTAGGTGCTGTTTTGTTTTATTTTTGTTTAGTGTGTGTGTGTGTGTGTGTGTGTGTGTGTGTGCATAAATGTGCACACTCAATTTTGCAGTTCTTTAATGAAGTCTAGATATTAATACCATGTTTGATGTTCAGCTGGTGAAGATTCCCTCTGTGAGGGCTTCCTCTTCATTCTGGGAATTGTTTCCTTTGCTCATTCCTATAATCCCACAGGGGTATTTTCTGAAACTGATGCTCCAGCCAAGGACCACTCATGGAGATGGCCTGGAACCCCTGCACAGAGGTAGCCTATGGCAGTTCAGTATCCAAGTGGCCTACAGAGTAATGGGGACAGGGGCTGTCTCTGACATGAACTGATTGGCCTGCTTTTGATCACCTCCCCCTGAAGGGGGAGCAGTCTTACCAGGCCACAGAAGAAGACAATGCAGCCACTCCTGATGAGACCTGATAGACTAGGATCAGAGTGAAGGGGAGGAGGACCTCCTTTTTCAGTGGACTGGGAGAGGGACATGGATTGGGAAGAGGAAAGGTGGGATTGGGAGGGGAAGGCACAGGGGGATACAAAGTGAATAAACTGTAATTAATAAAAACTAAAAAAGAAAAATAAAAACTATATTTGGCTATAATCAACAAAACTAAAAGTATAACTGTTGGCCAGGGAAATGGAATTTTGAACACTGTTCATGGGAATGTAAATTAGGCCATCCACCTAGAAAATAAAAATATGGTTGTTATAAAAAAATTAAAACTAACACAACCCTGATCAAATCACACCACTTTGGGACATATATCCAAAGGCATAAACGTCATATTGTTATAAAGCTATTATGTAGCTATCATCCATGTTCATCAGAGCATTATTCACAATAAACCAGCCAAGGTGCCCAAAAATGGATTAGCAAAGAGAAAATGTGATGCACAGTACATGATGAAATTGTATTCATCCACTGAAAAGGAGTAAGATGGGGCTGTGGTTATGTCTCAATAGACAATTTTCATATACAGATCCTGAGATCCCAAATAAATATCATACAAGCAAGAGCCTGTAATCACAGCAATCAAGAAACAGATCCTGAGGCAACTTATCTAGCAAAACTAGCAGGAATCAATGAGTTCTGGGTTCAGCAAGAAACACGGCCTCTGTAAATAAAGTGGAGATCAACAGAGTCTTCCTCAATGACAACTTGGGTCCTCCACAAGCATATGTACAAGCATATGCATACATACAAGTATATGTGTGCATGGCAGCATACACACACACACACACACACGCACGCGCGTGCAGGCACACACTCACTTTAAAAAAGAATGATTATGTAATTTTCAGGAACTGAATGGAACTTATGGATTGTTATGTTAAATGAAGTAAGCTTTTCTCACAAAATAAGTGTTGAATGTGTTCTACAATTTGGATATCAGGTAGAGGGTAGAGAGGAAAGGGATACAAAAATAAAAGGAGAAAAAAATAAACAAAAGGGAGGAATATCGGGATCTGGACATATAAAGGCAAAAATAGGGATGAATGTGAACATATGACTGATATAGATACACATTAAGGGGAAACACTTGCAAACTACATATTTAACAAAGGAGTCATCTCTACAGTTTATACAGCAGACAGTATGGATGGTAATAGTAAAATAGTAAAATTCAACTAAGCCACAGGAAGGGCAGCAGACAGTATGGATGGCACAAAACCCACATACTATTTTTTCTATTCTAAGTCATCTTTGAGGGAACAACTTAATTTTTACCTCCTAACAAGGTCTTCTTGAATATTTCTTTTCAAAATTAAAGTTTCCCTTCTCTGATCCTCCAACACTTTCAAAAAACCTCTAATAACTCTACTATATGTGACAATGTGATTTGAGATACAAAAAAAGGAAGATATATGAAAGCATGCAACTTAAGCCAGTAGTATAATTTCCCTTATTTTATGCTTGAGTCTAGGCAAAAGACCAAGAAGTAATTCACCTCCTTCAATATCTAAATTTTGGGTGGCTTTCATCATCTGTCTGTTGATTGACAAAACTTCTGTAGAAAGAAGGAAATGATTTATAAAATTTGGAGAGAATTTTTTAAGAACAGGCAGAAATTAGAAATTTTTTCATATTAAGCAGTCAGAATTCTGTAAACCATCTCTTTATCTGTTTAGAATTATCGTGTTTCTCCTTGGATACCAGAAGTAAAAGAACAATTTAATGATCAAAATTAGGTAACTACATTTTTCTTAATAATCTCCACTACCGAGTATTTAAATGTCTTATACTGCAAGCCAATTCAAGTCACTCTAAGAAGCAGGGACAATACAAATTATAAAACTCTTCCATTACTAGCTTCTAATAAAGGATATTCTTTGATCTAAAAGTATATCTACATAAATTTCACAGAGATATAAACATGTAAGCAGAAGCAGGATAATTAAAAAGTACCACTCTTTAAGCTAACTGTATGTTGAGTGTTGTGAATGCAACATCCTCTAATTGTGAAAACTCTGGGTGATGCTCATCGCACTGGGGTTGGCCTAAGTGAAATAGCCTGCTCAAGATCCAAAGCTAGTGTCAATTAGAATTTACACTCATACATTCTTCACATCTGAAGATTAGCACCAGAGAAACCACACCTCAGGACACACACACATACCTCGACTAGTCCTCTGACTCTCAAGATGTGCCCCTGGCCAGTGGCATCCTTAATAAATGACTTCTACCTGATTAGTTAGTAAAAAGAAAACACTTCGTAAATTTGCCATAAACATATTAAAAATTTATTATCCTAATAACAAAATAAAACAAACAAAAAAAAATGCCTGCTTATTTTTCAAACCTGCTTTCCATTACTGTTCTCAAGAAGTAGATCCTATTGGCAATCTTTCTGTGGCATAGAAATAGTTATACCCAAGTGTACCGCAGGTGCTGCTACCAATGTTCCACAGAAATGATAGGAAAGGTGGAGGAAAACGAAGGAACTGACAAAGAGTAACTGCCTACTTCAGAAATAGCTTTAATATGTTAAACCACATGTGGCTTACCAAAAGCATTATGACCACTTTTATGTACTTTACAAAATAGATTATAACAACACATATACCTGTCTATAACGCAGATTGAACAGTGACCACAGCAGCAGACATAAGTACACTGTAGTGCTTACAGCCAATCTAACAAGTGTAGTGAAGTAGTAATGAAAAGTACTGCCTGTAAACAACCATCCTTTTAAATTCTAACTCCTATTCTAACAGTAAGAATACTATTCCTTTTTATAAATAACAGCAAAGCAGAGAAAAACTGAGAATATTCATAGGCTTTCGCTATCAGAATTATAAGTCATTCAGTCAGAAGAAAAATGACAAAAATTTGAATACACACACATAAAAGAAAATAACTGCAGAATAATTGAAAAAAAAAACAGTAAGGATGCTATTAACACTGAAGACTTTTTTGTAAAGCACACACACACACACACACCACACGCGCGCGCGCATCTAGGAACTGAACCTGGTTGTAAACAAGAACTCTACCATGAGCTCTCTCCACAGAGCCTAATCTCTTCAAAACAACTAGTTCTAAACTAAAAAAATAAAAATAAAAAATAAAAAAAACCCTCGGAGCCTGCTTCCATTCTAACAAGATCCTGTCAGACTGTGAGGTACCATGTCTTTCTCATAACCTTAAGACTTCAATGATTTTCCAAAGTTCTTGTTGCTGAAAACAAACTTGTACCAAAATTTTATACCTAATTGTGTTATTTATATCCACCTTACCAAATTACAAGCTCATGTTTCTCTCCTCTTTGCTTTGTTACTTTCATACATATTTGTGTCACTTCTAAAATAGATCACTTCCAAATAGTCCATCGACTCCCACCTCAACAGCCCCCAAGTCTTCTGTGCACTTCTGAGTGTCTGCCATGCTTTTCACTGCCTGTTTGTATGGCCGAATTTCTTATACTCCTATTTTGTATTCAATCATGGATTTGTTGATGTTGTGTAACTATTTTCCTCAAATTGAAATGTTCCTTGGTAGAAGAAGGAAGGCTGGAGGCCTCAAGAAGCTGATGCAACTCAAAAGGTTAAAAAAGATTAAAAAAAATTTGCAAGACTCAGGAAGGTCACAAAGTTATGACTCAGCAGCATTCTTCTGGAGCTTAGAAACAACCACTCCTCAGTGAAGCTACCTGCAAATACTGGGCAACAAGTAAAAAGGATTCAGAGTACATGAGCTGTTACGCATACTTGAGCAAGCAGCTGTTCAAAGTCATTCATGTTCCAGTAATTAACCTTGATAAACTTAGTGTTTCAATGAGTTACACTTCAATAAAACTTTCTTTAGTTTGTAGTCAGTACACTATCTGGGCTGAATAAATATCTGTTCCCATCTTTCCAGGACAGTCTACACACTAGATTTTTTTTTTTTTTTATAACAAAGCATATTATTTCAGGGTTGGCAACATAGTTCAAAGGGCAGCACTTAGCTAGTACTGCAACAAAGGAGTATTAATTCATTTATTGCACTATGTATAACCTGTACTTTATTTTGATACATATTAACTGCTTCCCATATGAAAGCCATAACTGAAGGCTATAATTTCTGAAAGGTCACAGGGCTAATTCTGCTTTCTATTAGATACTCCAGTTTCTACTTCTGTGCCTTATTCATAACATTTCAAATGCCATGGAAGAAACGAAAGAGAGAAAGAGAGAGAAGTGAAGGGAGGAAGGGAGGGAGGGAGAGAGGGAAGGAAAAAGGAAGGCAGGCAGGCAGGCAGGCAGGGAGGCAAGGGGTTACTTCTTAGATAGAAATGTAGTGATGAAGTTCAGAGTTATCGTGCTTGCCTATCCTCCATGAGGCCCTAGGTTCAATCCCCAGAATGAGGAGTTAGAGGTGATGGTGATAAATCACATTTAAAGATCAAACAAATAAGGTAACAATTGTAAAAAAAAAAAAAAAAAAAAAAAAAAAAAAAAAAAAAAAAAAAAAAAACCTCAAGTAGCTAATGAATGAATCATGAAAAGTCTATTTTCCAATCACATGAAAAGCTGATTCTAATACAAATTTTTAAAACCCCATTCATATACCATAACACTTAAAAAAAAAAAACATTTAATAAATGTTAACCCAATATGGCATGCTACACACAGCTATAGTTTGCTGGAATCTCCCGGGGAGAGATGGGGAAGTGGGGTTGTAGAGATAAAAGACAATGTTTGAAAATTTCTAGTCTAATACCAAAAACTATTTTAAAAACTAAAATACAGTCCATATCAGAGACTGATGCAGCGTAGGAAGTCTCCCACTTCCAGAGAGTCAGGGTTCAGAACCATATTTAAAACAGACAGCGGAGTCTCAAAAAACTGGCATTGTGCCAATAGTAACAAATGCTTTCAGGGGGAGTAGGGAGAAAGGAAGGTCAAAGCTGCATGCAGTTGCAGCTAGGAAATAAAGACACTGCCTGGGAAAGCCCACTCCTGTAGGTACTTAACCAGAGCTTAAACAAGATGGATTTTTTTTAACGATTTATTTTTATATTAGTGTTTTGTCCGCAAGTATGTATGTATATATGCACTGTGTATGTGCCTGGTGCTTGCAAACACCAGAAGAGGGCACTGGATCTCCTGGAACTGGAGTTAACTGACAGTTTTAAGACATTCATGTGGGTGCTGGGTACTTAAATGGGAATCTTCTGTTAAGGCAGGAGATGCTTATAACTGCTGAGTCAGCTCTCCAGCCCCACAAGTTGCTATTTTTAAAATACTCTTACTGAGTCAAAGGTTGGTAATCCCAGGGCCATTCTTAAGATAATTCAGAGCATGTGTTAGGGGTATACATGTAGAAACCTGTGCAGCAGAATACCTCTAGACTACTGGGAATTTTTTTGCATTAGAACTCCACAGAACTCAGTAAGATTAAAACATGGTTGTAAACAAAGTCTGCAAAAGAACTTAAACACAGGGTCAAAGGGAAATGTTCATTAGGAAGGATAAGCTAGGGGAAGGGCCAGCATTAACAATTGGACTCCTGAATGACTTCCCACAATGTGACCAGAATTTGTGACCTGACCTAAGAAAGACTACCCACTGATAAAACAAGCATCTGTGACCCACCTCCTCTTAACGGACCTCCCAGAAACAAGAAGAACATTCATAACCTGATCACTGAAGGCTCCCACAGAGCCAAGGCAATCACTTTCACCTAATCAATAATGAAGGACCAATTAGATAAGGGACAGGCATCGAAGGCCAGGAAGAAACTATGAGTCCAAGTTGCAGCCAGTACTTAACTGAGACTGCATCAGACTCTAGACCACCCAGCACGCTTCCCCCTCCCCTCCCCTTCTTTTTATTTAATAGTTGATGATAATCTAGTATTTTAGCAGGCCAATACTACCTTGTTTAAGTACCTATCATTCCCGCTTATTCCTTCCCTTGACCCTTCCTTTGCACTCTCGTTCTCTTTGTCAGGCTTTCCCAAAGAGCACAGGCTAACCTGTCATGTAAGGTCTCTACATCTCAGCCTCCTACGACATGAGACATTTTATTTTATAGGATTATATTCCATTACTTCTCTCTTCTCTCTCCCTGTAGCCAAACTGCTTCATCATGCTCTACCAACACTTGGTATCAACTACTCCCCTTTCATTTACATTTCTTTCTTCCGCTTTCCCTCTATCAACCCAGTACTATCAAAAGGCTTCATCTGCATTTTCCCTTTCAGCTCATACGCACAATACCTGAGATTTTAGTGTACATGATGATATCAATGTTCCTTTACTTCCTAAAGTGACTGAGTTTGAGAGATGACTAATTTGAGCATCATTGTGTCTTCATGTTGGTACTATACTTTGATATTGATGCTGAATGAAGTATTCTGTTTTTGTAGAGTAGTAAGCTTTGTGTCCTGAAAACCAACAACAGCTCAATCCTTCTACAACCTACTCCCTTTTGAACATGGCAAACATTTCAACTGAAAGAATAGTTCATAAAATAGAAAAAAATTTAATGCTAACAAGTTAATCCAAGGCATGCAGGTTCCAGAGCAAAAACACAAGAAACATGAAAATACAAGTTAGCATTATTTCTTAAAAAGGAGAAGAAAAAAATATTACTTATAAATGTCTTCAAAAGGGAACAGATTTTAGATGAAATTCCAAATAAAGAACTGAAAGAATGACTAAAATATGTTCAAAGAAATCAAGAAACACAATCTGTTGAGTAATTCCAAAAGACAGAATAGTATCTAAATGAAATAAACACACACACACACACACACACACACACACACACACACACACAGGCAGACACATGATATCAAAGTGGAATCTTAGACCTGGAGAACAACTCAGGTTAAGTATTTAACATACAAAATGAGTATCTAAGTTCAGACTTCCAACATCCATGTAAGGAGATAGGCACAGAAGCAGATGCCTCTAATCCTACACTGGAAGGCAGAAAAACCAGGACACCAAAAACACACTAGACTAGCCAGTAGGAGATACTGTCTCAAACAGAGAGAAAGAGACAGAGAAAGCAAGAGAGAGAGAGAGAGAGAGAGAGAGAGAGAGAGAGGGAGGAAGGGAGAAGGAGAGATCAATCAAATAGGAGAATATGCCCAATGTTGGCTTCTGGCTTTTACATGTACATGCACACACATACACACACACACGACACCACAATACACATAATATAGAATTTAATAAACAGAAATGCTGGAGAGGGAATCAAACTGTACTGGAAATGAAAATTTCCATCAGTCAAGTCATTGAAGTGGCTCAGTACATGGAGGTACTTGTAGGCAGGCCTGGGTTCAATCAATAGATTCCACAAGGTGACAGGAGAGAACCAACTCTTGAATGTCATCCTCTAACTTCCATGTTCACACTATTACACCAGCATATTTGCACTCGCATGGAATAGATAGATAGATAGATAGATAAATGTTTTTAAAAATAAGTAAGACTAAAAGCTTCACCAATACAATAGATGAGAGAAAAACAAAAGGTAAGGACTTCACAACATGTAGAAACATTTAAACACTTAGAAAGTAACAAAAAAAGAAGGTAAAAACAACATTCAAGATCAACAGGACACTATGAAAAAACCAAATCTATTAATCAATGACAAAGAAGAACTTCATACTAAAGACATAGAAAATATTTCAATAAAATTATAACAAGAAGTTTCCAAAACCGAAATAAGAAATGGCCATCCCGACATAGTAGGCATTAGAATACCAGAAAGGATCCATCAAGTCTCCCATTTCATTATTATACTCAAAAGCACATACAGAACCAAGAAACCACATCGAAAACTGGAAAAAAAAAAAAAGTGCCAAATCACACATAAAGGCAGGTTCATTTGAATAACAGATTTCTCAACAGAAACTTTAAAAGCCAGGAGAGCTTCAAATGATGTATTTCAAACTCAAATACTACTGCCGGTCAAGCTACTATGCTCAACAAAGTTATGTATCATCACTAGAAAGGAAAGAAAGTCTTCAGAATAACAAAGAGTCTAAAGGATTTATGACTACCAAGCCATCTCTCCATAACTTGAAAGAATCCTTCAAACCAAAGGGAAAGATAAACACAATCACGAAACTACAGAAAAGAATAAACCATATCAAGAAATGAGTAAAAGGATAAAAAACAAAAACCACCATCAACAAGATGGTAGGAATAAATACAATTATTTTAACAATAACTCTGAATAGTAATGCTCTAAATTCAAAAATCAAAAGAAAGAGACAAATGGACTGAACCAAAAAAAAAAAAAAAAGGAAAAAAAGAAAGCAGAAGGGTATGAGGAAGGGGAAAGGGGGGGGACTAAAAGGCAAACAGGCCAACCAGGATCTATGTATTTGTTCCCTGAAATAAATACACTCTATAGTCAAGAGCAGAAACAATCTTAGAGCAAATGTTACAGGAAAATGGGGTTAGAGAGATGGCCCAGCAGTTAACAATACCTCCTGTTCTTGTAGAGGACCCAGGGTTATATCTCAATAGCTCAAAACCATCTATAACTTCAGTTCAAGAGGATCCAGTGCCCTCTTCTGACCTCTTCAGGGACCAGGTACACATGTGATACATATATGTAAGCAAACAATCATAGACATAAAATTAAAAATTAAAAACTTTTTTAAATACATGGAAAAGGTATTCTAAGCAAAAGAAGCTAGTAAATTACAGAACAGTCTTCCTAACAGAGGCAAACTGTACAACAAGCACATCAACTCAATTTCCATTATGCTCATTTGGAACCCCAAAAATGTCAGAAATGCCCCTAATTCCTTTCTGACATCCCCACACCTAAATGTTTAAGAAATCAAATGGTCTTTACCAGCAAAATCCTACATTCCAACCTGAAGCACTTTTCCCTCTGCCACTCCCTTATTACTTAGCGAACTTTAATAAATTGTGTGTGTCCAGTCTCATCTCCCAGTATTTACATCAGAGACAAAAATACTGCCTTTGGCAGAAGTGATGTCAGATGAGTCTTTCCTCTGCCCAAAATTATACAATGGCTTCCCAACTCTGCTCTTAAATCTAACCCTGCACAGCAGTATTCATGACCCACAGTTCAACAAGGCTCAGTTTATCTGTGTCATACTGTGGGATGCCTAGATATGCTCAGCTTATTTTTGCCTCAAGGTTTTTAGACTTGAGGTTCGTTGTACCTCTTTCACAGTTCCTCTTCACATGTCTTCTTAACAAATAGGTGTTTCCTAAGTGACCTTATTTAAAACACCACTCAGCATATAACATTATCTCCTTTCCTTCTTTCTTATCTCATCCTGTTCATATGATTTTTCATATTTGAAATACAACATAAAACATGTATACTTGTCCCTGAAATGGAATTTCTATGACTATAAAAACCCTTGTCTGTTTTGCAGAAAGTAAATCTCTAAATAGCACCTACCATATACGCTAAATTTAATAAAGTCTAAGAAGCAAATGTGTTTACCAAACATTTACCAAGTTTACTTTCAATGACCTCCCACTAAAAATTAGAAAGGATACAAGAACAACAACAAAAATAAATACTGCATTTGAAAATAGTAGACAGCCATCAAGACAGTAAGGAATACAAAGCCAGATCTTGAGACAAGGAAGCCCAAATAACAGTTAAGCCCAGAAGAGAGATTGTTTTTCCACTTGAGAACAAATTTCCACTGTGGGGTTGAGGAAACAGCAGCTGAGAACTTAAAAGTCTTTAGTATTCCATGAAAAAAGTTATACAAGAACTAGCATTTACAGATCTCAAATTATACCAGGCATTCTGGGTGTAATCCTAAAGATACAGTTTTTGAGAACTGGCAAAAGAAAAAATAAAAAGGACCAAGCATATAAGGCAAAATTTACAAAAGGCCACACTGTAGGATTCCACGTATGTCTTATTTAGGGTTTCATTGCTGTAAGAGACACTATGACCATGGCAATTGTTATTAAAAACAAAACAAAAAACAATAATTGAGGCTGGCTTACACTTTTAGATGTTTAGTCCATTATCATCATGGTGGGAAGCATGGTAGCATGAAGGTAGACATGGTGCGAGAGAAGGAGCTGAGAGTTCTACATCTTTATCTGGAAATAGCTGGAGACTCTGTGTGTGTATGTGCATGTGTGATGCAGGGCGTGGCTTGAATATATATAACATCTCAAAGCTAGCCTCCACAGTGACACACTTTCACCCACAAGGCCACACCTCCTAATAGTGCTACTCCCTAGGGGCCAAGCATTCAAATACATGAGTCTATGAGGGCCATAGTTATTCAAATCACCACAATGTAAGACACAGGAATTAGGTGGTACCAGATGATGGCAGGATGAGGAACTGGAAAGTATAGGCTTCCCTTCTGAAATACCAGAAAATTTCTAGAATTAGGTGACTGTACTATACTAAATATAATAAAGCCGCTGCATTGTACACTTGTGAATGTAAAACTATAGAGCTGGAATTTTTGTATCAATTAAAATAAAAAAGTAAATAAGCTCTTAAAACGTTAAGAACAACTTCAAATTATCTTGATCCCTCAGTAGATTAAGATAATCTCAGACTGTTAGGGTCGCAAGCCTAAATAATAGCCTGAAACAAAAGCAGTCTGAAAGTAGGAGGATCAAAAGCTTAAAATTAACTCTACAGCTTTTATCCACTGATTTACATATCAAACAATATAGCTACATGAAATTATAGGAAGTGGTATTACAAACCAGGAAAAATAACAGGATATGGGTTAGGTGTCTAGATTATACAATAGATACATGATAATAAGATTAGTGAAGGTAGGGGTCATAGTTTGTGTTAATCACCATTAACATGTTCAAGGAATCAATACACAAGTTTGAGGATTTCATAGAAATGACGAAGCCATATAAAACGCACTGTCTACAATTTAAAAACTCAATGTATCAATAAGAATGGAGTGAATAGCAAATTATGTAACTGAAGAATGAGTGAAATGTGTGCAGAATGAAATAGAGATGAAACAAATGAAGAAGAATGAATATGGAATAAAAGAAACAGGACAGTCTGTTGTGTGACAAACTTTTCCTGGGGAGAACACCACACATGCCTACTCAATCCAGAGAGGCAATCCACAATAGATTACAGATATCACTATAGGAGCCAAAATTTTTTTTTCTCAAAAACATTTTCTATTTTTTTCACTTCCACTTTCTTAAAACTTTGAATTACTATTGCCATCACAATAAGCACCTATTACTACTAATATTAAGCTTCTATATTCATAGCATCTGTGATATTATTATAATATTAACTGTGATATTATATATTATTTTTTTTATTTTTTTTTCTTATCAGTTACATTTTATTAACTCTGTATCCCAGCCGTGTCCCAATCCCTCATTCCCTCCCAGTCCCTCCCTCCCTCTCTCATCTCCACCGTGCCCCTTTCCAAGTCCACTGATAGGGGGGACCTCCTCCCCATTCATCTGATCCTGTTTTATCAGGTATCTTCAGGACCAGCTGCAAAGCTCTCCTCTGTGGCCTAACAGGACTGCTCATCCCTTGGGGGGTGGGGAGGCCAAAGAGCCAGTCATTGAGTTCCTGTTAGAAATAGTCCTTGTTCCCCTCACTATGGGAAACCAATTGGTTACTGAGCTACCACAGGCTACATCTGAGCAGAGGTTCTAGGTTATATCCATACATGGTCCTTGGTTGAACTGTCAGTCTCAGAGAAGACCCTGTGCCCAGATATTTTTGGTCCTTGTGGGGCTCCTATCCTTTCCTCATCAGACTAACTCCCCTTCTTTCTTATGATTCCCTGTACTCTGCCAAAGGTTTGGTCATGAGTCTTTGCTTTGAAAACACTGCTAGTTAGAGTCTTTCAAATGCGCTCAGTAGACTCCTGTCAAACATTCGATGCACATCCCATCTGCCTTTCTAAACGAGGATTGATCATCTTACCCCATGTCCGCTCTCTTGATTATCTTTCTTAGGTGTACAGATTTCATTAAGTTTATCGTATCTTATAGGTCTATATAAGTGAGTATATACCGTGTTTGTCTTTCTCCTTCTGGGATATTTCACTCAGGATGATCTTTTCTAGATCCCACCATTTGCCTGCAAATTTCATGATTTCCTCCTTTTTGATTGCTGAGTAGTATTCCATTGTGTAAAAATACCACAATTTCTGTACCCATTAGGAGCCAAAATTAATCTGTAAACCCCAATCTGACTTGCCCAAGAATAAGGTTTACTTCCTGGAAATGCTGGGAGTTATAGTCTTTGGGAAATAACAAGCCACGTGATTTTACTTCCCTAAACAAGTTTGTTTGACCAAACTATATTGAACATGATTGATCAACATGTAAGGAGGAGGTATGAAGGCAGGAAATACATTTATGATTGCCCCTGACTAGACCTGATAGAAATGCAATGAATTATGGGTTTTGTCATTTTAAGACCTGTTAAATGTAATTCAGGGTCATTCCAGAGAATGGACTTGACCAGAGTCCACCCTTGTTAGTATTTAATTAGAGCTTGCTTCAAATTTTGCTCAAAATTGTGGAACTGGATTTCTCTTGTGAATTTCAGGAGTAAATTTTAGAGGATGCACCAAAATAAGAAGAACTGTTCCACTGAAAATTCTGGTATTAGGCTCTTCACTCTGGGCCCAGTGAGCCTCCCGGAGTGTGCACATTTTGGAATATTAATCTAGAAACCAGCCTATCCCCCACCCCCACCATGAATGGCCATGCTCAAAATAAAAGGATAAAGCAAGCATTTTTTATGGAGTCCTCTTTCTGCTAAGTCATAGAAGCCTTTTTTAGCTTCCTGAGACAATTTTCTGCCTGGTTTCTGGATTCTGGTTATAGAGTACCCTGATCTGGGAACAGGAAGGACCTGACATGGTCTATGCCTTCTCCCCCAGTCCAGGGCAAAAAGAGATGTCTCATAACCCACTGGTTAATTCTGGTTAATTGGGGAGTTCAGCCAGAGCCACCAGTTTCTTTCTCCTCACCTGCCTTTGAGCCCTGAGGTTCCAATGCCTAGGCTAAGCATTCTACAACACAGGGAGCCAAGACTGGGGCTTGGAAAGGCCCAGTGTGGATCCAGGAGCTGAGGAGGACACTAAGAGATCTAACCTCTAAAGAATTCCTAGCATCTGAGTTGTACAAGAAGGCTATAAGAAAATTTGTCTTGGTCAGAATGGTGGACCTCTGAAGCAGAGGACTCCAGTTAGGTACTGTTTGGTTCTATGTTTTCTGCTGTCATTTCAGCTCTATGTCTTCTCTTGTGTCTGTATCTGATCTGTCATTATATGTCCTGACTTGTTGCCAGTGGGAAAGTTTGAAAAATCAGGGATCCTATATGAAAGCCTGCAGCCAGCCCCACTACAGCACCACTGTGTCCAAGAGAGCTGGATTCAGCAACAGAGGCTACCAAGGTGAGCAGGTTTTACAACATGGGAGGAGGTAGGGTGTTGAAGGATATATGATCCCATTGTGAATCCTGAGACTCTGAACTTTAACACCCTGTTTCTAGTTGTTCAGTGGCTCAGCCCTAGCACACACCTTTAATCCAAGAGCTTTCTGTACACAAGATTAAATAAAGTTAACCCTAGGTCAAGATGTGGAGCAAATAACAGCTGACAGGGATTAAACAGAAAGGAGGGACTTTGAGAAGACTGTATTTAAGACAGCAAGAAGAACGGGCGTTTAGCTTTGGCTCTTGGCTTTGTGGCTTTTGCCTATGGAGCTTCAGGTTTTTTTCTTCTGGGATGTAAGCAGACTTAGAAGGTCATCTGGGTGCTTTCTCTGCCTCTATGAGCCAGCAAGTTTTCATTCCCAAATCTGGCTCCTGAGTCTTCTGTGGCAAAATAGAATGAGTTTTTTGTTGTTGTTTTTGTACCAACAGTAAGAAAAGTTTTGTCTGTTTTCTAGTATGTGAATGTTCACCACATTTTCTATTATATGAATGATCACCACCTTCTGACTGATCTTGAATGTATGAACTTACTGTGCTGTTTCTCCTGCTGCCAGCCACATGAGCTCAGAATTTATCTCTGAGCTTTCTAGCCACTGGATCTAAAGTGGTAAGAATTAAATGTCATTTGCATATGGATAATTTTAAAGTTGTTCTGTGCTGTCTTACTTTATTAAAAAGTTGGATCTGTAATTGTGTTATAGCTCTCCCTTTCTCAGATCCGGGCATGCTTTCAAAGACTCAATGCCCAGGGTCAAGTGCTGAGACAGGCAGAAAACAGCAAAGCAGAACAACTAAAGCAGATATTGGTTACTTTTAATTGCTTAAAAGTAAGCAATATTTCTATATTTAAAAAATCTGCAGTATCTGTAATAAAATATTAGCAAAACTCAAAACACAGGGTGGATTGTTAAAGGTCCACACATAGGTGATTTTTTTCTTTCGGTTTTTTTGAGACAGGGTTTCTCTGTGTAACAACAGCCCTGGCTGTCCTGGATCTCTTTTTGTAGGCCAGGCTGGCCTAGAACTCACAGAGGTCCACCTGCCTCTATCTCCTGAGTGCTGGTATTAAAGGCGTGCACCACTATGCCTGGATCACATGTAATCTTAAAGGAACCATAAGGCATGATTCTATTTAGGGATATAAGCAACACTTGGCTTGACACCATCCTTAGGCAACCACGTGGACAGCAGACATCTTAGGGTGGAAAGGAAAGGTATCACCTGGCTTCAGAACCATTTTGATTAAGGGGAACCACATGGTATGGGCCAACCAACAAGACAATAGGTGTCCAAAAATACTTTTGAATTGGGATGGATATTTATAAGATAATTCCTGTCCCATCTTGAAAACAGGTTTATGAAAAATGAGACTTAATGAGGTTTATGAAAAATGAGACTTAATTAAACAATGCTTGTTTAATGACTTACTCAAGCTGTATATATTCTTACAAAGTTTGGCAGCCAAATTTTGTAATATAAGAGTCACCAAGTGGTATTAGTTTTAGAAACACTGAACTGTTCGCATTGTTAGACTTTGATTTTGCCTAGTGCAAATTATAGTTGTGCCCTGTGTCTTCACTCTTGAAAAAAAAAACAAAACAAAAGGTGCTTTGATATTGCAGAACACACAGTTGAGAGTTTAACCTTCTTTAACAGGAAAATTTTGAAAGTTTTACAGAAAGTTTAAATTTAAAAAAACTGAATATTTTTAAGGAACAGCTTTTTTATTATAATGTCTTTATTAATATGTAATCTTGATAAATAATTAAAAGACTAAAATTAGGGCCCCAACTACGAGTGCGAACATTTAACACCAGAGATGGAGGTATTCTTATCTTAAGGATATAGCAAGACAATGACCTAAGCAGCTGGCAAAGCATCTCTCCTTACCTAAGATCTATTCAGGCTATCAAGAGGTTGATTTAAAAATGTATGTCTACCCTCATTGTTTTTGCTAAACATTGTTAAGCTGTAGTTATTTTGGTAAACCAAGTCATTCAAGAAACTCTTATATTCTATAATAGTACACAATATAAGGACCTGGAAAATTAGGTTGCCTATAGATGGTATTCATTAAAAGAGCTTCAAATCAGAAACTTTTTTTTTTCAGAAACTGCTACAATGATGGGGTTAAATATATATTCAGAACTATACTTGTAGTAATGAATTAGAAGGAAAAGTTTTATCTTCCTTTATATGATTTCAAGGTATAGTCTAAAGGAAGTAGCAAAAAAAAGAAAGGGAAAAAAAAGAAAAAAGAAACAAGGATTGTTTAGCTCATAAAAACTTAATGGTCCTCAAACTTTTCAGAGATCTGCTGAATATAGCATAAAGATGTTTAATGGAAAAGCTTACTATGACAAAGACACTCCAGCTCCTACCAATGATGACCCCCAAAGTCTCCAAGATGATAATGGGGCATGGACAACAAGTCCACCTTGACTATTGTAATGCTAACCATTTGGCTAAACTGCTTCAATGTTCTGCCTGCCTCCAGAACCTGACACGAACTGTAGACAAGCAAGACCCTGGAGAATTGATTGCCCACTTTGCCTAGACAAAGTCAAGTCATTCACCCCATGTTTCTCCTCTACAGGAAAAGCTCTCATCTTCTGGGCCTGGCAGCCAAAGACTGATGCTTCCCTGGTCCCTCTAGCCCCAAAACAATACCATGGAGACAACAGAAGCCTGAGTTGACTGGCTAGGTAATAGACAGGTCTTTGTCATTTTAACTGATACATAGGCTATTTGGATTAGACTCCCTGCTATAATTTACCCTCAGATTTCTAATGGTGTTAAAGGCTAGGCTAACTGGAGCTTTGTCACCTTCGCAGCAGCAGGCAACCAGCTCATTTCCTCCAAGGCTGTGCCACCTTGTTAGTTCATCTAAGGCAACTAGGTCTCTTAAAGAGAGATAGGTTTGCCTTGCTAACAGGCTTCATATTAAAGGATAGAAAGCTTTCAGGTGTATCTTTTTACTAAAAAACATACCTTGCAATAACTGTTCTCAGTAACTAATCATGCCTCTAATAAATGGTCAGATGGAAAGAAAATGTTCTAAGATATATAAAGGTCTGAAGATATGAAAGCTTAAGTTCTGATGGTATAATGACTTAAGATACATAAAAATGGGAAATGCTTTTGATTCCCCCCTCGCTTCTTTGCTGTTATATGATGTCAAAGGTTCAGAATTTTAACATCAATGGAATTCTGATAAGCTGGTAGAGCACTGTCTACTTACTATTCAGTCACAAAGTCAAGATTTTAAAAATACTTTGATTGTCTTCTAAATATAGATTTAAAGACACTTTTCATTAGGATAAAAACATATATCTGGTTCTCCAGACAAAAAATGATCAGTGCTTTTAACACAAAGCTATACATTTTCCCAGGACTCGAGGCATAAGTCTATTACACCTGTTTTACAATGTGGATTTCAGCAGAGATTAATGCTAACATACCTAGAACTTCTACCTCCTTTTATAAACTAAAAATTCATGCAAGTTTCAGGGAGTCAAGAAAATCATAAGATTTGGATCCAACTGTCATCGGTCTAATGGTCTAATGGATCCAGATAAGAATAGCCTACGTGTCCCCATCTGTATATTCCTCAGAATGGAGTCTCTCCCCGTGGTCTTAAGACTCCTCCCATCACCCAATTACTAGAACTGAGGGCCTAAAATTTCCAAATGTAACATTTTTCTTCAAGTTCCTAGACTTTCACTTCTGTCCCTAGCCTGCATTTGTCTTGGCAGATTTTCATTTGGCCAAAAGATACCACCTAGGAAAGGCCTTTGACTAGCCTTACAGCTTTCCTGGGCCCTGACTATAACACTGTAGTTTCAGCTGGAAGTAATTAAATAAGAGAATATGTTGTCCCTTATCCCTCAGCAGGCTGAAATGCTAAGTCAAGAGGAAAATTCCCTGGCATACCTGTAATGTAAATGGCTACCTGTAATACCAACTGTAAAGAGGGCCTAGATATATCAACAAGTAGATTCATTAACTGAAACAGTTCTACAATACAATGGTCAGTTGGTAGAACAAAGAAGTATTATATGGCTTTAAGAGAAAACTGTTATTTTTATACAAACCATTCAGGATTATAATCTGGCTGTACTAAAACATTACAAAAAAAAAAAAAAAGACCTGAGATAAAATAAGTTACTGATGCTCCATCCATTTCCAGGCTCCTCCTAGATGGTAGCTCTGATGTCAGCCTGTAGAGTAAATATAACTCAGAATATTTCTGCTCTGGCAACAGATCACATCCAAAGACCTTCTTGGTCTGTGTGATCTGGCTGAAATACAAACAAAATGCCTTTAATCCAGGACACAGAGGCAAGCAGATCTGAGCTCAAGGCCAGCCTGGTATAGAGGAAGTATCAGGTAAAGAAAAAGCTTTGTCAAGTCATGGTGGTAAACTCCTTTAATCCCAAACAATGAAGATAAAAGTTAGTTTGTAGAAGGAAGCACCCATGTTTGAAAGTGATGCCTAGTTGAGTGGCAGAAAAGGTAACAAATCAGAGAAATCTTTGACAGAATAGGATATGTTCAACTCTCAGAAGAGAGAGGAAAGGAAAGCTACTTAAGGGGCAATGCAGAGAGAGAAGAAGGAGTTTTACCTCTGAAAAATGTGACTTGGGGCCACTTGCTGGGACTCCAGAGAGAGGAATCCAGAGTTCATCCTGGCTAGCATTTAATTAAAGCTCGCTTCAATAATGGCCCAAAATTGTGAAGCTTGCTTTTCTCTTACAGATCTCTGGATTAATACCAACAAAAGTCCAATTTGGTCAATCAATGAATTTTACTGGAGTTACTTACATGAGTATGGGGTTTACTTACAGGAACAGAAATGACTTAAAGACAAATATATTAGCAAAGTCCACCCCAAGTGGATAATACTTCACAAAGCTGGGAACCTGGAACATACTGCACAGACTTCCAGCAACTCAACATGTTTGAGAGTATCTTTTCCTGCTTCCTCAACTCGTGTAAACCTCTTCCAGGCAGCTCTGTTGGTTTCTGCTTCTTTCAGGCAGCTGGTCTGATCTCAAACCTTCTGTGCAGGTTTTCTCCACTGATAATCTCCTTTGCAGCTCATCTTCCTTCCATCTGAGGCAGACTTGAATCTTGTATTGCTTATTCTAGGAGGGGGTGGGGGCTAGTGACTCTGATCAGATTCAGGGATTTCCTGGAGATATATTGAGTTGGAATGTACCAATCTGGGAGGAAACTGTTACACAACGCTCTTCTATGTAAAGATAAAATTTCTAAAAGACCAAAGAAAGAATGAAGGAAAACCTTTGTTTCAAGATAAGTGGAAAGAACTTTTTGTAAAACTAATTGAGCTCTTGTGTTGGTTTGAAAGAAAATGGCACATAGGCCCATGGGGAGTGGCACCATTCAAAAGTGAAGACTTGTTAGATTACCTCTGGCCTTACTGGAGGAAGTGTGTCATTGTCAGGGCTGGCTTTCAGGTCTTACATGCTCAAGCTATGCCCAGTGTGGCACACTGTCCCTTTCTGCCCCCTGCAGATGAAGATGTAGATCCCCAGCACCATGTCTCTGCCTACATGACACCGTGGTTCCTGCCATGAAATGTAAGCTAGCCCCAATTAAATCTTTTCTAAGAGGAGCCATGGTCATGATATCTCTTCACAGCAATAAAAACCTTAAGACAGAAGTTGGTACCATGGACTGGTGTATTGCTCTGATGGGCCTGGACCATACTTTTGTTTGGAAGAATGTGGATTTGGGAATTTTATTAGGAAAGCAATGGAATGCTTTAAGTGAGGGTGGCTCAATGGGCCATCCTCCAAGGAACATGCAAGACTGTGGTGCTAGGGGTGATTTGAACTGCGAGGTCCTGGATCAAGAGGTTTCAGAGGAGAATAATTTTAATATGTTGCCTAAAGACTGTTTTTGTGATATCTTGGCAAAGAATGTGGCTGATTTTTGCCCTTGTCCAAAAATCTACCTGAGGCTAATGTGAAGAATTTTGAATTAATTCTGATGGCAGAGGAAATCTCAAAACAGCCTAGTATTGACTCTGTTGTATTAGTTATTAGTTATTCTTTCTTAATTACTATTAGTGGTATTAGTGTTCTTTCTTAATGCAGATCTATAATGAAAAGAAGCAAGCTAAGCAAGGAAAAATAGAAATTACAGAATTTGAAAAGAAAGCGGGCACCAGGAAATGGTATTCAAGGAGATAAACAGATTAAAGAAATGCCTGATATTAAAAGGAATAAAGAGAGTGGTGACTTCAGGGAAAGACACAACCAGGCTAAGCTTCCAATCTCTGAAAAGAAAGTAAGGAAAAGCCTAGAGCCAGGTGTGGTGGCACAGGCCTATAATCCTAGCAGTCCAGAAGCAGAGGCAGGTGGATCTCTCTGAGTTTTGAGGCCAGCCGGTCTACAGATCAGGAGAGCCAAGCTTAGAAACCACTGAAAAAAGAAAGCTGGTGTGAAAGTAATTGAAAGAGGAGGTCATGTTCCAGGCCCAGCAAGCAACAGGACGTGGCAGCTTTGGCCACCTGGTTCTGGCTTTTGAGTCAAGGAATCTCCCTCCAAGACTAAGGAAAGCCACTATGGCAGAGATGCTGTTGCATGGAGGCCCACCACCAGAGTGAAACTCTGAGGATAAAGTCTTGTTTGCCTTGGAAACCCCAAGATTTTGGAGATGTCAGAGCCATGGAATACCTGCCAAGGAGAGTTGCTAATAGGGAGTAGAACCAGCCTAAAGCAAAGACATGTGCTGCAATAAACACAGTTGAATGAAGTTCGAGATCTAAAAAAAATTTTGACATCAGACATGAAGTTGAAGTGTTTGTAGTTTGCTTAGCTGGTTTTTGGCCCTGTTTTGTTCAGTATTTCCTAAATATAACCCCTTCCCTGTTTTAGAATGGTAGTGTATATCCTCTGCCACTGTATATTGAAAATGTGATCTGCTTTTTGATGATTTTACAGGAGATTTAAGAGATTGCATGAATCTCAGAAGAGACTTTGAACTTTGGACTTAAGCAAGTTTTTGACTGTTATATGGAGAATTTTGAAGTTGGGTTAAAATGCATTTTGCATTATGAAATGACTATAATCCTATAAGGGCCAGGAACTGGATTTGGGTTGTTTGAAAGAAAATGGCCTCCACAGGCCCATAGGGAGTGGTACTATTAGGAGGCGTGGCCTTCTTATAGGAGGTCTAGCCTTATTGGAGGAAGTGTGGCACTGTAAGAGTGGGCTTGAGGGCTGATATGCTACACCCAGTATGTGACACAATCTGCTGCTGTCTGCAGATCAAGTCGTAAAACACAGTTCCTTCTTGAGCACCATTCCTGCCTGCATGCCGCCATGCTTCCTTCCATGATGATAATCAACTAAACCTCTGAAACTGTAACCCAGCCCCAATTAAATGCTTTATTTCTTAAGAATAACCATAAAGATGTTGTCTCTTCACATCAATAGAACCCTAACTAAAACCGCTGTAGATTCTAGAATCATTTCTATCATTCCTTTCACCAATATAAAGAAAATCACAACCAGACATACAGTTACAAACGGGAGAATAAAAGCCAGGCATGGTGACTATCAGTTCAATCACAGTATTTGTGGAGCTGAAACGAGGGCAGCAAGTACAAAGACTGTCTAGGCTACAATAAAAGCCTATGCTTGAGGAGAAAAAAATGAATAAAGAATCAATTTCACCAGTAGTTATGTCACATGCTCTTAATCCCAGCACTTGGGAGGCAGAAGCAGCCAGATCTCTGTGAGTTTGAGGCCAGCCTGTTCTATAGAGCAAGTTCCAGGACAGCCAGTGCTACATGGAGAAACCCTTTCTGAGGAAAAAAATAATAATAATGAATGAATGAATCACTTTCTAATTTGAAGTACATCACCTACAAACAAACAAACAAAAAACCTTCATATTGTCTTAGAATAGAAAAAAAAAACAAAAACAAAACAAAACAAAAAAAAAACAGCAGTCACCTTCTTTTCACAGTGAGTAAAGAAAGTAACACTTCACTCTGAAGTTTCTATACAGAAATAAAAATGAATTGGGGGGAAAAAAACATTTTCAAACAAAACACTAATGACACTATGGCCTATTTAGGACTGGTGAAGCTGCTCAATGCCTGGTATGAACGAAACAGTAGGTATAATTCCAAGTCCTGTATACACACAAAATATTTTAGTATGAATAAATGTGTATGTGCACAATAAATTTATATGTCTTCTATATGTCTTAGTTAAGGGTTTTATTGCGGTGAAAAGAAACCATGACTTCTATAACTCTTTAAAAAAAAACATTTAATTGTGGCTGGTTTACAATTTCAGAGATTCAGTACATTATCATCATGGCAAGATACATGGTTCATGCAGACAGACCTGGTGATAGAGAAGTAGCTACGATTTCTACATCTTGATCTGCAGCAGAAGGAAACTACCACACTAGGTATAGCTTGCGCATATGGGACCTCAAAGCCCTACAATGACCTTCAACAAGACCATACCTACTCGAACAAGGCCACTACTTCCAAAAGTGCCATTCTTTATGGGCCAAGCATTCACACGCACACAAGTCTCTGGAGGCCATTCCTATTCAAAACACTACGGTCTATGAATTCAAAAATTCTATATGTAATATACAATAATATATTACCATGTAATAAACCAAAGGCTCAGTTATATGCATATAAGCTGAAGAAGACATCTCCTGAACATGAGGGAATAGTACGTAATATATACCATTTCTTAACACCTACAAGAATTGCTTCCCAAATGTAACAGAGGCCTCTAAGCACAATAACAAATCAGATTCATCAGAAACAATAATAATTGTCAGGGACACACCAGTCCAGTCCAGTCCGTTGTCCAGAGTTGTTTCCCTTTAATTTCGTTTTTGATCACAGAAACCTATGTAAAACATTTCGCAATGTGAAAACACTTAAATGCAACCTATATGATCTATATTAAAAGATCAGGCATCTTACAAGTCTAAACTAGACTCAGATTCAAGTTAAGGAAGAAATGAGTGGCTGCAAATGTCAAGGAGGTAAAGACAACTACAAAGCTGATAAAAACTCATTCCACTTCAATTACTTCCATATGCATGAACTTAAATGTAACTTTAACTTTGTGAGCTCTTTATCCTCTTAGCATTAAGACACATTTCTATAATTTCTTTTTATAAAGTGCTCTGCTGCTTACAGGGGAAGGACTAGATTGCAATTTGCCTAGCTCTTATTTCACTTTTTTTCTTATTACCACATGTGCTCTTGCAAAATGCATACACCTTAGCATTTTTTTATTTCCACAATACAATCATATTCATTTAATGTTAAATACATGCCACCATCATTTATTTTGCTTACTAATGTATCAAAACTTTTAACATCTTCATGTTTTTATCTGTCTCTCTGTGCCTAGTTTTTCTTAGTGATTTTGGATTGAGTGTGTTCATTCCTAACTAACTGTATTAGAGAAGGATGTTTTCATTTCATCTGTTCCCATGACTTATAATTCCATTTATAAAATTTTCACCTTATGGTGGTATGAAAGTAACAGGTCTTAGGTAGAAATCAAAATTTAGGACTCTGATTTTGTCTCCAACTGACATATGTGGTAAGATATTCTTTGAATGCTGGTCAGCCATCTCCTGGTCAGCCATATGATTACAAGAATAAAAAATAGTTATCATCAGCAAGCTATCACATTAACATTGTGGTAGATGGATTGTATACACTTTTTACTGAAGACATTTTCAGTGTATGAGGGTTCATGAGAAGTGGAGAAATATTTGTATTCCAAGTCTTCAGAATGTATGGGAATTTTGTTAATCTATGGTACATTCAATGTTCATTAATGTCAAAGAGCAAATTAAAATAACATTATGGTCCCCAAAATAAGGGTTTACATTTTGATGTACATTATGTTAACACTTCTACATGTTTCGTGAATCTAAGGCATCTGGAATGAAGAATGTTAAAGCCTCCAATTACCAATGTTTCATTATTCTTGAATATTCTGAAGAACAAGAATAATTCTCCTATTTTTGGAGTTATTGCCTTTCTTTTTTTTTAATGTTTTATAACTAAAGCCCATCTTGTTCAAAAATGAAATCTATCCCTCCTGTCACTTTATTCACATTTCCTTTGACTATGCTTCTTATTATGGGCTTAAGTCACTGCATACCCAGTACACACATCTGCCACACAGGACAGATCCTATTAACCAACTTGACATTTTT
Source organism: Psammomys obesus (assembly GCF_907164565.1). Lineage (NCBI taxonomy): Eukaryota > Metazoa > Chordata > Mammalia > Rodentia > Muridae > Psammomys > Psammomys obesus. The sequence continues at coordinate 6,219,118 of NW_026596256.1, forward strand.
AAAGATGAAATGAGCTCATTTTCATTAACATGAGTAACCTTCTCAGTTAAGCCTAGTTGTTTCACAATAACACTTCCAAAAGAATATCAGGCTCCACTTTATTTCCTGTAGTTTCTTTTTTCCTTATGGAACTCAAAAAGACTTTTTTTTTTTTTTTTTTGTAGCAAGCTCTTTTGTTGTAGTACTGCCTCAGTACTCCTAAGGATGCAACTGTGAATACTATTATAGTTGGGTGGTAGCTCCTCTACTTCCTGTCCTCTGCCCTTCCAAAACACCATTTTAAGACAACATCATTCAGTCTCAAGTATCATTTTAATGTAATAATTGAACTTACACCCTTTTCCCTGTATTTTAATTTCCATTTTGTCAAAATGCATATTTTATGTCAAAAGTTAATCTTACATTTCAGTTCAGTATGTTCAATGTTCACCACTAATTTTTAAACTGTAGCTTACCAAATCTGTTTTTTGACTGTAAATGTGTAGAAGATTCCTTACAAAAAGAGATATGTTCTCTAACTTATTCCATGTTCTTTTACTGATCCCCTCCTCTTGTCATGTGTTTGCTTAATTTAATTGTCACTCATCATTTAATGATTTCATTATTATTGATGTTTCTAGTACAGTTTAGATATGAAGTATCCTGTAAAATGTTCGAGTGTTGGTTCTCAATTCAATGTTCAAATCAATTGTCAAAGGTAAGCCTTTTTGGAAGGTATTGCATTATGAGGGCTCAATTCATAATGCATTGTTGAGATGTGAGGCAAAATGTGAAAGGTGAGCCTGGCTGAAGGTAAATAAGTGTGTGTGTGTGTGTGTGTGTGTGTGTGTGTGTGTGCGCGCGCGCATGTGCATGCATGTTTTTCAAGACAAGGTTTCTCTGTATACCCTTGGCCTTCTTGGACTCACTTTGTAGACCAGGCTGGACTATAACTCACAGGGATCAGTGGGCCTGCCTCTGCTTCCCTGAGTGCTGGGATTAAAGGCTGTGAGGTTTCCTATTAGAGCCATTCCTCCTCTTCCTTAATGTCCCTGTCCCTCTCTCTCTTCCTTAACCCCTTCCTCCCCCTTACGGGTGCCATGGATGAAATCATACCTTGTCTTGTCCCTGATTTCAGAGGGATTGAATTAAGTTTCTCTTCGTTTAGTTTGATATTAGCTATAGGCTTGTTGTATATTGCCTTTACTATGTTTAGGTATGCTCCCTAATCTCTCCAAGACATTAAACATGAATGGGTGTTGGATTTTGTCAAATGCTTTTTCCAGCATTTAAGGAGATAAACATGTGGGTTTTTCTTTCAGTTTGTTTATATGGTGGATTACATTGTTGATTTTCCATATCTTGAACCACCCCTGCATGCCTGAGATGAAGCATACTTGGTCCTAGTAAATAATATTTTTCATATGTTCTTGGGTTTGGTTTGTGAGTATTTTATTGAGTATTTTTGTGTACATGTTCTTAAGAAAATTTGGTCTGAAATTCTCTTTCTTTCTTGGGTCTTCATACTGTTCAGGTATCAAGGTGACTACGGCCTCACAGAATGAGTTTGGTAATGTTCCCTCCATTTCCATTTTTCTGTAATAATTTGAAGAGTATTGCTTTTCTTTGAAAGTCTGGTAGAATTCTGTGCTGAAACCAGCTGGTCCTGGGCTTTATTTGGATGGGAGACTTTTGATGACTGCTTCTATTTCCTTAGGGGATATAGGACTATTTCATTTGTTTACCTGATCTTGACTCAACTTTGGTGAGTGGAATCTGTCAAGAAACTTGTCCATTTCAAAAGGTTTTTAAATATTTGTGGCATATAGGCTTTGAAAATGAGACCTAATAATTTTTCCTGAATGTCTATTATTATGTCCCCCTTTTCATTTCTGATTTTGTTGATTCGGATAGTGTCTCTCTGGCTTTTTAGTTAGTTTGGCTTTGGGTTTGTCTACCGTGTTTATTTTCTTAAAGAAGCAGTTTAGTTTTGTTGATTCTTTGTATTATTCTCTTTGTTACTTGGCCTTTTTCCCTTGCAGCTTTTAATTTTTTTTTTTTTTTTTTTTTTTGGGTTATTGTTCTGTACATTCAGTGTTTTGATTATCCGGCAGGAGAATTTTCTTTTCTGGTCTAATCTATTAGGTGTTCTGTAGCCTCCTGTATGCTTAGAGGCATCTCTTTCTTTCAATTGGGGAAATTTTCTTCTATGATTTTGCTGAATATGCTTTCTGGGCCTTGGAGATAGGCATCTTCATTTTCCTCTATTCCTACATCCTTTTTTTTTTAATTACACTTTATTGACTTTGCATCCCCCCCCCCATAAGTCCCTCCCTCCTCTCCTCCCAGATCCACCTTTCCTCCCACTTCTTCATCCATGCCCCTCCTCAAGTCCACTGATAGGGGAGGCCCTCCTCTCTTTTTTTCTGATCTTAGTCTATCAGATCACATTAGGAGTGGCTGCATTGTCATCTTACCGTGTGGCCTGATAAGGCTGCTCCCCCTTCAGGGGGAGGTGATAAGAGGGCAGGCCAATCAGATTTTGTCAGAGGCAGTCCCTCTTCCCATTACTATGTGACCCACTTAGACACCAAACTGCTATGGACTACATCTGTACAGGGGTTCTAGGTTTTCTCCATGCCTGGTACTTTGTTGGAGTATGAGTCTCTGGGAAGGCCCCTATGTTCAAATTTCTGGTTCTGTTGCTATCCTTGTGGGGTTCCTGTCCCCTCCAGATCTTACTATTTCCTACTTCTTACATAAGATTCCATGCACTCTGCCCAACAGTTGGCCGTAAGTCTCAGTGTCTGCTTTGATAGTCTGCAGGGAAGAGCCTTTCAGAGGCCCTCTGTGGCAGGTTCCTAGGTTGTTTCCTGTTTTCTTCTTCTTCTGATGTCCATCCTCTTTGCCTTTCAGGATGGGGATTAAGCGTTTTAGTCAGAGTCCTCTCTCTTGATTAGTTTCTTTAGATGTACAGATTTTAGTAGATTTATTTTATGTTATATGTCTATATGAGTGAGTATATACTGTGTGTGTCTTTCTGCTTCTGAGACAGCTCACAGATTAATACTCCATTGTGTAGATGTACCACAGTTTCTGCATCCATTCTTCAGTTAAGCGGCATCTGGCTGATTCCAGTTTCTGGCTATTACAAATAAGGCTGCTACAAACATAGTTGAGCAAATGTCCTTATTGTGTACTTGAGCCTCTTTTGGATATATGCCTAGGAGTATTCCTACATTCTTAGGTGTCTGTCATCTTTTCATGGTATCCTTGATTTCTTGGATGTTTTGTGTCAGGAAATTTTTAGATTTAACATTCTCTTTGTCGTATGAATCAATTTTTCCCACTGTATCTTCTACACCTGAAATTTGTCCCTCCATCTCTTGTACTTTGTTGACAATCTTTAACAATGTAATTCCTGTTTTCTTCCCTAAATTCTCCATATCCAGGATTTCCTCAGTTTGTAGTCTCTTTATTGTTTCTATTTCCATCTTCAGATACTAAAACACAGTACTAGGTGGGGCACATGTGCTGGAGCCCATAGGCAGAGTCGAATGGTTCTTGAGTTGGGAATGAGGATTAAAATTAATAAACCGACACACAACACGTGGGACCTTTCCGAGAGGCTCTAGTGGAGACTAGACACCTTGCTTTATTTCAGACTCCTTTTAAGCCAGAGTAAATGCACTTCAGTACAATGAGTTAAATTCACAAGAAGGTAAAACAAGAGGTGTGATATGACAAGGTATCCTACCTGCTGTCTCAAACAAAAGGAGACAGACTGGGAAATTCTTCGCTGATTCCAGTGAAGGCCTGGTAAAAGCAGTCTTTCTGCTAAGATTTAAATCTCAAAGCACCTCTGGTAGAACAGCGGTGCCCAACAGGTCTCCCTTTTTTATTTTTTAAAAATTGACCATATCTTAAGAGATATGGAGCAGAAGATTGTGCCTGTTTTAGGTTGTCTCTCTTTTAAGAGATATTCTAATCCATCATTGGTATATAAATTCCATCATTCATGCCCTGTCTTAGGTTGAATATACCTTAGAGAAACCATACTCACCATTGGCTACCAATCTCTGCTAGGGTTAAAAGCCCTTCATGAAGGTTTTAATTGTCACCTATAGGAGATAAGCTCCTAATAACAAGCCAAGTCCAAAATAACACTCCATAAAAGTGACTTAAAAGATAACTCCTTGTGTAAATATTTACAGGAACCATAGTAAAAGGCTGTCGAACAATCAGAATCATTTGGAAGTTTAGTAATACAGTTTGTTAGTTTACATTGATGGCAAGAAACATTAAAGTTTGAATCTTGTGAACATTTACAAACAACAAGGCATAAGGAGAATTTACATTGGCAGTTACAGGGCCTCCCAAGAGTTTCTTGTTTTGGTCTGCTGAAAACCAGAATCAGACTAAAGTCCCATAGCCAGTCCTCTTTTTCATTCTTTCTGATTTTGTTGAGAATTGTCCTCATTAACAGAACAATTAAATCCAGGCCATTGTATAAGAAGTTTCTCTGCATGACATCTTCTCCTAGGAGCAGAATGAAACAAAGGTGGGTCAGGAGCTTAAGTCCAATGCAGCTTTCTGTTCTCAGTCAGTACAGAATTCTCGATTGTCTACAGGGGGAACATCCTCTTTCCAGGAAACAATTCCTGCAAAGGGCACCAGCCTTTCTGGGATCCACCTGGCTCCTTCTGCATCCTGTGGAAAAACACAAACATACCCTCTTCTCCATATTAATATGGGGTCAGGGCCCTGCCATATTCCAGTAATCGGATCTTTCCATTTTACTTGGGCATAATTATCTTTGATATTAGGATGCCACAATCGATCACCTGCAGAACAACCTTGAATATCCACATTCAAAAAATTTTAAATACAGAGAACATGATTAAGATTTGGAGCTATGACTCCCCCTTTTTTATTTTTTGCAATTGGTTCTTAAGAGATCCATGGGCGGGCTCCATAATTTTTTGGTCTTAAGGATTATATGGCATGCCTGTTTTATGACTTATAAAAATGTTGAAAAGCTTGACCAATATATGTAGTGCATAAGTCTTTATAATGGAAGGAATACCAATTGTAGCAAAACATTAGTTTTTAAAATTTTGGGATATGAGTAACGTCCATTTGTTGTTTAGAATGGTTCCAACCCTAGGTTTTAAGTAAGTTAACTTTATGTTACAGTTTTTAAACATAATGACCAATAATCATGGTAAACTTGTACATTGAAAACAGACAGACAAAACATCTTGGTATTTGTTGAATCTGATTTTTATGACCATAGAAGCTTTGTAGAAGAATTAGCCATTAGCTTTTGTACTGGAAAAACTGAGAAGCTGCCTCTTTAATAGTCTTTTCTTGTAGGGTGGCAGCCATTGCTACTCCCTGATGTAGAACAGGGAGTAGATGTAGAAGACAGCCAGATGTCAGAACATAACCTAATATAATCAGAAGTAGCTGCTTTCTTCCTAAAGGGTCTCAAAGCTGCTTGGCAGGCACTGTTAGTTTTCTCATAAGCCAATTGTTTTACTAATAATAATCTAGAATTTTCATTGCTTATAAATCGGTTTGCTGCTTGCATTAATCTTGTCCTAACACATTTTAGACAAATCCTCCACCTGCCTACCTGTTTATAGAAGTTTATTCCAGGCCCTTCGGGCACCAGCATTCACTTGAGCATAAACTGCCACATCAAAATCCAATTTCCCTGTAGATTCCTTCTCCAGCAAGCAAGTCATAAGTTTTAGGAATTCCCTGAGCTCGATTAAGTTCAGCTGTAACTTGACAATGCTCTGCAAATTCTGACTTCCATAATAAATGACCTCCTCCTGAGAAGCATGCTCTTGTTAATTGTTTCCAGTCCCCTGGGCAGAGGGAGGGTCTCAGTAGACAAGGACTCCAACAGAGCCTGAGTAAAAGGCGCTAAAGGACCATATTGAGAGCATGCAGATTTTAATTCTTTTAGTTGTTTAAAAGGTATAGGCATGGATTCTCGCCATCGTACCTTGTCCATCATGCTGCTCTAGCAATGGAAAAGCATAAAACTCAGTTATATCTTCTCCATTTACCTAGCTTCTTGTAAAGAAGCTTGTAAGGACGATACAGTTGCCCATACAGTGGACAAAGGAAAAGGTCCCCTTGTCTTTTGGGCCACTGCTACTGTAGCAGTCCCAGGAGGAAGGACCAAGACTACAACCAATGATGGAGTTGGAGTGGGGTATGGAGGCTCATTTTCCCTAGTAGTTAGTTCTCCAATTTTTCTGTTTATTTCCTCCAAGCCCCATTCCAACTTTTTAATTTCTTTTTGCCAAGGCTTACGCTTTTTAACATGCATAGCCTGAATCGGAGGGTATCTCTCAGAATAATACTGATCTGGTTGTTCCTCCAATTCTGCAACCTCATCAGGATCTAAGTCATCCTCACAGTCTTCTTCTGACAAGAAATTACTATCATCAGGAGGGAAATTTAACTCCTCTGGAGGAGCTGATGGTCTACTCTCATTTTGTCTCAAAGCCTCCTTTCTAACCTCTTTCTCTAAGCATGAAAGTTTAACTTTCTCAATTTCCTGCCGCATATACAGACTATCTTTAATTACATTTCATACAAAAAACACGAGGCTACTGCCTTGTCCCATTTTTATTCTCGGATTTACTCATCGCACCCTTTTTACTTAATGATTCCAGCTTGCCAACACCCACAATGTCCTTCATTGATTCCCCAGTATCTCAAGCCCCATATTGGGCATCAATCTGCTGGAGCCCAGAGACAGAGCCAAACAGTTCTTGAGTTGGGAATGAGGACTAAAATTAATAAACCAACACACAACACATGGGATATTTCCGAGAGGCTCTAGTGGAAACTAGACACCTTGCTTTATTTCAGACTCCTTTTAAGCCAGAGTAAATGCACTTCAGTACAATGAGTTAAATTCACAAGGAACCAAACTTGCTTCTGCAATGTCTAGCAACTTGTGATGTCATCATGTGTAGATGGCCAGGTGGCCACACCTGGAAAGCGTGGTTACCTTGCCCCTTAAAGGGACAACCCAACACGTGGTCCCTCTCTTGGTCCTTTCTCTCTTGGTCCCTCTTGCTCCAGGCCTCTTGGCCTTCTCCTCTTTCTCTATGGGGGGGGCTCTCTCTTTCCTTCTCTCTCTTTCTCCCCATGTCCTGCTCTCCCTGCTCTTCCTTCGCTCTCTCTCTCTCTCCATATCCGCCTAATAAACCTCTTTTATATAGAAGATCTGTTGCATGCCTAATCATCATTATTTAATTTGTCCCATAACCTTACAGGTATCCCACCTGCTGTCTCAAACAAAAGGAGACAGACTTGGAAATTCTTCACTGACTTCAGTGAAGGCCTGGTAAAAGCAGTCTTTCTGCTGAGATTTAAATATCAAAGCAGCTGGTAGAACAGCAGTTCCCAACACACATGTGTTCATAATTTTCTGTGATGGCTCACTAAGTACTTTTTAAGAAAACGTCTAAGGTTAACACCAATGAACCAAAACAATTTTCTCTATATCATCAAGGTTGAGGTATCATTTTTAACACTCAATTGTGGATTTTGTGTGCACAACATGGAACAGCAAGGTAAGTTGAAGCCTACTCATGCAATAGTAGCAAATGTTAGGAAGTAACCAATCATTTTCTGATTGGATTTGATACCTGCTCTACAGAAGGAAATTCATGGGTAATACTGTAAACCTAGTCAAAATGCCCACAGCTGGCAAGGTCACTGGCCTCAGTACAGAAGCTACTGCTACTGTTTTGCTAAATAGCCATGATATGACCATCAAATTGCCTTTGAAATCACTATGCTTGTGCCCACAGATTAGTGCTGCCATCAATTCTCATCAAAGAAGCTTTATTTTCTAGCAGTCTATAATGACTCGTAACTGCTATCAAAGAACTAATAATAAATGAATGTTGGATACTCAGCCATCAACAGGACACCTACATCACTCTATCCAAGGCTCACAGCCTTGTGATTTTCATGAACAACCTTGAGCGTACCAACACCCAATTCTGGAATGAGGAGAGTGCTCAGAGCACCCCACCACTCCCAGACAATTTATATAGTAAATGCTTGAGGGGTGTGGGTATATTTTTTCAGTGGTAATTTCTGAGTTAAAAATACAATTGTAATTCTAAGCATGGCATTTACGAATTCTGTCAATTATTAAGCCTGAGAGAACCTCTGAACACATAGTCATCAGGGCAGAAGTACAGGCAGGCAGTCTTAAAATGTGAGTTCTTTAACTTGCGGGATTTATACTAATCTTAGTAATTAAGTTGAAAATGGAGGATTCTGCCCTCAACTTTCAATGTTCTACACTAACTTCAGTGAGCATCAGTCCTACTGATGAATTCTAGAATACCTAACTGGTGTCAGAAAATCGGTGTTTAAAAATAAAGCATTCTCATTTATAGGACTGCCTGTGAACTGCCATCACAGTGTTGAATAGTTGCAATGAATGCCATGTGGCACACAAGGTATACAAATTCTGTATTTTTAGAGAAAGTTTACTGCTTACAGAGACTAAAGTCTTTCTCCTTTTCCATATACTTTTGTCCTACATGTCTAACCTGCTGCCTATTATATTTACATATTTGGGTATGTATAGTTATAGAATTGTCTATTTCCCCTAGCATATTGTTGCCTAGTGGATTTCAGTGCACAAACCTTTCCCCACCCCCAGTTAAAACCTTAATTCCTTCATGCTGTAGTGCTAGAGATGTGAGGCCCATTGGGAAGATTTTGGCTAACAGAAATGGAGCCCTTAGGAATGTCTTAATGTTTTTCTCTGCTCAAGTGAATTTAGCTCTCATGGAATACATTAATGAGGAATGTTGTACAGGGTTTTCTCTCTTTCATGTTCATCTTCCTGCTTCTCTACTTTGCACAATACAGAAAGCATGCAACCTTCACCAGAAGCCACCCAATCTTGAACCCTTCTGCCTCTACAACTATGAGCCACATATATTTCTATGCTATATAATAACCACCCAACCTCAACTATTCTGTTACAGCAACAAAAGAAAAAAAATAGCCTCATCACTACTTAAGATCACAAGCTGTACAATAAATCTTTAGTACCAACTTATCACCATACTGACAGAAGCTTAATAATATAAACAACGATGCATTTCTTAAACCATGTTTCTATTCCAGTGTTTCTTACCTTTTCACTGGCTACTTTAACAGATTTATGCCATGTTTTAAAATTCTCTCTAATCCTGTGCCTAGAGGTGCTGCAGGTGTGGTCGCTGTGTCACATGTGCAACAGTAGTTGACGGAGAGGCAAGAAGCTATGTCTACACTCAGTGTTCTCACCTATAAACATCTGAATGGCTAGTAACCTAACCTTCTCTGAAAAAGGCGAGCCTGTAATGACCACCACTCCAGCCAGGGGGCCCAGCAGGGAGCTAGCCTGGGATGACTAGCAGTCCAGCACCAGGCAGGCCTGGGTGATCTCCCAGGTCAGGGAGCAGGCCTGGGACTGCTGGCCCTGGGCAAAAGTGAGCCTAAGACAGACAACCCTCACACAGGGCCACTCGGGCAAGCAGGGCAAATAGTGAGCCCTAGAGGACCACCAAAGGGGGGGTGGAGGCAGACAATGCCCGAGATGACTACTGCCCAGAGCCATAAAGTACGAGCAGGGCATAGCGCTCCTGAGACCACTCCTGAGATGATCCCAGGTACTCAGAGTCCCTGAGTGACACTAAGAAGAGCAAGTAAGTAGTGGAGAAATGAAACAGAAAGAGAAACAAACAGAAGGATATGGTCACACTGAAGACAGGCAGAACTGGAGACTCAAGGGTAGTCAGGTAGCCGGTGACACCTCCTTGGATCATGGTGGGGTCCTGGCCTGTACTACCATGTCTGAGTCCTTGGCCCTGCAGCAGCAGGAGTCTGTTACCAAAAGGCCAAGCAGACATCCCTGGTCTGAGTGGCCTCCCCGGGACATGTTTTTTTTTTTTTTTTTTACATTTTTTTTTTATTTTATTTTTCTTTTTAGTTACATTTTGTTAACTCTGTGTCCCAGCTGTATCCCGCTCCCTCATTCCCTCCCCAACCCCACACTCCCTCCCTGGTCTCCTCCCTGCCCCTTTCCAAGTCCCCTGATAGGGGAGGACCTCCTCCCCTTTCATCTGACCCTGTTTTATCAGGTATCTTCAGGGCTGGCTGCAAAGTCCTCCTCTGTGGCCTAACAGACTGCTCCTCCCCAGGGGGGGGGGGGTGTCAAACAACCTGCCCTTGAGATCCTGTTAGAAATAGTCCGTGTTCCCCTTACTTTGGAAAACTACTTGGTTACTGAGCTACCACAGGCCACATCCAAGCAGAAGTTCTAGGTTATATCCATAGATGGTCCTTGGTTGAGTGTCAGTCTCAGAAAAGACCCTGTGCCCAGATATATTTGGTCCTTGTAGAGCTCCTATCCTTTCCATATCATACTAACTTCCCTTCTTTCATATGATTCCCTGCACTCTGCCGAGGGTTTGGTTATGAGTTTTAGTGTCTGCTTTGAAACACTGCTAGGTAGAGTCTTTCAGATGCCTTTTGTGGTAGTCCCCGGGACATGTTGATGTCTGAGGGCTGTGGAGAACTGGTCCTACCCCTCACCTGGGTATCATAAGAGAGCTAGCCCTGCGGTCATTAGAGCTGACTCCTGCCTTAGCCAGCTACACATATATAAGAGCAGGCCCTAACATTTCGGGAGTTCCACATCACAGGAGTTGCAGGTGAGCCTGCCCAGAGAACACAAGCATGGGAGAGCTAGCACTACCACTCTCTCCTGAGCAGTGCCTTAAATGAGGGAGAGACATGCTCTTTCCACCTCACCCCTCACCACCTGCTGCAGGAGTCTGACCAGGCCCTGAGGTCATAAGAGCAGGAAAGTTGCCCTGCCCCTAATCAGCTGCAGCACTTGGGAGAGCAAGGCCTGTAGCTCACCCAGGCAGCAAAGTATAGCTGGCCCTGATTTGGGGCACAGGCAAGCAGGCCCTGAGGGCATACGCATGGGAGAGCTGGACCTGCCTCTAGTCTGCTGGACAGTGACATGGAGTAGAGAAGCCTTCTTCCCTTCCTTCGTCCCTCGCCATGAATGGCAAGGTGGGAGAGTGGGCCCCCAGGTCATGAAAGTGGGAGAACAGACCATGTCCCTCACTGACTGCAACACTCAGGAGAGCAGGGCCTACACCTCACCTAGACAGCAGGGTAAAGATGGGCCTGGTTGCCAGGGACTGTGGGTGATCCAATCATGAGGGTGTGAGAGCCAGCCCTGAGGTCATGAGGGTCAGAGTCGGAGAGCTGGTGGGCTGACAGGGCTCTGAATTGGCCTACCCCAATATCAACCTAAACAATGAACTCCTAGAGTGCATGAAGGGGACTACATAGAACCCTACAGGGATGCTATAGATCCAGAACTACAGGATCTCCATGACACAGGGCAACAGGATAGAACAGAGGAGTCTCAGTAAGGATCCAGTATTGATAGAGTAGCAGAAGCCAGAGGCCTTATACACAATCAAGGAGTCACTGTAATGAACATTTGCAAGCAAAGAACTGTGGGTAAAAGGGTATACTGTGGGACACATTGTGATGCACTACAGCTTCCACAATAAGATTTTTTTTTTCACTGTTGGGGAGGTTGCAAGGGTGGAGGAAAGGTACAAGAGGAGTAGAACTGGGGTGCATGATGTAAAATTCACAAAGAACCAATAAAAGGTATTTAAAATGCTATTTAAAAAAAATAGAACATTAGCATATTAAACAGCAAAGACCACAACTATCACCTAACACAACTTCATTTTCAGTCAGGAAAATAAAATAAGGTCTTGATTACTGAATGACTTACTAAATGAATTAGCAGCAGGTTAGACTACAGATCCAAATTTATCATCTTATTACTATGGACAGCAAACCTTTCAAATATTACACATCAAAAGGAAAGTAATATAAATAAAACTAAAGATTTATTTAAATGTTATCCAAAAAAAATGCTCTAAATACATGATACTGTAAGTGTTGTGCAGTAAAGAGACTGCAGTAAAATAAGTCACCATACTCCCTCTTACATCATGAAGGTCTTGGGATGTGGGATACCCCATTCAATACGCTTAGTCATACAGCTGATTTGAATTCTGACCCAATAGTCCCATCTCCCTTAGGGCAGTAAGCACCTCATAAATAGTCAGATCTCATGAGAACTACATTTTGAATAGCACTGCACCAAGTGTGCATTGTGTATAGAAACTATTAAAGATAATCTATATCTCTCACATATACAGTTTTCACTTGAGAGAGGACAAAAAAAAAGTAGTATCCTTCCTTTATTGTCTTCAAGTGAATGGAAACTATATATGGATAGATGGATGGATGGATGGACATACACTCACACTTGTATTCAAATATGCATAGTAGATCTACAAAGAGAGAAACATAGGCTTAGAGAGGTGTAATATTTGGCTCAAGGGCATAAGGTAAAGTAAAGGCAGAGCCAGGATTGAATTCAGATTAGTCAAATCATGAAGGCCAGATTATTTATAGAAAACCAAGACACAAAAATAATTTGACTCAAAACAGTATTTACACAGTGATTTATAATTCTAAATACAGAGAGTCAGGTACATCAATCAGTCTCTGGTTTTAAAGGAGTTAATAGCATCAAATGCAATATTACGCTAGAAAAGGCACCTGTTTAATTACAGAGAACCCAACACAAAACTGTCTCCTCTAGAAAAAAATCTACAGCAGAAAGAAAAGCGTAAATTCAGGCCTGAAAGACAGATTGGGAATTGCTGAGAGACAAAACACTTACAAAAAGAGGGGACACATATTCTTTAGCTGAAAAACCTGAGTCCAGAAATAAGTCAGATTTTGGAGGAATTTTCTTTGAACAGTTTTTAGTTTGCTTATTTCTTGTTACTTTGTTATATTTATAAAGCCTTCGGAGTTGAACATGCCTAATCTAAAAACTACGTATATTCTCAAAAATTTTAAATAGTGACACATTTATTTCAAATTTGAGATTAAAGATGTTCAACCTGTATTTGAATGCATGGCATGAATGCAAATTTTTTCTCTTTAATAGAATGCTTTTACTCCACTAAGTCTAGTCAGCAAAGTCCAATTAATCCTCCCAAGTCAACTGCAGGAAACTCCTCCATCTTCAAATCTGCCCTTACTCTTCCAAATAGCTAATAAACTCCATCTGATGTTGCAGCATCTATTAAATACATTCAGTCAAGATCATGTGTACCGCAATAGGCACGAGGCACACATGTGGTGCAGATAACTGCAGATAAAAAATATGTGCACACAAAATAACTAATATACACATATATATTATACATACAGAGTATATGCATATAATATATAGTGTATATGCGTGTATACTGCATATTATATATGTATATTACATATATTTTTAACTTTAAGACAGTAAACATAATGAATGCTGCCCTCTATATAAAACCTAACAAAGGAGGACTACTTGTTTTCTTTTAACCTTAGTTTCTCCTTATCTATAAAAATATAAAACACTAGCCAATTTCAAGGCTATCTTGAAATCTAACACCACTAGAGCATTTAGTGCAATGACTATCAATAAGAGCCTAACAGAGATGATGCAGCAGTAGCAGTAGTAGGGCTATCGCAGAAGAAAAGGGTCTCTCTGTTTCAGGCCTATTCCAGCAGATAGTTAAAAAGACAGACTAACGCTGAAGTTAAAAAAAAAAAACTGTACTCAAGGCGATACCAACGAGTAATGCCTTTGGGTGGACAAATAAATGCACACAAAAACAAAGACGTGAGGAAGAGGACAAAGCAGAAGAATGGAAAAGGATGGAGGATTCAGACTAAGATATTTTTAATTGACGGTAAAGCTTCAATAACAAAGATCTTACATTCCTATCATCATCTGTTCTTCTGGCTAAGGCCTTCTGTATGAGCAGGACCATATCATCTCAAAGTTCTTATGAAGTCTTGACTCTCAGAACCTAAGACACCACTGAATATGAAGACAAAATTTTAAAAAGATCATTAAGATCCAATGATGAAGAAGATGAGTAGATCCTAGTTTAATATGGTATTGTCCAGATAAGCAGAGATTAAGACACAGACACATAAAAGAAAGATCATGCAAAGACAAACAGAACACCTTCAGGCCAAGAAGCTTTCAGAAGAGCCCAACCCTGCAAATATCTTAATCTTGGGGCCCTAGCCAACAGAACAAGAAAAAGTTATTATCTGTCATTTAAGCCACAACATCTGTGGTATGTTATGGCAGCAACAGCAAAATAATACACCAGCTAAATACAAGATACTTAGGTTAACACAACCACAACTGTAACACTAGAAACTTGGAGACCTGAAAACTAAAAATAGAGCTGCCTAATTTAGATCAGTAGCTTCTCTGTACTTTAGGTGTCCACATTTGAAAGTCCAGATGTTTGAAATGATATGAAGCAACAGCATTACAACACTCTACAGTTTAAGAGGCCTTCTTCAAATACAGTGCCCCTAATAACTAATACTAAAGTAACTATACAGACATGAGATAATTTAATGAAAAGTAATTTATTTTTGACACCGAAAGAAGTCTTCACAAAAATATTCTGTTTTCCACGTAAAATAAGATTTTTTTTTCTTGACTTCTGGATTTTGAAAACAGCAAATACATGGATGTCTATGAAAGTTCACATAAAGATATTTACAGTAGCAGAAAAAAAGCAGTGTTTTTCATTATTTCATTAAGAAACACATTCTAGCAGACAGCATAAAGAATGTATGTTGGAAACAGCAGTACTTTCACCTCACCGTAAAAAGAAACTCCTACACTTAATTCTACCAATTGCTTTCCATCAACATTTACAATTTGCCCACCACAGTATCTGCTGACAATAAAATGCATTTTAATTTGTTGCCATATTGATTTCCATGAATTATTTAGGCAATTTTTACCAGAGCAAGGAGAACAAGCTTTTCCCTTGTGACATGTGGGTTTTAAATTGTGCTATTAAGTCAATGCTATTAGTTAGGATGAGGTTTACAGACACATAACAGGAAAACCCCAAATACGAATGGCTTCAACAATGTAGAAATGCTGTATAATGTGTACACTCATGTATGTAGGCATATATAGAAATACAGCATCCTAGAATATACCAGGTCACAAATGCAACCCACAATACATCTCTCTAAATTTTCTATCAACCTTGTTAAGAGAAAAAAATAAGAAAAAAGTTAAGTTAAATATTTATTTAGTAAATCTAAATTCCTAAAATATCATTTTAACATGAAATACTGAAATATCTTACTTTTTGTATCTAGTCTTCAAAGTCCTTGTTTTCACAAAGCCTTTTCTTAACTCCTTTTGTTTTTTTGTTTGTTTGTTTATTTTTGTTTGGTTTGGTTTTTCAAGACAGGGTTTCTCTGTGTGTAGCCCTGGCTCTCCCGGAACTAGCTCTGTAGACCAGGCTGGCCTCGAACTCACAGAGATCCACCTGCCTCTTCCTCCTGAGTAGCGGGAATAAAGGCGTGCACCAGCACCACCTGGTTTCTTAACTCTTTTGAAGACTTCTTTCCTCACTACGAGCAGCTATCAGGCATCTACATCCTGCACCCCAAGAGGGTCATATGGACCCAAGCTATTAATGTGGCCCAACACAAAATTGGAAGGTTTCTTAAAACATTTTATGACATTTGGGGAGTAATTGTTTTTTAACTTTGATTTCAAACTTCTTGAACATGAGCTTTGTGAATGACTTTATGTCACAATGTAAAAAGGTTGGACATTCCTATTTGGGTTAATTTCTGTCACATAATTTACATATCTTATTGCCTATATCTGTCAATCCACTATAAATTCCAGGAAATGGATTTTGATGTGATCATATATTTATAATTCTACCAATCTATACAGCAAGTATTCAATAAGTATCTGTGTAATAATAATATATACATATTATAAATATATTTTATATAAATATGTACATATTTTCATATCCATGTAAATAAAATAAGTATAAAACTGAGGTCTTCCTGAAAAATATACATAGTCCCATCCAAGAGACTGCTATTAAAGTGTTGAGGGATGAGGACCACAGGAAAGTATGAATTGGATAGTCTATAATATACTAATCCATCCCAAATAACTAAACCCAACTGAAAAATTACATAACTCAATAATAACTTATTCATGTATTACAGATGCCTGTGTGCCAATACTGAAGAAAAGCATTTATAAGAATTCTTTTTTTCAAAACATGCTACATTTATGGAGTCTCTCTTTAACAAATAATACCATACCACAAGTACGATAAGGCTGATTATTATACTTTACTCCCATAAACTCTGATCCATCTACATGTATAAATATTAAGTAAACAGTGTAACGTATATAACTCATTATCATGTGAATTCTAGCCCCATTAATTTTTACTCTGAAATCTAACCCTCTACCTTAGATGTCTATATTCCACATTTTCTAAGCAGGTCATTTTCAATTTATTTCAGAGTTTGGCAGCCTAATTTTCAATGTATTGGGTTCACTTGTCATTCTGAATGACAATTTGTCATGCGGTAACCAAAATATATTAATTTACCTTTCAGAATGAACATCAGTAATCATAGTAGGCATAATTTCCAGTATACATATATTTTCTCTTTTAATGAAAAAACTCAGCAAACCTGACTAAAAGCTATTTGTTCAACATATCCTCTACACGTGTATTTATAACTGTTCTCACTAAGAAAAAAAAATCTTTCTAGCTACTCATCCTGGCAAACACCAACACTTAAAAGCAAGGACAAATAAGGGCAGGCATGGTAGGTCACTGTTTTAATCCCACTACTCAGGAGGCAGGAAGATCTCTGTGAGTACAGCCAGCCTGGTAATGTGGCAAGTTTCAGGCCAGCCAGGGCTACATAGTACATCAAAATGATGATGATGATTATTTTGGTGGTGGTTGTGGTGGTGGTGGTGCTAGTGATAGGACAAATAAATGTATTTTCTTATAATTCATTGCTACATTATTATATATACTTTTCTGATAGGATTTTCAACTTACTTTTCTGTAATATATACTCAATTTTATAAAGTAACTGAAAATCTATAATTTGAAGAAAGAAAAAAAAATCTTCTCTTGAAGAGAAGATGAGGGGACAAGATTTTCTTATACAAAAAGGAATACCTGACAAAATAGTGATCTCACCAAAGCAGCTAAGAAAAAAATTAAATATTATTGTAATTCAGAAATTAGAGATAATATTTAAGTTCTCAGTCCATTTAATTTTCTCTGCTTTTACTTTTACTCATTTTTCACAAATGTTGAAGAATCTAGCTCCTACGTTCACAATCCATGAAGGGGAAGGTACTAACAACAACAATAAGCTTAACTCCAATCCTGTATATTTCAGCCAAAACTGTACTCATGAAATAATACACTTTCAATACTCTTCAAAACTTCTTCTCCTGTTACATAAGCTGGCATTTACAGGTGCTTACTATGGACCATGCCTATCATCAGTACATGGCTCAGCAAGGATATCTTCCCTTATCACTTTCTCCAGTCAAAACTTGAAATGTTCAATCTGCCACCCACCTCTTCCCAATGAGTATCTTCTAACTCATTTTTAGGAGCAAATCTTTTCTGCTCCAAAGGTAAAGGGTGACTCAATGATAGCTGTAATTTATGGCTTGAACTATATAAAAGCTAAGTTTGTCTTTCTAAGCCTCTAGTGGAATCAGATGCAAACCAGCAGTGGAAGGAAAGAAAACAGCCTTTCAAAAGCTGTGGATCTTCATATGCATACTGCCCTGCCCCCCCCACCACAGATGCAAATGTTAAA
Source organism: Psammomys obesus (assembly GCF_907164565.1). Lineage (NCBI taxonomy): Eukaryota > Metazoa > Chordata > Mammalia > Rodentia > Muridae > Psammomys > Psammomys obesus. Next base: position 6,236,965 of record NW_026596256.1, read on the forward strand.
ATGCAGTTTTTAAAGGAATGACCCACCTTCAGAGGCTCTGCTATATAAAAAGTTCAAATGGGTATAGACCATGCCTTCTAGAAGCTAGTAAAATAAATGTAAATATTTTAAAGATAATTTTTTCCTGTTTAATTTTAAAGTGTAGATTGTTGAATGAATCTCACAATGAAATGCAGGCTTTTTAGTTCAGAAGAATAATGAGTTGAATACTCGATAAAGAACTGAAATCACTATGTGCAACAACCTATGATAAATTAACTGCTGTTACCCCTATAGTAACAAGATAAAAATAATTAATATGAGAATATTCCTGGTCTTTCTTTCCTCTGTGCCTACTCAGGAGAATTACGGCTTTCTTGTTCAGTCTTCACCTCCCCCACCCTTTGGGAGTACCTTGCCACTCTAATTATTTTATTAGGCTTTGTAAGAGAGACAAAGAAATACTATGAATACAGAGGTTAGGGCTGGTATGGGTTGTAGGGGGACGTTCCAAAATAATACAATTCAAAACATCTGTATTTGGGGAAAAAAACAAATGAGGGAAAATAATTTAAAAGAAATATGACCATGTTCCATGTATCTAGTACACATAATATTTACAAAGCAAACAAAAGATAAAAATTACTGATATGAATTAGTGTTTCTTACTAACCTACCCATTTCATGATACCCATTCATAGATCGTTAGTATCAGACACAACATACACAAATATAGACATAGTTTCTCACTTGTACTCCTAATAGATGCTGGCTGGGATCAGCACCTCTGACTCACTGGAGACATTATTACAAAGGAAATAAGGCAGACACAAAATAACAAACTTTATGTCTTTCCTCTTATATGAGATAGCCAAATTCACTGAGAAAAATGTAGAATGTAGCTGCCAGGGATTGGTGAACATGAATATGCTAATTTTTTCTATTCATTTTAATTTTCTCAGGATTATGACATACTCAAAATTAGTTATTTTTTACTGTACCATACTTTTCTTTTATACATCATTTATCCAGTATTTATTGAATGCTTGTAAAGTACAAGAGTATGTAATTATTCTGAAATAGTATAACAAAATATACCTTTCAATAGCCAATGCAAAAAGAGGAGGAAAGAGTAAATAGAAAAATATGCATCCCCTGTAAGGATTTATTTATATGTCAACTAGACTGAACCATGGGATGCACAGATAGTATTCTTTAACTGTGCTTTCAGATAAGATTAACATATGAATCAATAGACTGAGCAAAGCAAATTGTCCTCCCCAACATGGGTAACTAATGGGTCAGTTAAAAGCTTAAATATAACAAAAAGGCTGGCCCTCTCACTAGTTGACTCCTAAGTTTTGACTAGGATAAGGGGTCCTACAAGCACCTCTCCTCTGGTCTTTGTGTAGGATTAACATCATTGGCTTTCTTGGCTACCAAGTAAGACTTGGTTACCTAGTCTTTAGATTTAAACAAAATACATCATCAGTTCTTCTAATTTCAAGTTCACCCAATTTATAGTTTAGGACTTCATATTTGTAACTTTGTGAACTGATTTTTTTTTTTTTTCAGTAAATCCCTCAGCATACATAAAATCTCCTGCTGGTTTGAGTCTGTATATCAGAGATAACATACAGAAATAGAGTTCCTGAATAATGTCATAAACTTGGCCCTAACAAATTTTGCCACCTCCTGTGAACAAGCTTGGCAAGACCGAAAGAAAAAAAATAAAACAAAACAAAAGCTAATGAACTAGAATGAAGAAATGTGATTTCTTCACAAAAAATAAAAAATAAAAAAACTGTATTAGCATTAGGGGCCCTTTGTCCTGATTGTCTGGAGAGTTGGTCTATCCTTGACCTTTTATTTCTGGGGAACAGTTACTGGCTTAAGAAACAACCCACAAATCACCCACCCAAGTAAAGACTTCTCCAAATAAAGTAAGTCTACACAGCATTCATTAACATGTCTGCAACTTTACTTTTTATTGTTGCACTTTATCTTTTTGTCCCTCTATTACCTCTACTGAACTTCGAGTTATTTGAAGGCAAAGATTACAAAATTGTTTTCTATAGCCAATAAACGTCTTAGCACTGCCACTAGAACACTGGCTTGATTATTCAGTAAATTATTTAACTATCATTTTTAGTACTGTGATCAGACTTGATTAAAAAAGCTTGCCTCTGCTTGAAAGTTGTAAACCAGAGCCACAAATATACTAAAGCAAAGGAAACTATAGTCATCAAGACAAACAGAAAAGAACGCTGGACTGGGTAAAGTCAAAGAACTGGTTTATCACTAGTCTGTGAAAGACTTAGTGTATTGACCAACATTCCCATCTGATCAAGTGACAGGGTAGTCTGAATTCACCACATCTAGCTCCTTACCCATCTTAAATGTTCAGAGAGCTTTTTTTTTTTTAATGAACAATACATATATAAACCTAGATGTCACTAGCATCCTTCTACTTATAAAAGACATCACAGAAATGCTAAAGCAAATGGCCAATAAAGAAATCAAAAGAATCAGCAAGCAGAACAAGACAAATATTCATTCACAAGTAACAAGACCAAAACAAGTCAATTTACTGCATGGTATTAAAGGTGAAAAAATACTCAGAAACAAAAAAGGGAGGGGTCACTATGCACAACAAAAGGCCAGCTCCAGCCCAGAGCAGTGGCATATGCCTGCAATCCCAGCACTCAGGGAGACAGAGGCAAACACCCTGGTCTACAAAGCATGTGCAGAACAGACACGACTACTCAGAGAAACTCTTTGTCTCAGGAAAAAAAAAAAAAAAAAAAAAAAAAAACAGCCAGCTCCTATTTTACTTTGATCCTTATGGGATTCTAGTACTCTAGATAGTTTGACTAGTAAACAAAGAATTAGAATGTGCAAGTGTTGAATCTGAGGTATAAACAAAACATAGGGCAGGCAGAAAGGGAAGAACAGGTTTTAGGAAGATGCCAGGGAAGGTTTTGCTTAAATAGCTAATAATTAATAGCTGAGTTTTAAAACATGAACAGGAATTTTGTAACATGCAACACGCTATAACTCTTTAAAATAGGAGATATTCTTACATTAATTCATATTGCTTAAAAAATAACAAATACTATGGAAAAAAAACTATTTCCCATAAGAGAATTCATTCTCTACAGACACAGGAGAATTTTTTTGTTTATTATTATTAGTTACATTTTATTAACTCTGTATGCCAGCTGTATCCCGCTCCCTTATTCCCTACCAATCCCACCCTCCCTCCCTCAGCTTCTCCCTGCCCCTTTCCAAGTCCACAGATTGGGGAGGACCTCCTCCCCTTTCATCTGGCCCTGTTTTATCAGGTATCTTCAGGGCTGGCTGCAAAGTCCTCCTCTGTGGCCCAGAGGAGAATTTATTTAACTTGGAAAGACAAAGACTTTTTTGGTATCTTTATATCTTAAGTGATGATTCAATTGAGATACAAAGATTCAATAAATGCTGCTAGCGCACAGCCAAATCATTACCACCACCAAAGAAATCATATGTTTTAAGCAACAGCAAACTTGGTAATGGAAGATCTAGTTTTGAGGCTAAGCTAAGCAACTCTGCAACCTTAGACAACCCTCCCCCAACCTCAGCCAGACTCTGTATGTGATAATAAATCCCCATTTTCTCCAAGAGCTGGGAGAAGACAGTAAGAACAAAGGTGTGATATGTAGCAGATGTACAGCTTGGTCATCATGTGGGTCCCTTAATAATGGGAGCAGAGGTTGACCCTGACTCTGTTTCCTGCCTTTGTATCCCTTTCCCCTTGCTGGGCTGCCTTGCCTGGCCTCATTGGGAGGGGATGCACTTAGTTCTGTGTGACTTGAGGGGCCAGGGTGAACCTACTCCCTTTAGGGACATACCTTTTTCTGAGAAGATGATGGGAGAATGGGTGAGAGGGGGTCAGAGGGCGGGACTGGGAGGACGGAGGGAGGGGGCTGGGATCAGGCTGCACAGTGATTAAAATTTTAAGAAAAAGAACAAGAGTGTAAAAGGAGGCCCAGCCTATGAATGCCAGCTCCTCTTCCAAATTTGAAAAGCTTGGCATTATACACCAACTTTAGCAAAAGTGATTTCCTTCAGCAAAGGGGAAACCTTGTTAAAAGGAGACACATCTAAGTATGTATAGTCCCATTAAAATATTACATCAATGTTTGCTCTATATTGGTAAGCTAAGAGAGAAATAACAGTAATTAGAAGTTACATTATCTATTTCATTGAGTAAGTAGGGTGGTCTAAAGCATATTCAAGCACATATATGTGATGATTCTCATACCACCTCTAATATTCAACCAGAATGGCACCAAGCCTACTTTTTCTCTGTAAGGTATTAATTAATCTGTACCACTAATTTGGATACCAAATACAATCCAAATAATCCATCTTGCCTAGTAAAAAGTAAAAAATTAAAGTCACTTATAATACTGTACAACACATCACTTTCAAACTCAGAAATAGCTCACAATAACTTTTATATGCAAATCCATGCAATTGTCCTGCATGCAATTTTATGTCTCTCTTCAGTGTGTCTTGAGTCACAATGGGAAGCATTCCCACTCAATGTCATCTCTTCACACAATGGTGCTTTGAGGATAATCTCTAGGTGGCATATTTTATTTTGTAGTAAGAAAGAACACTTATTTTAGAGTCTAAGGATTTAAATCTAGCAAAGCTATTTAGTATCTAAATAATTTTGTCTAACTGCTTCCCATTTTTGCAGTGTTACTTTCTGAACCTACCTGTAAAGGACAGTATCTACAAAAGAAACAGTATTCTATAAATTAGGCTATGCAGTTTGATTTTGCAAATGCACTGTAAAATGTCAGTTCACATATCTGATCAGAAACTTGAGATCATCCCGCCATATAGTATCATATATCAAAAATAACTAAACAGAGGGTCTCTGAAAGGCTCTGTCCTGCAGACTATCTAAGCAGATGCTCAGATATATGGCCAACTGTTGGGCAGAGTACATGGAATCTTATGAAAGAAGTGGGAAATAGTAAGATCTGGAAAGGACAGGAACTTCACAAGGAGAGCAACAGAACCAGAAAATTTGAACACAGGGGTCTTTCCAGAGTCTCATACTCCAACCATGTCCCATGCATGGAGATAACCTAGAACCCCTGCACAGATGTAGCCCATGGCAGTTCAGTGTCCAAGTGGGTCACACAGTAATGGGAAGAGGGACTACCTCTGACATAATCTGATTGGCCTGCTCTTTGATCACCTCCCCCTAAGGGGGCAACAGCCTTACCAGGCCAAAGAAGATAACAATGCAGCCACTCCTGATGAGATCTGATAGACTAAGATCAGAAGGAAGGAGAGGAGGACCTCCCCTATCAGTGGACTTGGGGAAGGGCATACTAGAGGAAGGCGGAGGAGGGAAGGTGGGACCAGGAGGGGAGGAGGGAGGAGCTTATGGGGGGAATACAAAGTGAATAAAGTGTAATTAATAAAAGTTTAAAAAAGTGAAAAAAATAACTAAATGAAAACTAAAAATTAAGCACAGGAATCTCTTGCAAATTCCTGATAAATGTTGCTAAATGCATATTCAGAAAAATTGTAACATTTTTACGCTCAACAACAGTACTTAGCTTGCTTTTTGCATTCCCTGACAAATAATAATCATTTTGTTCTTGCTACTACTTCATGTTCTTGTTTAGTGCAAGTAAAGGCTGATAGCAATTAACAATAAATGTTTATTTGTCCTTTTAGAAACATACAAAGCTCTTTGAGAAGTCCATACTTCTATTGTTTGTCCTATAACACTTAATGCCCTAAAGGATTCTTTCAATTTAGAATTTAGAACTCTAAAATACTTTGACATGAAACCATTAGAAACAGGACTCAAAAAAGCACAAGCAATATAGGAAATGAGTTAGTTTAATGCGCTGAAACATTTGAACATATAACCAACTCACTTGAGGTGTTCCAAAGATGCCCTCTGCAACCCTCTTTTGGTTCAAGTACTTTGGTGCTACCTCCATTACCAAGCAGATTCCGCCTTTCACTGTGGCAGACTGAAAGTCACTCTACATTTACATTTTAACATGTTAACAGCCCCACTAAAAATTTCTGCAACAGAACAAAATAAGTTATGAAGCTGCCTAAAAAGTGTCTATTGCTGAAGAACCATTTGTCAGGTTTTGTGTATGGTACAAGAAAACCTCAAATTACAAAAAAATGAGAAAATATGATTCCCTAAAGAGTATCAGAAAATCCTAAACTGTTAACAGATAAAGCTGAGCACCCAAAGCCAAAGAAATTTGTAACACTCGGGTCGTAATAGTCACATATAGACAGACTTTTTAATACCAATATTTTTACTGTCTTTATCAGAAAAAGAAACTGTACTCACCACCTTTACATCACCAGGTGAAAAAAAAATTTAAACAACAATGCCAAGTTACTGAATTCAATCTAATTTTAGTATTATAAGCAATATTCTTGGTCTCCTCATATCATACATCATTCTTCTTAGTCATAACTTCATAAGCTGACAATATGCAGCTACATTCAAATATCCCCCTAATATGTAATAGTTTAAGCAAGTTCACGTGTGTGCGTGCACACACACACACACACACACACACACACACACAACCATAATTAATGTCACTTAACCAAACAGACTGTAAAGTAAATCACGGTCCCTAATTCTAGGCATATCCATGATCAGAATAGTCGTAATTCTACATGCTGGCAAACGGAATTCTTTAGCCAACTAATTTTAGAAGCATATATTCATTCCCTCTGAAAACTCCACTTTTCCACTATCTTCCCTAGAAGATTTTCCATCTAGTACGTCTACTGCTTAGCCAGCCCACTTCCTCTTTGAGATGTCTCAGAGGATTAGAATGATAACTGTCTAAAGAAAACTCTGGACAGTTAAGACAATCCTGAATGATAAAAGAACTGTCAGAGGTATCACCATCCCGGACTTCAAGATGTCCTACAGAGCTATAGTAATAAAAACTGCATGGTATTGGCACAAAAATAGACACACTGAACAATGATATAGAATCGGAGACCCAGACATAAATCCACACACTGAGGGACATCTGATTTTTATAAAGAGGCCAGAAATACACACTGAAAAAAAAAAAGAGAGAGAACTTCTTCAACAAATGATGGTCATCAAGCTGGACAGCTGCATATAGAAGAATGCAAACAGCTCCATACTTATCAGGCTGCACAAAACAACTCCAAATGGACCAAAGACTTTATCATAAACTAGATGCACTCAACCTGATTGAAGAGAAAGTGGGGTGTAGGCTGGAGCTTTCTGACACAAGAAAAGACTTTCTGAACAGAACATCATTAGCACAGGCACGAATTAATTAATAAATGTAAAATCATGAAACTGGAAAACTTCTGCACTGTAAAGGACAATGTAATTCAGACAAAGCTCCAGCTTTGGGAGAAGATTTTTTTTTTCTTTTCTAACAACTTCACATTCAATAAAGGCTAATATCCAAAATATATAAAGAACTCACAAAACTAGATATCAGAAAACAAATAACCCAATTTAAAAATGGGGTACAGATCTAAACAGAATTCCCAATACAGGAAACTCAAATGGCTGAGGAACACTATGTTTAACATTTTTAGGCATCAGGAAAATGCAAATCAAAACTACTCTGAAATTTCATCTTATATCTGTCAGAATGGTTAAGATCAATAAACCAAGTGACAGTTCATTCCAGCGAGGATGCAGAATAAGGGGAACACTCTCATTCTAGTGCCCCCTCCCAACCATTTATAACTATTTGTGTTTCCTTTGCCTAGAGAGATCTGTCTGTTCACCCTAGTACCTTACTCTGTACCTAAACTTTGTGGTTCTATGGATTGTGGCATCATTGTCATTACATAACAGCTAATGTTCATATAAGGGAATATATACTGTATTTCTCTTTCTTGGTTTGGGATAACTAACTTGTGATGATCTTTTTTCTAGTTCCATCTACTTCCCTGAAAATTTAATGATTTCATTTTTTCCCCCTAAACAGGGTTTCTTTGTGTAGCCTCAGCTGACTTGGACTCACTTTGCAGACCAGACTAACCCCAAACTCAGAGAGATTCACCAGCCTCTGCCTCCCTGAGTGCTGGGATTACAGGCATGTGCTACTGCTCCTGGCTTCATTCTTTTTTTCTTTTTTCTTTTTTTTCAATAGCTAAGTATTACTCAATTGGGTAAATGTGCTACATTTTAAAAGTTATTCTTCTAGTTCCATCTGTGCACCTAAAAATTTCATAATTTCTTTTTTGTTGTTCTTTTTTTATTTCTTCCCCCAAACAGGGTTTCTCTATGTAGCCTTGGGTAAACAGAGGGGCATCTAGGTTATTTCCAGTTCCTGGCAAATTGGACAAGCAATGAACATGATTGGACAGGATCTCAATGGTAGTATATGCCCAAGAATGTATAGCTGGATTTTGAGGTAGATTGATTCCCATCTTCCTGAGGAACCACCGCACTGATTGCCATAATGAATGTATGAGTTTGCACCAGCAATGGAAAAGTGTTCCCCTTATTCTGCATCCTCGCTGGCATGAACTGTTGCGCTCCACAAACTGACACCAAGATCCCACTGCTGAAGACAGCACCCATACAACTCAAATGAACATGGGGAGATGGAGTTGGTGCCTACATAGACCCTTCATCTTATGTATTAGTGCCTTTAGTAGAGGAAAGTACTCTGCATGCTACCAAAAGAGAAACAGAAACACCCATTATATCCACAATGCCTGCAAGATATACTGGGGTAATGGTGACACAAAGCCTGTGGGAGAAACCAGCCAATATCTGACTTAACTTATGGCTCACTCCGCAAGGTGGAACCCATACCCGACACTACTTAGTTGACAAAGAATCTGAGACTAGAAAGCCCAAAGACCTAAGGTAAAAGCAAATACTAATGTTCTTAGAAACAAAGAATAAAATAGCTCCTAATGACATTCTGCTACACTCATAGAGCAGTGCCTTGCTCAGCCATCATCAGAGAAGCTTCCTCCTACAGAAGATGGAAACAAATACAGAGATCCACAGCCAGACAATATGCAGAAAGTGAGAGATTTTGGAACATTCAACCCTAAAAGGAACCTCTCCATCAAATCCCTACTCTCAGGAAAATGGGAACCTGGAGAGAAGAAAACAGAGAGTGAGAATCAGAAGGTATAAAGGACAGCTAAGAAACAAGGCCCTCCAACTCAACATGATTAAAGCACATATGAACTCACAGAGACCAAGGCACCATGAAAAGGCCTGCAGGGGTCTACACCAGGTTTTCTGAGTAGATACCATGGCTTCCAGTTTAGTGGTTTGTTTTGTTTTGTTTTGTTTGTGGGATTCCTGAGTGTGGGGATGGATGGGACTCTATTTCTTGTGCCTTCTCTTGAGATTACCTCCTTCTGTTTGTTTTGCCCATTCCAATGTGTTAGTTTTTGTTTTATCTTATTATATTTCATTTTATTATTATCCTTTACAAGTCTGTTTGTTTTCTAATGAGAGACAGAAAGGGAATGAATCCAGATGGGAGGGAAGATGGGAAGGAACTGGGAGGAGTAAAGGGGGGAAAAAGCATAATCAGGATATATTATGTGAGAAAACAACCTATTATCAATAAAAGTATAATCATTAAATTAAAACACATTCAGCTTCTGAATATTATATCTAAATTAAAAGAATTGAAGACAGAATATTTTCTTCAATTGTTCTCTCCTTTGTGAACAGCCAATTATCTCTGCTCCATCAGTCATCACAGACTGAAGTCTACTGTTTCATCAAATATAATTTCAACTACTACTATGATATTAAAGTTTGCTTTTATGTGTAGATGTGTTGTAACAGAAACATGAGTAACAAAGAACTAACTGGAAAGAAAAGAAAAGAAAAGAAAGAAAGAAAGAAAGAAAGAAAGAAAGAAAGAAAGAAAGAAAGAAAGAAAGAAAGAAAGAAAGAAAGAGAAAGAAAGAAGAGAAAGAAAGAGAGAAAGAGAAAGAGAGAAAGAGAGAGAGAGAGAGAAAGAAAGAAAGAAACAAAGAGAGAAAGAAAGAAAGAAGAGAGGGAGGGAGGGAGGGAGGGAGGGAGGGAGGAAGGAAGGAAGGAAGGAAGGAAGGAAGGAAGGAAGGAAGGAAGGAAGGAAGGAAGGAAAAGAAAGAAAAGAGCGGCACACACGGGCTTTTTGAACAGACTGAGTATTTTCTGGAAGTACAGTTTCCCTAAAACCTTACTGAATTTTTTGTCATGTACTTCAGTCAAGAGCTTGAATTTGTAACACAAACAGCAGGTCTTGCTGAGATAGAGGATGCTAATTTAAGTTCAGATTTTAAGTTTTAGTTTCACAGAAATAGGTCTTGCCTCCCCTTACTTTCTTCCCTGCAGCACAATAAATAAACACGGAGGCTCAGGAGGCACAGCTACACTACCACTCTGGCTGCATCCTTTTTAAAGCTCTTTAAACTGGATTCACTGTGACTTGTGTCTGGAAGCTGGGTGTACAGTGTATGAGGTACTTAGATGAAGCTTAAAATGGAACATTTTCCATATAAACTGCTTTTCTTATTTATTCAGCCTAAGTTAAAAATAATGGCTTTTTAGCCTACAAAGCACTTGGTGTTTTGATGTTCTTCCACCTTGGATGGCAGCTACTATACAAGAGACTTCTCTTTCTTCAAAAGACATTTCCATTCTCCATTTTCAAGCATGCCAGCTTAGACAAAAGCAAGTAAGGTGTCCCAAGGCACCCAAAAAAGCCTCTACCACCCTCAAATTCTAGCCTAAACAGTTGCATGGGCAAGGTAACCACAGTGACAACGCTAGCAGCTGCTTTATAATCAATAAAAGAAGTTGCAAAGGAAGGCCTCACTTCACTTCACTTCAGTTTGAAAATTCTGTATCTTACAAGATCTCATTTCAAATACTAATTCTGTACTAGCAGGGGAATTCTTTCCATTCAGAAGTGACAAAAACCTGACTTCAATTGTTTCAAAACTAGTAACAATGATAACATATTTTAAAAGAGCATTAAAGATGTGCTGGTGTCATTCTGTTGCTGCTAGAACACCAAGACCAAAAACAACTTAAGGGAAGAACGGTTTATTTCATTTTACAGATTGCAGTTCTTCTTTGAGGATGTCACAGAAGGAACTGAAGCAGAATCTTGAAGCAAAGACCATGAGGGAAGTTTTGGTTGGTTGGTTGGTTGGTTGGTTGGTTGGTTGGTTGGTTGGTTGGTTGGTTGGGTTATGTGTTGTTGCTATTTGTTTATTTTTTTGAGACGAGGTTTCATTGTGTAGCCCTGGCTGTCCTGGAACTTGTGCTATAAACCAGGCTCGTCTCAAACTCACAGGCATCTATGTAAGCCTCTGCTTCCTGAGTGCTGAGATTAAAGGTGTGCACTGCTGCCTGGCGACCATGAGGAAATGTTACTACTTCCTGACTTGCTTTCAAGGCCCCTTCTTAGCTAATCCAGGGCCTTCTACCCAAGGAATGGTGTCACCAATAGTGGAAGGGCCCTCTTACATCAATAACAAACAGTAACCTCCAAAATTATGCCTACAAGCCAATCTGATCTAGGTAATTACCCAATCAAAATTTTCCTTTCAAGATGACTCTACACTGTGTCAAGCTGACAATTAAAGCTAACTATGACAGTCACAGACAATCTTGACAAGGTACAGAGGCACTGATATCAAATCAAGAAGACATTTAGCTCTCTTGGAATCACACTTGGTTGAATTTCAAGGCAGACACTACAGCTATATACTAAAGACTCTGTTCAGTATTTTTACCAGGAGGGTCTAACAAGTCCTAGAACCAACTACATGACTTCCCTAGGATAAATGTTCAATTTAAACCAATCATGAGTGTTATCCAGCCCTTCCTGATATCTATCTACCTCAACAGGATGACTGAGAGTGAGGGTACATATGAGTGAATGGTCTCTTAGAAAAAAACTGAAGTACCATTAAAAAGAAGCATAAGCGAAGATAAATTCTTGTTAATGCTTCTATTCGAATTCTTCAATGAGTACAGATTTTCTTTCTTAATAAGAGAAAAATAATAACATGAAAACTTTTAACACATTCTGAGCTATTCCTACCATGTCCGTTAAAAACAATTATTTATGGCACTACTCAAGAGGCAGAGGCAGGAGGATCTCTCTGACCTATAGGACAACCTGGTTGGCACACTGAGTTCTAAGCTTACCAGGTTGACCCCGCCAAGAACAACAACAAATGCCTTAAAAATAGTATTTACACATGTAATAATGCCTAATAGCTATCATATACATATTCAACACACTTCTATTTTTAGGAATAAGCAAAATATTCAATTTATACATTTTTTGAATTATAATCTAGAGCCTACTGGATTTTTTTGTTTGTTTTGTTACTTCCAACAAGGTCTCATTCAGGTTAGATGGGACACTACCCCAGGATGTAGCTTTCTGAGCTAGTCCTAATTATTCCTGCTTTCTAATAGTATCCTGCATACTCAAAATGCATTTAAGTACCATAGGGCCAGAAACACAAAAATTAAATATGTCCTGCCATTATGGAGTTCAGAGCTAGAAGGTGCAACTCGTAAATACACCAACAGTGCATAGAGTCTATGAAGCATAAACATAATACGTGAAAAAGCTGCAAAGGATACACAACATTCTAAGTAAACAAAAAAGGTACATATGAAACAAGGTAATATCAAATATCACTACCTGGGAAACAAAATGAAGCCGGGCTATAAAATCTGCTATGTTATACTATTCTTGGAAAATGTATAGTAAGAGTCAAGAAAGAAACCGTGACACTTTTAATCAATGGCCTAACTAGTACCAAAAAACATCTATAAACAAAGTATTTATTTAAAATTATAAAACTTGATCACAAAAAGCTACATAATATTTGCTACTTTGGTGTCATTAAATGACTATTTTAGTGTTATTATACAATATGTATATCCTTATGTGCCTTAAGACACCAAAATTTGTATTATTCATATATTTAGTTTTCCACACTGAATAACAATAGTAAATATATAAGCTATTATAGATGGGCTCATATATTAATACATTAACATGCAAGAAATTGTTTTAGTATCAATACCTACAGTTGGATTACATTAAATACCTCCATGAGTCTAAGATACAATTGTGAATTGTGTCATTTATTTTTAAGCTTATAATTTAATTCAATGATTCTCCCTCCCCTTTTCTCCCTCCAAATCTTCCCATAAATCCTTCCCAAATTCCCTTCAAATTCATGGACTCTTTTTTAATTAAAAATTATATATATTTAATAAATTCAATTTATGTGTATTTGGTTTATAAAACTCTATCAATAAAATATAAATTATTCTGATTATCAATGAACAGAATCTCAAGGAAGCAGAGTTATGATCATTATTTAGTACCAAAAAAATGCCTCTTCAAACGAAACTATAATGTTCTACATACCAAGACGAATTTAATAGTCTAAATGCCCTCAGACATTTAGGAATATTTTTTTGCATCTTTTAATAACTAAACAGTTATACCACTTATATTTTGAAAAAGAGAATTATCATTACTACAACTAAAGACATAATGATATATCTCACTGTAATTAATTAAACTCATGAAAAAATCTAATTCAATAACTCATGAAACAAATCTACAAGACTATAGTTGAATTCTACAATTATAATTAAAATTCTATTACCTAAAAGCAGACTTTAAAAAATATTGCAATTATTTATTTAATTAATTTTTTATTTTATACTTTCTAAAAATTTGTTTGCTAAAAAACTTCCATGTTATAAACAAAGATAAGACATGATATATACATAGCATTTACTTGAAGGAAGTAGAGACTTTCTATAAATACATGTCAAACATGTTTACAAAGGAGACAATACACCAAATATGCCTATTTTACAAGAAAAAGCTAACCAATAAAAACTCTTTTAACATAAAGAGTTTCTTATGATGCCACATGTAAAAATTCCTTGTGAAGTCAAAGCTTCTTGAGAACTAGCTTCTGTCACTGGTAGAACCACAAGGCAAAATCTTAACCACACAATCTCCTTGTAACCTTATTTTCAAACTAACTCAATCATCCCCCTGATAGCTCTGTTCCATAGTTGAATGTTTTCACTCACCTACAATCCCATGATAAACAATGCAAGCACCTATAATGACATCATTCACTTTATCTATTACACTAGGATTCTTCACTACAATCCTCCCGATTAGGAGAAATGGTCGCTTGATAAAAAACAGAAAAAGTTTAAGTAGAGTTCTATATTTTACTACATACTACATATTAAACTTTACTTAAACTTTATTCTGCAAATTTTTTTCAGATAAGGAGAAAAGGACACAGCATCTGAGAACCAAATAGTACTATTTCATATTTTCTTATTAGACAGAAAGAGTGAATGAACAGGAAAAACAAATATTTTGTCAAAAGTGTACAAAGGGTACACTTTGTCAAGGGTACCGTAAAACTCTCAAAGTTACATTAGTTCCCTTCCTTTCTTTTCTGTCACAGCACAATGTAAGAGATACCTCACTGTTTCCACCTTGTTTTTTCTTCCATATTTTAAATTAAGACTGAAAATTAAAAAAATTCATTTTAGAAATATTAAAGGCTTCCAACTGCTAACAGGTCACTCAGTACTCTAAATGAATTTTACTGGCTATATTTACTTTTCAAATAAAAATAAAGCTTTGATAATTACTGTAATGGCAAATATACTTTAAAGAATCATCTTGAAATCCCCCAATTTCAATTATGACTTTTTGAACAATAAAATCTACAATTCAAAACCTATACCTCATATGGCTAATTCAGGAACTATGATATAGCCAGCAACATAATAATAAATAGCTCCTTTTGTCATATACTCTTTATCCCAAAAGTTTCCACCTAAAAATAAACTGCATCCTTTAAATCCATGCAAAGAGAATTTACACCTAGTATTTCTATTACAAAAAATCAATTTGGGGAATTAGGGTGTAAGCAACTTGGCATTACACTATTTCTAAAGTCTGTAAGCTAAGAGTAAATATCTAAAAAGAAAAAAAAATGTGTGCATCTCTCATGGTAGATTTCACTGCATTGAAGAGTTAAATTTCTTTTTAGCACAAGAGAAATACTTCACTTCCTTTTTTAGTCTCCTGTGTATCTAAAGAAGCCCATCTGTTAAGAACTAATCCAGCAGGCATGGTTGTTCCTGCACAGTCCACACTGGTTACACATTCGAATCAGTCCCACTTGTGAGAACCCTACTGCCTCTTGGCAGGTTATAAAGCACGAAGTAAGCACACAAATACCATCATCACATCCTCTAAAGTAAAAAAAAAAATCCTACTGGCTACAGAAAAATGGAAAAACGAAAAATGTGTGTGTTCTTTAAATATACATAAATTAAGTAGCAGCTAATTTATTAATAAATTTCTTGAGATTGCCTTATCTTTTCTTCTAAAAGGAAAAAGCAGCAATAAAAGTAATGACCTATTTGAAGCAAGGTAGAAAAAAAAAAAAACATATCCCCATTAGTGTTTTGAAAAGAACTGCTTAAATCTATGGGATGACAAGCTCACAAACTTACATTGACTTTTGTGTTGACTGATTTGAAGGGTACACAAAAGTAAAAAAAAAAAAAAAAAAAAAAGGTATTTTGTATTCAAACAGAGATAAATACAGAGAAGTAAAGACAGATAACCTATCTTTGACCTGACACACTCACAAAAAGAAAAAAAGATGCTTCAACTTTTCTGTGAATTTCAGGGGTTCATAAACCACAGGCGTTATCTAATCCACCTCTCCGTGCCACTGCCATTGCTGCACTCCACTTCCAATTCTCCAACACATCAAATAAAAATACTTGACTGGCTGAAAATTCACACTGCATGCGTGCTATTAAAAAAAAAATCCCAGCAAGCATTTTTCATTATGTTCCTTTTACTTCACACCGAGTACAATGGTCAATTGATTGCTTCTGACTTAACACCTGGCCTTCCAAAACCCAACCTTACTGAATGTCAAAGGCGAGGTATTGCAAAGAAAACTGTTTTTAAAAGCTTTGCTGCAAAACATACAAACAAACAAAACAAAAACAAAAGAAATGCATTAGGCATTTATAGACACCATAAGCTAGTCTTAATCATGCTCTATTTAGGATCTCCCTCTCCTTTAGGTCGTACCCTGTCATCTTGAACACTGCTTAGGCTCTCCGTAGATAGCGCAAAACATTAAGTCACACACAGTTCTGCAGTAACTCTCACCATGAAAGGAGCCAAAACCTAGGCTGCCTTTGAAATCTTACTTCTGGTCTTTATCCTCAAGCCACGCTCCTGAAGGCAACCATAGAAACCAACCTGTATGATCCCGTTGCCCCTTACATTTTTAACACCTTCTGTGCCCCACACCCCCACAGGTAAGAGATCAGCATAACTGGAGCTATACTACAAAGAGGGGAAGGTTGCCTGGTGATGGGGGCGGGGGTGAATAAAGGCACAACACTCTCCATCACGGCCGCGGAATGTGTTTAAAGACAGATGCAAAATCTGCATCATTCGTCGTCCTCCCTGGAAAACACAGCACCCCAGCTGCTCAAGTTGGAACGCGTGCGCTTCTCACATTTCAGGAGCACGGGGGGTGGGGGAGTGGGGGTTCGGGCTCTTGGGGCCCCGGCTGTCACCCTCTCGGAGCCACAGCACGGACAATTAAGAGACTGGGAAGAAAAGCCCCAGAGGACCTGAGGTTCGCCTCACGCCTCCACTCTCGGTGCAGGCCGGAATGACCAGTCGTCGGAAGTGCCGGGTTGAGTTGGGCACCGCGCGGGTGGCAGGAGGGAGGCGGCGCGGCCGTGGCGACGCGCGGGCGGCCGAGGGACACGGGGAGGCAGGGCGCGGACGCCCGGGGGGGTGGGGAGAGAGGGCCCTTACCAGGTTGAGCACGGTCTCCACGATGTCCCTGTTGCTGACCTCGCCGACCTGTATGAGTCCGATCAGAACGGCGAATTTCATCCGGATGTTGCGGATCGGCACCGAAGGGTTGATCATCCCCGCGGGCAGCACCACCGGGCCGGCCCCGGAGCCGGCCGAGCCCCGCGGCTCCCCCATGGCACCGCCGCCGCCTGCACCGCCGCCGGCCCCGACGGCCAGGAGCGCGGCGGGCTGCGGCTCGAGCCCCGGGCCCGGCTTGTCGCTCGCCATCCGCCCCGCTGCTGAGGAGCCGCGCCGCGCCGCCGCGCCGCCTCCGCCGGTTCCGTTA
>NW_026596256.1:6254632-6300506 GCF_907164565.1 Psammomys obesus
CGGCGCCGGGCCCGCTCCGCTCCGCGCCTCCGCCGGGCCCGGCGGCCGTGCGCCGCGCCCCGGGGACCGCCTCCGGGGGTCTCCCCGGACGTCTCCTCCTCGCCGCTCGGCTCGCGGGGCGCCCGCCGCGGCTGTCTCCCCGCCGAGCTCCCGGTCCGCCTCGGCGCTCGCCGCGCCTCCCCGATCGCTTCGGCGCCCGCCTCGCCGATAGCCTCAGCTCGCGGCCGCCGGCCCGGCCCCCCAACCCCGCGGGGATGCCGCCTCGCCTCGCCCGGCCCTCCGCCCTCCGCCGGGGGCCGAAGCTCGGGCCCGCTGCCGCCGGCGCAGCTGTTGTTGTGAAGCCCCGACGCCGCCGCTCACTCCGCCATGTTGCCGCCCCCTGCCTGCGGTAGCGGCCTCTGCGCCTGCGCGCAGCGCCCGGGGAGGGGGGGCGGGGCCCTCGCTGCACCCCCTCTTTCTCCCGGCGCTCCTCCTCCGCATCGCTCACCCCCCGTCCCTCCCCCGCGCGCTGGGATCGGACCGACAGGTGAGCAGGTGCGCCAGGGAGAGTCCTGAGAGGAAGGACGCAGCTCGGCCGTCGGTCAGCATCCTCCCCGGCCCCGCCGTGCCGGCCACGTGCGGGGAGTGCAGGGCTGCCTGCCCCCGGCCGCCTTGACCCTCCTCGCCCTCCCCGGGCCCCCGCGACCCCGCCTCGCCGCGGGGGTCTGGGGACAGGTGCGATGTCGCGGGGCTTTATCCTCAGCCACCGGGGAGGCTGACACCTGCGCGCACGGGCGCGACTCAAAATAGATCCTGTCAGACCGGGAGCCTCCCAGCCGAGCTAGCCCTTGAACTCGCCTCGCAGACTACCCGATGGATGCAGTAGTTGGGTGGGAGCAGCAAATCCCACGCTAGAATCCCCAAAGGTTCCCGGGTATGGTGCCAGTTGATGATGTCTCCCTTCTCCATAGGCGTAGGCGGCTCACAAGATTTGTTTGAATTATCAAAATATCTAGGAGGTCGTCACGACCGGCCTTAGTCCGTGAGAAATTTTTCATTGAAAACATTAACGGGCACTTGGTAATATCTCTAATGGTGTTGAGTTAAAACCAAATAAGCATGACTGCTGGTTTCTTCCTTGGCATCAAGTGATACAGTTTCTTTACTATTTCAAGAGGTCTGCACTTTTCAATAAAGGCATATTGTTCCTCACCAGAAATATTAGAAATCTTCAAATCATATTAATTGTATTCAAATCATTTCAATTGTCATCTCAATCAAAAAACGCCAATATATAAATTCATCATAATATATTTGTTAATCTTTTTTATTGGCCCTTCAGTCAACTCCCATGATTCAGGATCTTATAAACATTTCTGAAGAACCATAGGAGAAACTTTTTTAATACCTTTCTTAATACCTGTGCTTACAATTAGTTCTTGGTTCTATGTTTATTATTAGTCTAAACTCCCACTGAATTGATGAACTTCTTAAATAACTGAAAGAACTGGTAACTGGGTATGGCCATTTAAACGAAATAGCAATGGAATTATAAAATGCTTACGTCATTGAAACTGCTTGAGGAATTTGCAAAACCTTAAGACTTCACAGTATGACAATTAAGAATTCCACTGACACAGATGGTGGTGGTGCATGCCTTTAATCTCAGCACTGGAGAGACACAGGTATCTCTCTGAGCTCAAGGACAGCAGGCTCTACAGTTAGTTTCAGGATACCCAGGGCTACACAGAGAAACCTTATATAGAAAAATACAAACAAACAACAACAAACTGTGACTTTTAGAACTACCTCAGTATGTGTGCCTGACCCAGGTAAGCATTGGATAGTTCTAGAAGAACTATTTCAATTGCAAATTTAAAATGCAATATCTCTTTTAAATTATATAATTCCAGGCTGAAAGGTTTTATATGTCTGTGTCTGTGTCTCTCTGTGTGTGTATGTATGTATGTGATGTGTACATATGTAATGGATATATAGATCAGTAAGTTGTACCGCTTTACTCTAGACATCTTGAATGAGAGCTTTGAGAGATACTGACAGGCTGCTCTTTCCTTTTCCTTTTGTAACGAATACTTTAATGTCCTTTTGACTGCTCTGAATTTTCTGTTTTGTGTCTCAAGCAATAGGTGTGTTCATTTTGTTTTTGTTTTCCTTGTTCATTTTCAGTTACTAGAGATGAGGAATAGGTAAAGAAAATAATCACTACTCAAAGTAGGAAAGGTTCATTTTTTGCATACTTTTGTGTACTTTATTAAATTTCAGAAATGCTTTTTAAGCTTGCTAATTAAAGTGCTCTGTAGATTGTCAGCTTCTTGCCCCCTAGAAAATGGAGAGGGCTCTGACTCATCCTTTGACTATCTGTGCAATCTACTCAGGCCATCCGAACTTCAGTATCCTTAGTCCTTAAACAGACATGATAATACCTATTCTACAGGAAAGAACCCAGTGAAATGTCAGTTCAGCCCCAACTAGCATACAGTACAATGCATCTCTGTATTCTTAACATACAGGCAGTGTGTGTGAAGAATGACCTATGTAAATACACACAAAAGACCAATTATAACCTGTTTACAATGGCCTCATCAAATTTAAACTTCAGTTATTTCTTCAATATTGGACCCTTCCACCCCATTTTTAACCACTAATTTCTCTCTTAAGCATAGAACACAAATACAGTACAGAAATTGAGCATTTTCACCTCATTTGACTCAGATTAATCATTACCAACCAACTGATATTTGCATGTCTATTTTAAATTTTCAAGTTACTAGATGATTTTAGTATTCTTCTGTTTAAAGAAATATTATCTTAACCATAAAAAGCAAACCAGAAAGTCAGTATATAAAAATATTAAGTCAGTGTCATAAAATTAAGTATTCTGGAATGCACAAAATTTAAGAATATTACAGATGCCTTAATGCACACATGTGCCCCAAGTATGGCATACTGACGGGCAGAAAATACACGAAATGCACACCTTTGCACCATTAAGCCAGCAGTGGCTTGGCCCAGTCTAGCTTACATGCCATTCTTTTCCTTTCATTCTCGTTGCTGTCATCTTACTAGAAAGTTTCTACTCAGGTTTTTGGACTCCACCCTCACTCATCTCCAACCCCGTGTGCCATGAATAATCTTAAATCTCTTTTTGATGGGCAAACAGTGGTCTAGCATGCTTACTATATTCATCACTATAAATTCTACATACACCCCCATCATCTGTTTAAAACACCACCAGTGACTCTTTGTCTAACATAGTATGATTAAAATGCACATCTGAGTGCCAAAGGCCTTTCGTGCTTTGGCTTTTTCTCAAGCTTTACCTCACAGTATTTCTGACAGGAAACTTTTATCTAAGACTCCCAACATTTTGGAGTGTGTTCCACGTGTCTCATTCCTTAAAAATGTTTAGCTGACTCCTAGACTCTTACCTAGAGATTTATACACTTAATATCTGTCGATTGAACTGCTTTCAGGTTTCAATTTAATGGAAAAAATTTAATTAAATGACTTCTGCTTTTAATGTTATTGTGTGTATGTATGTGTGTGTTTATGTTTGTGTGTATGCTTCACTCAAGGCACACAGGTGTGTGAAAGTCAGAGGACATCTTTTTCTCTCTCTCCACTATGGTGTCTAGAGGATAAACTCAGGTGTTCAGTCTTCTTTGGCAAACAGTTTTAACCACTGAGCCATGTCACTAGCCCAAAACGTTATTCTTTATAAAGTATAACACCTCATATATTTGAAACACATGCACATGGGCACACATGCATATTGTGAGTTGTATTATTATTTTCTCAGGGGAAAAAAATGCTCAAGTCCTAATTGTCAGTATTTGCCATTTGTAGCTTATTTAGAAAAAAAAAAAAAAGATGGCTGTAGATGCAAGTTCAGATACAAGTATGCTGGAATGGTGTAGGAGTTAACTGAATAGGATTAGTGTCCATCTAAAAAGAAAAGAGACAAATAAACCCAGAGAAGAGGAAGTGAGGCAGAAACACAGAACGCCATGTGACTACCCAGACAGACCTTGGAGTTCTGCCACAGGAGGCCAAAAAAGACAGGGCTGCTGACAAGCACCAGAAGCTCGGAAACAATCTCCTGTAGTACCTTCAAGGAGAGAGAGCCTGAGGAGCACCTTTACTGGACCTCTGTTCTCCAGATCTGTGAGAGGATCTCTGCTGGTTAAAGCCACTCCTATTCTCATTCCTACACTAGCTTGTACTTTGTTACAGCAGCTCTTAGAAACTGACACGTGTACATCATACATGTGATCTTGCTGCCTCTGTAAACAATAACCAAGGAAGATAAGGACCCATGGCTCACTTTGAATAACTCCTGGGTTTCAAGATTAATATATATATATATATATATATATATATATATATATATATATATATAAAGCTTTAATCAACCCAAATTCCTTTCTGCCCAATGACTGTACTGTGTTCTCTTAGCTGGGCACTTTACTCACAGTCCTCTTTCTGTCCACTGTCCTCATAAACCCCACTGAAATTTCTGTCAGTGCACTGCTGCCATCTTCATGAATACATTCATGATCCCATCTAGGTAAACAGGAAATACTATACCCATTTTCAGCTTTCAAAGAGAAATGTTTCTGGCTTGTCCAGTAACCTAGGTTGACAAATTTTCACTTAAGTAAAACAAACTGCTTCTGTCTTCTCTATCTTATTTGCTAAGAGGAAGAAAATTACAGGCCAATATATGTAGTCACATATACAATTCCTTCTCTGAAATACATGATCACATATATATGTATTGTTTGTCTAAATGTGTTCCCATATTATAGACAACGGTTTTACACTAATAAACAGTGTAAAACTTTTTGACAGTGACACCAGATTTATTTTCCCATTAGGTTTGGTATACATGTACTAGAGAAAGAAAAGTATATTAGGAGTGTACACAGACTTTACTGGCTGATTACTGTTAACAGTTATACCTGTCAGACACCAGTCCTCTCTTATCTGCCGTGTACTTTTACATGTGTTATGTCTAACTCTCATTACAGCATTTTGAGTAAAATATTATTATTCCATTTTACAAATGAAAAATTAGCACAAAGTAAGGGTCACCCAGGTATGTGAGTCAGACTTGAGCAAGTTATAAATGCAGGATATGATCTAGTTATGGCCAGCTGAGCTCAGGCTCCCATACCACCTCACAGTGTAACCAATACCAAAACCAGTATTTAATTTCAACTAGTCTTACCAGATCAAAGACACTGGTGAGGGCAGGAAAGGTTCCCTTACAAAAGAAAAACAAGTTTTTATGTGTTTTGGAAAAGCTTCCCACCAAGAGATGATCAAACTGGTCTTATAGATGGTAAAAGTTCACAGCAAAAGGCTAGCTATAGAAATCAATGTCAGAGTGCTTGCACAGTATGCAAAAGATCCTGGGTTCCCTCTCTAGATCTTGGAGTCAGTATATCTCATTAGCCCTTTTGCTTCCTAGGAATCATTTTAGTTTGACAGAAATCATGTGGGATACTATTTGAAACTTCTAGATAAGAAGCACCTTTACCAAACTAGAGCACAACTTAGTAGCAGTACATAGGATCGATCACAGACAAGGCCTGGACCAGTGACCTGAGACAATTTACTGACACATAATCACTTAGTGTATTTTGACGCTTAATCTGGATTATTAACTTGAAAGCATTTAGAATCAACTGGGAGACACACCTCTGGATATTTCTGGAGAGGTTTAATTGAGGAAGGACCACAGTATTTAATGTGAACAGCACCATCCCATGGTCTGGGGTCCTGAACTGAATAAAAAAGATAATGGAATGCCTGCATTTGGCCCTCTCTGCCTCCTGCAAAGGCAATGTGACCAGGGGCCACACACTCCTGCTGTCTTACCTTCCTCATTATGATGGGCTGCACTCTCAAACTGTCAGGCAAAGTAAACCCTTCCTTCCTTGAGCTGCTTTTGTCATAGCAATTGTCTGTAATGTACCAGTAATTAATGCATACACATGGAGATGATTTTAGGGCTTGTCCTTCTTTTCACTTAACTGGAAGTCTGGACTAGAGAAAAACAAAACAAAAGAAAGTATCTGGGCTGTCTGTCCTTTTCACCTGGCAATTTAAGAGTTAGGAGGTATCTGCTATACAGAGCTGCTTTGGAGTTGATGTCAACGTGAGTGAGCCCCAGTCACACCCATAATCATACAACTAAGGGAGTTCTTGAAATACAAAGTGCTTAATTACATGTACCGATTAGTTGTATGTTATATATACAAAACCTCTTTTTGTTTAATCTTATAAGAGGTAAATGGAATATTATGTTGTCCACGGTGATATCATCAGCTTCTTTGTTTATATTAAAACAAGCTGTACCCAAATTTATTTACAATAGCAACACATAACTAGCATGTTTCCAGATACCTGCCATTATCATAGCCTAGTAAGGTAGTAGTTTATCCTGCGAACACATGGGTTTTCATTCATAAATATCACAGATAACTCACATGGTTATGTCATAAAGTCCAACATTTTCCCCAAGCACGTCACTGTTTTCTTTTTACCTGACCTTACATAATCTGTAAAGTATGGTATAATGACTGAAAAAAAAAAGGTTTCAAAATGAGACAATATAGGTTGAGTTCAAATTCTGGAAGATTACCCATGACCCGTTATCCCTGATCTAATACTATGTAAGTGCCTACTGTATATCACTTAAATAACTTAAAGGGATCAAACATAAAGGTTCATTAAGTTTTCCATAGGTGTTAGAAGTTGTGAACATAAAATGACAGAAATAGTTAAGAGTATGTAGAGCTTTCAAGTCATATAATTTCCACTTACTTTCTCTTTGTTCATAGACTTTCTTTTTTTAAAAAAAAAATCCAAGTTGAACATACATCTTCCTTACTATTTTGTTTGTTTGCTTTTAATGAATGGCCTGTATGTGTGTGTGTGTGTGTGTGTAGCTTGTTTATTTTATAGTAATCTCAATGATTTCTATTATATTCTTGAACCTAAATGTTTCATCTCTATTATGTCTATTAAACCACTTAACAAGGTAAGTTTGGTTCTGCTAGTCATAGGTAGAGAAAAGGTCACTATGAATTAAATATCTTTCTCTGAGAGTTTATTAAAACAAAAAGTCAATAATAACAACAACAACAACAACAAAACATTCCTTTGTAAGTTACTAACCCACAGGAATAAATAATCTGCCAAACTTGTCTGTAGTGGCTTAAAGCCAAACTTTTATTTTGTAAATTGTTTATCTATATTCACTTTCATTAAAATCTTTAGGTACTGCCTTCTCTATAAACAGACTCAGCACTTAAAGTTCATGCCTGAATAGAGGATTGTTCCTGGTTTCCTTTCTAAAGGGAGCTGTGTATTTCATGGGATTGTTTTTAATTATTATGCCATCTCCCCCCTAGTCATATAGTTTCCAGTTTTTAAAATGTGAATTCATAGTATATCTATGTTTGTGCTTTCTTATTCTATTAGTAGTCTCTGTAGTTTTCCTACCTGTGAGATTCATGGTGTCTTTTGTTATCTCACTACCTCTACTGATTCCTAAACTTAAGATATCTTGTATAAATCTCTATAAAATATGTATGAAATTTTACATATAAGTGATAGTATTAAGTACTTTTAAAGATAGCTGTGTAGACATGATCTCATCTCTGGAATTGCACAGTAAAATCTATCAGCTTTAAGTAAGAAAAATGCCAGAAGGAATATAGTACCAAAAACAGAGAATAGAGCTAAGTGACAAGATGCATAGAAACTTAGAATGCTTCTTTAGGTGTACAGATTTTAGTATGTTTATCCTATATTATCTGGTATCCACTTATAAGTGAGTCTGGTATCCACTTATAAGTGAGTATATTCTGCTCCTGGGATACATCACTTGGGATGTCTTTTCTAGATCCTACCATTTGCCTGCAAATTTCATGGTTTCCTTGTTTTCAATTGCTGAGTAGTATTCCACTGTGTAAATGTATCACAATAAACATACTAAAATCTGTACACCTAAAGAAGCTAAGCCAGAAGAAGGTCCCTGGGTGAGATGATCAATCCTCACTCAGAAAGACAAACAGGACGGACATTGGAAGAAGGAAAAAAAACAGGAAACAGGACAGGAGCCTACCACAGAGGGCCTCTGAAAGACTCTACCTAGCAGTGTATCAAAGCAGCTGCTGAGACTCATAATCAAACTTTGGGCAGAGTGCAGGGAATCCTATGAAAGAAGGGGGAGATAGTAAGACCTGATGAGGACAAGAGCTCCACAAGGAGAGCAACAGAACCAAAATATCTGGGCACAGGGGTCTTTCCTGAGACTGATACTCCAACCAAGGACCATTCATAGATATAACCTAGAACCCCTGCTCAGATGTAGCCCATGGCAGCTAGTATCCAAATGAGTGTCCCAGTAAGGGGAACAGGGACTGTCTCTAACATGAACTCAGCTCTTTGACCACTCCTCCTAAGGGGGGAGCAGTCTTGCCAGGCCACACAGGAGGACAATATTGCCAGTCCTGATGAGACCTGATAAGCTAGGGTCAGATGGAAGGAAGGGGAGGAGGACCTCCTCTATCAGTGGACTTGAAGAGGGGAATGGGAGGAGATGAGGGATTGAAGGTGGGATTGGGAGGTAATTAAGGAGGGTGCTACAGCTTGGATACAAAGTGAATAATCTGTAATTAGTATAAAAAATAAAAATTTAATTAAAAAAAGAAACTTAGAATGAAGCAAATGTGTCAATATAAAAGAGTCCATATAGTTGAAAGAGCAAGCCATAGAGATTTATGACCATCTACCTCTCAATACACATTACCTTGAAATTAAATATAATGGTATTAATATTTTACACAATAGCAACTATACACCATTACAAGTTTATTTGAGAGCATCTTAAAAACTGTCAGCCATGAGTAGGACAACTTTATAAAAGCATTGTATGGTCAGGCATGGTGACATACACTTTTTTATTATTCATGTATTCATTTTACATCTCAATCACAGCCTCTTCCCTCCTCTCTTCCCAATCCCACTCTCCTACTTTCTGCCCTCTTTTCCCCACCCTCTCCTCCGGCTTACAAACCCATCCTGACACATCAAGTCACATCAAGATTCTCCCACAGAGGACAGAGAAGGTAGCCCAGCTAGGGGAAAATGATCCAAAAGCCAGCAAGAGAGTCCATGTCAGATATGACACTCCACCTCCCCACCCCCCGCTCCACTTGCTAGGAGACCCACAGGAAATCAAGTTGCCTATCAGTTACACATGTGTTATGGAGGTTTCACCGAGCAGTGGGTTGAAACAGATGCTGAGACACATAGCCAAACATTAGCCGAAGCTCCGGGGTCTTAGAGTGGGGGGAGAATAGATAGTCCTGGAGGAGACAAGAACTCCTCAAGAAGACCAACAGTGTCAACTAACCTGGGCCCACAGGGCCTTACAGAGACTGAAGCACCACTCAAAGAGCATGCATGGACATGCCACAAACTTTTAATCCTGGTACTTAGGAGACAGGCACAGGCAGATCTCTGTGAGTTCAAGGACAGACCAGCCTGGTCTGCATAGCAAGTTTTAGGATAGATAGGTCTATGGAGAGAGACACAATAAAACAAAAGATACACGTATGTATGTATGCATGTATACAGTATTTAAAAGATTGTATACTAGTTGAATAATATAAACCATATGATCTGCTTGATAAGGCTAGGAAAAAAAAACTTTTTTTAAAAGTTCAATTTAAAAGAACCAAAAATTTTGGTGAAATATATTCATTGAGAAAAGCATCATATGACTAAAGTGTAAAGGACATTCAGTACTGTGCAGATCTAAGTACTGTATTACATTTCTGTTACTGTGATAACAACAACCACAAAAAAGCATTTGTTTTGGCTTATGGTTCCAGAGCAAAAGCCCATGATGTCAGGGAAGGCATGGTGGCAAACAGCCAAGGAAGCAAATCTACATTTTTTTAAATCCATACATAGGGAAAAGAAACAGAACTGGAAGTGTGGCAAGGCTATAAATTCTGGAGGCTCAGTCTCAGCCATGTACTTCCTTCTATAAGGCTCCTTCTCCTAAAATTCCTATAACATCTCTAAGCAGCACCAGCAACTAGGGAACAGCAACTAGGGCTTGACCCTGTGAGGACATTGCTCCTTCAAACCATCACAAGTGTATTCTCCCAACCATGTACAGTTCTAAAGTAAAGGAGATAAAGCAGGAGTCCTCATCCTTAAGGAAGAAGTTGCAAGTGAGTAGAGTGCAGCACATTGCAGACAGGAACTGATAAAATCTGCATGAATAATACCTTTTCAGAGGATGATAACTTTGTGTGCATTCGTGGATGTAAACTGACTGTGGTGTTGTAGTCATTTGTTAGACATTTTATATGTGACTGGCAGCTGCTTGAACAAAGAGACCACACCATTCTAACACGTAAAGTTTTCAGCAATATCTTGAGCTCACTGACTCTAACACAGTACTGATAAATGGCTGTATTGCGAGTGATAAAAGAAGTTAAAAATGGAAATGTTAACAACTCAAAAATCTCAACAATTTGACATAAAAATTACTTGGTACTACAGGTGAGCTTAACTATTAAAGAAAACAAGTTCCTAAATAAGAATAAAGACATTCAGTTATTTTATACATGCATCTTAAGAAAGATTGAAATCCTTAAAGTTGGCAGAGTAACCATAATTGTGCAGTATCTATGGATGTCAGTTTCCTTATTCATGAAATAAGAATGGAGTTATAATACACTTAGATGTGATCATACTTTGGTAAGCACAGAGTGTCACAGAGAGCAGTAACTTTAACTCTGTCACTACTAAAGTGAGGCAGTGAAACCAATCATCTAGAACTGCGGGCAGAGTAATAAATGCATGGGTGCAGACTCCAAACAGGAAACTGGTTTTGATGAATTGTGGATACCTGGTGCCAGGGCTATAAAAAGGGAAAATAGCAAGTTCAATGCTCAAAGCATTGCTTGGGAAGCAAGGGTCAAGAAGCCAAACTGCTGATACAAAAAATAAAGGCAAACCCAGAAAAGATACTTGAGGCAACCAGGAATCCCCAGAATAGAGCAGATAGATTAAGCAAATACCTGGAAACATAATGAACAAAATGAAGTTAAACAAGAGGCCAAGTTTGACAGCTTCTAAAGGCTGTCTGGTAATTTGGTACCTCATTTTCAGTGTATTCATATTGCTCTCTGGGAAGACAATCCTGAATCTCTGAAGGACAGATGTCCTGGAGCACGTTTCTTGGGTAAGGGACTGTATGTGGTCAACCAGCTTTTTCTAGAAAAATCCTGGCAATATTGGACAACAATACAAAGCTTTGTCCAACCTATAGACAAATTTCCCTTGGTTTTTATGCTATGTTTTCATGATTAAGCAAACTGTTTTGAAAGTAAAGAGTCTAATAAGGTGTTTATGCACTCATTAGACACTCCATATGTATGATTTCAGATGGAAATGAAAACATTTCCTCTGCTCTTGTGTCTTATGACCTAAATTTACTAACTTACTCCCTTAAGTTAGTTGACAGATAAACTGAAGAAATGTGCATATAAATGCTTCATGTAAATGTTTGGCAAAACACCCCTTTGCATGGGAACAAATTTCTCTCATTGGGTAGGTGTTTGATTTCTATTTCTAAATTCAAGACTTACTACCAGATGTGCAAGCTAGTTGTTAGAAGGGATCATCATGAACCTCAGGCCAGGCTTTCTTAATGATGGAGAAGTGGCATGCTGGTAAAACCAATTCAGCATCGAATTGGTTTTGAGTTTTGGTTTTGGTTTCTTGCAATCATTTTGTACTTCTTATCCAAAGAATTTTGTTCCCCTCAGTTCATGAGAACAGTAATAGGCTATTATGCTAATGGACCATTGGGAATATGTGCCTGCGTATTTCGTAAATTTTGGCCATTTGACAGAGCATTTCTGGTAATTGGATTTACAAATGCTAGCTTTCCAAGTTTGTCATTACATTCAGACATATGTTAAATTTAAATTGGCATAATAACTAAGATGTGTTGATATAAAGATATTGCCATTAAAAATGTCACAGGTATTGGTTGCTTCAAAATGTTTTAGATTTGTTATTAGCATACTAATAAGTAAATGACCAATGTGACATTAATTGTGCACTACCCAGCTTTGTTACTAATGAAGAATAGGTACTAATTAGTTAATACATGTTTATTTAAATGTTAGGGTTTTTTTCACATGGTCAACTTTGTCAAAATAATTGCATTAAGAGTAAGATGAGGAAATTCTAGCACATAGATTTTCAGTCACTCTTAGGGTAGAAGATTAGTCAAGTAATCCTATTTGATAATCTCTTTGTGCTAATAATCCTACAAGCTTAATTCACTGAAGGTTTTAGTCTCTGCCCCATTTAGAAACACATATAACATATAATTAGTTAACCGATCACCATTTTATTCTTTAAAGCATATAAAAAATCTAACAGAAAACTCACATGAAAAGTTATAATTCACAGGAATCCGATAGTTATGTTCAGGAAGATAAATGATTATTCTTTAAAGTGTTACTTTTGTGTTTGTAAGCATTACTGAACTTTGAAGAACTTCAATTCATAGTTTTCTTCAGTGCCAAAATGTGAACATAGAGCCTCACACATCCTGCATACCCAGCCGCCTCAAGATTTTTATATATGTTTTGTGCTTTTCTAATATTGAGAAATGCTAGTCCAATCTTATGCTATATTAAAGTTTAGAATGTAAAGCCTAGAAATATTTAATTGATCATTAATTTTCCACATATGTTGGGTACCTGTGACAAATTTAAGTATCTTTTTATTACATTACCTTTCCATATAACAGGAATAGCAACAATAATAGTGGGGGTGGAGGAGACATTTATTGAAAGTTTCTCCTGTGCGTATGCCCTTCTCAATAATGTTATATTTATTCATATGAGCCTAGCAATTAATTTGAAGTTAGACACCTAGCATTTGCTTATGTATATTGTGATACTCAGTGTTAACCAGGAAGATTACTCTCCCTGGTGCTGAAACTGACAATGGAAAAATAAAACAGTTTCTCTAAGATGTAACTTGCCTTTGAAACTACTCATTGGATAAATGCACATACCTCGAGTAAAGTGTTAAAGGCTGGCAAGGTGGATTGGCAGGTAAAAGGGCCCGCTGCTAAGCCTTCCACCTGAGTTCACTCCCCAGGATCCAAATGATAGAAAGAAAGAAAAAGCTCTCACAAGTTGTCCAATCACCTCCATAGGAATATAGTTCATGCACACAGACACACACACACATTCACATACACACACACATACACACAATTTTAAATGTAATAAAGTTTAAGAAAAATTATCCAAAATGTTTTAAAATAAAGTATTAAATTTTACACATTAGAAACTTCACGTGAGGTCACTTGAGTATTCTGCTTGTTTTTATTTCTAATATATTTTGTTGTAAAATTGTTTATAAGACATAGCAATTTAAAACAAATCAGCATACAGGACACCACGAAATGTTTAAATGTTCAAAAAGTCTGAAAACATAACCACCAGCCAAACAGCTGACTCTTTTCATGTTCGGCAGCATATAAATGAAGGTCTGAGAATTAAAGGATTTGTTTTAAAAATAAATATCTGCAATCATCTTTCTTGGTTTTTTTAAAGTATATTTGATTACAAGTAGTTAGCCTTTATTCAATGCTCATATTAACTTAGAATATAATGAAATTGTTTGTCCATGAAATTGTTTTTCCTAGGAGGATTGCTTTGTTGATCCTGAGTTGGGGTCATATCCAGGGGACAGCTATGTTCTCCTATATCCCCATAAACAGAAGGATGTGAAGTAATGAAACAGGTTCTGCTTAGATAGATGAATCCAATAAGTAATGGCCATTGGTGCATTATACCAGATGCCATCCATGTACATATTCATAACAAGAACAGAACATACTAGACCTGGTAAGGCCTTATCATGTTCTGACAGGGTAGTCTATATTCCTCTTCTCATTAGGAGATCTTAAAATCCAAGGACTTTATGCTCGGATGTGCAACATTTATTCTTGTTCAAACTGTATTCTTGACTAATAGATTCAGAAATCTAATCTAACCTTTGTGTGTTGCTCTTTCTTTTCATAAGTTTACACCTTACCTGAAAGTGCGTATTATATAAAGGTTTCTTGTAGGGCTGGAGTGTACTTAATGGTACAGTGCTTGCTAGCATAAGTAAGGTCCTTGGTTCTGTCTCCAGAAACAAATTTGCAATAATATTTTTAAAGCTACCTCTAAAGTATATTAAGTATTATTAGTTTCATCCAATAAAATATTAACTATTTTCTTCTGTAATGAAAAAGCTTGTTAAGATTCTGTGGCAGCCAAAATAGAAGCAGGAGGAACATTACCAAACTCATTCTATGAAGACACAGTCACATTGATACCTAAACTGCACAAAGACCCTACAAAGAAAGAGAACTTCAGACCAATCTCGCTTATGAATATTGATGCAAAAATACTCAATAAAATACAAACTGAATCCAAGAACACATAAAAGATACCCTCTACCATGACCAAATATGCTTCATCCCAGGCATGCAGGGGTGGTTCAATATACAAAAATTCATCAATGTAATCCACCATGTAAACAAACCGAAAGAAAACACACACACACACACACACATGATTATCTCCTTAGATACCGAAAAAGCATTTGACAAATCCCAACACCCATTCATGTTTAAAGTCTTAGAGAGATCAGGGATACAAGGCACATACATAAACACAGTAAAAGCAGTATACAGCAAGATTATAGCCAACATCAAACTAAATGGAGAGAAACTTAAATCAATCCCACTGAAATCAGGGACAAGGCAAGGCTGCCCACTCTCTCCTTTTCAACATAGTTCTTAAAGTCCTGGTTAGAGCAATAAGACAACTAAAGGGGATCAAAGGGATACAGATGAGAAAGGAAGAAGTCAAAGTATCACTATTCACAGATGATATGATAGTCTACATGAGTGACCCCAAAAATTCAACTAGAGAACTTCAGCTGATAAACATCTTCAGCAAAGTGGCTGGATACAAAATTAACTCAAAAATATCTGAAGCCCTCCTGTATACAAAAGACAAATGGGCTGAGAAATAAATTAGGGAAACAAAACCCTTCACAATAGCCACAAATAACATAAAATGCCTTGGTGTAACTCTATTCAAGCAAGTGAAAGACCTACATGAAAAAAAAAAAAAAACTTCAAATCTCTGAAGAAAGAAATTGAAGAAGATATCAGAAGATGCTCATGGAATGGTAGAATTAACATAGTGAAAATGGCTATCCTGCCAAAAGCAATCTACAGATTCATTGCAATTCCCATCAAAATAACAACACAATTTTTTTTTTACAGACATCGAAAGAACAATTATAAATTTCATATGGAAAAACAAAAAACCAAGAATAGCTAAAACAATCCTCACAATAAAAGATCTTCTGGAGGTATCTCCAGCCCAGATCTCAAGCTGTACTATAGAGCAACAGTAATGAAAATAGCATGGTACTGGCATAGAAACAAACTGGTGGACCAATGGAATCTAATCAAAGACCCGGAAATAAACCCTCATACCTATGGAAACTTGATTTTTGACAAAGAAGTCAAAACCATACAACAGAAAAAAACCAGCATCTTTAACAAATGATGCTGGTCTAATTGGATGTCTACATGTAGAAAAATGCAAATAGAGCCATATTTCTCACCCTGCACAAAGTTAAAGTCCAAGTGGATCAAAGACCTCAACTTAAAAAAGAGACACAATAAACCTATTAGAAGGAAAGGTGGAGAAGAGCCTTGAACTCATTGGCACAGGAGACAACTTCTTGAACAGAATACCAACAGCACAGGCTCTAAGATCAACAATTAATAAATGAGACCTCATGAAACTGAAAAGCTTCTGTTAAGCAAAGGACACTGTCGTCAGAACAAAATGACAGCCTGCAGACTTGGAAAAGATCCTCACCAACCCTATATCTGACAGATGGCTAATATCCAGAATATATAAAGAATTGAAGAAGTTAAACAACAAACCAAGTAATCAAATTAAAAAATGGAGTACAGAGCTAAACAGAGAATTCTCAACAAAGGAATATCGAATGGCAGAGAAACACTTAAAGAAATGCTCAAAATCCTTATTCATCAGGGAAACATAAATCAAAACAAACCTGAGATTTCACCTCACACCATCAGAATGGCTAAGATCAAAAACTCAAGGGATGATGCATGCTGGAAAGGATGTGGAGAAAGGGGAGCCCTCTTCCATTGCTGGTCAGCCACTTTGGAAATCAATCTGGCACTTTCTCAGAAAATTAGGAATAGTGCGACCTCAAGATCCAGCTATACCTCTCCTAGGTATGCCAGAAGATGCCCCACCATTCAGTAAGGACACTTGCTCAACTATGTTTGTAGCAGTTCTAGTTGTAATAGCCAGAATATAGAAACAACCTAGATGTCCCTTAATGGAGGAGTGGATACAGAAAGTGTGGTACATATACACAATGGAATACTACTCAGCTATTAAAAACAAGGAAATGATGAAATTTTCAGGCAGCTGGTGGGAACTAGAAAAGATCATCCTGAGTGAGGTAAGGCAGAAGCGGAAAGACACAATGATATATACTCACTTATAAATGGATATTAGCCATATAATATAAGATAAACATTCTAAAATTAATAGCCCTAAAGAAGCTAAACAAAAAGGAGGACCCTAGGGAGGATGCTTAATCCTCATTCAGAAGGAGAAACAGGATAGATTTCGGAAGTAGTCTCCTACAAGGAACAGAATAGGAGCTTCCACAGAGGACCTCTGAAAGCCTCTGCCCACCAGGGTATCAAAGAACATACTGAGACTCATAGCCAAACTTTGGGCAACGTGCCAGAGTCCTTACAGAAGAAGAGGGAAATAGAAACACCCGTAGAAGACAGGAACTCCACAAGAAGAACAACAGAGCCAAAATACCTGGGCCCAGAGAGGCCTTCAGAGACCAATCCTCCAACTAAGGACCATGTGTGGAGAGGACCTAGACCCCCTGTTTAAATGAAGCCCATTGGCTTCTCAGTTTCCACGTGGGTTCCCTAGTAATGGGTATAGTGGTTGTCTCTGACATAAACTCAGTGGCCAGATCTTTGATCTCTCTTTGACCCCTGGGGGATGCAGCCTTGCCAGGCCACAGAGGAAGATGATGCTGCCAGCCTTGATAAGACCTGATAAGCTAGGATCAGATAGAAAGAGAGAAGGTACTCCCCTGTTAGGGGACTAAGGAAAGGGCATAGGGGGAGAAAGAGGGTGGGTGGAACTGGGAGGAGACAAGCGGGGACAGAAAATGAATAAATTGTAACAAATAAATATATAAATAAAATTAAATTTAAAAAACATTCTGTGGTAGCTCTAATAGAATTGAACCTGTATTTTGTGACTAATGGGCTTATTTCACGTACTGTTTTAACAGGACCTGATTTTGCTATCTAAACGTTTTCAGAGCCTGCTTCTCTTCCTGATTCACTTGCTCTCAGATTGGCACCAACCACTCATTAGCCTGGACCTGTGCTCTGTCTTTCAGTGAAGCCCAACAGATTTTACTTCCTCAGTCTGTCGGGACGTCCAGACAGCCACATCACATGTGTCAGCTAAAATCCTTGTGGGACCTTCTCTGGACTGTTGCCATAATCAGAGAACCTGTCTCTTCACTCAGGTCTCACCTCTCATCTGCTCTTCACACTGACACCAGAAAGATATTTTTAAATGAACAAAATTAACTATATCTAACACACATACATGGTATTTCTCATAATGCCCTCTGCCTTTTACCTGCTCTTTCAGTAATCAGCAAAGCCTTTCACGACCTCTACTTCTGGGACTCTTACTCATTTCTGAGGAACTAATTTCATTTACCTCTTCTTCATGAAGGCTTTTCTAGATCCCTGGTCAGGTTAGCAGAGTGCCCGAGGAACACAAAGCTCAGAGGTCTTGATAAAGTGGGGGGGGGGGGAAATGATTGTAATGCAGGACAAGCCTGATATGTCTTCCTGGCTCCATTGCAGATTGGTTTGTGATTTGAAGAAAATCACTCTAAATGTTAGTTTCTCCTGATATTAACAGCACCTTTTTCAGTGAGTTGGTATCATAATGAAATGAGTTAATTTCATCTGCCACAGTAACTAAGACTTAACAAGAAATTGTGATCTTCTCTCCACCCTGCTTCCACTGCGGCCCTGAATACTTGAGAGATAACTACTCCTGATGCTCATCCTAGCCTTGTCAATGCTTGGTACATACTAGGGAGACCTGTAAAATGAATAAGTACATAACTGAATGCTTAACACCTATAGGCACAATCAAATTAATATTTTTGTCCATTCTATGTCCAGAAAGAATAACTAAGAAATAGCAGTTGGAGACATGAGAGTTAACTTAGATATTAAAAAGCACTTGCTGCTGACCTAAAAGACTAAAGTTCAATTCCCAGAACTCATGTTGGGTTGCTCACATCACTTGTAACTCTGACTCTAGGAAATATGACCCTCTCTTCTGGACACACACACACACACACACACACACACACACACACACACTAAAAACTAACAGTGGACAAAAAATATCTTATATTTTCTTACATAACATCTAAAACTTTTACCTCTGATTTAAACATAACTGAATTATGAAAATCTCAAAATTTAGGTAAAAATCAGGTGACTACAGAGTAACATAACATTAGAATGATGTTTTTTTAACATAGACTTATAGTTTTGTAGTATTTATATATCTGATATGTTAAAGACAATTTTTTGGATAATGTTCTGTTCAATTTTTTCAAAATCTGGTGTGACATATGACTTTCTGTCTTGGTTCTAGGTACATACTGTTAGAAGAAACACATGAATGATAGCTCTCCAGGATATTAATTTGAGAGGGTTAATTTTATTTATTTATTTATTTATTTATTTATTTATTGTTGGTTGGTTGGTTGGTTTTTAGAGACAAGGTTTCTCTGTATTAGAGCTCTGGCTATACTGGAACTTGCTCTGTAGACCAGGATGGCCTTGAACTCACAGAGATCCACTGGCCTCTGCCTCCTGAGTGCTGAGATTAAAGGCATGTGCTACCACTGGCCAGCCAGGGCATTATTATGAAATATGAGACTTGAAAGAGGAGACTATTTAAGTGGTGTATTTGAGAGTATTGTGTGTTATTTCTTCTTGTGTAAACTCAGAACTTGCTTTTTTCATCTCTGCTTTAGACTTCAAACACTGTAGCATTGTACATGTAAAACTCAGTCACCTGCTACTAAAAGAAAGCATAGTTGGAAAGGTGTCAGAGGTCATTCTAAATGTGTCAAGTTGGAGATCTATAAAATTAGTGGTGATAGCCATGCTCAAAACAGCTTAATTTTTTTCCATAGGAACTGTGGAATCATATTATAACAAGTTCATATGCCATGACTTCCAAAACAATAAATTATATAAGCACATTAATAGAGTAACTATTTTTAAAATGAGTAGCAGATCTATAGACTAGTATATACATTAAATATAATAAAGGTATCAATTGCAAAACAGAAAAATGCTTAACTGTCAAGATTTCAGCAACAAGAATATTGAAATATATATTATTTTTCCATTACAAAGTTTAAAAGTAAGCCTCATAATTCTGCCCCATTCTTTTTTTAAATTAAATAACTTTTATATTAATTACAGTTTATTCACTTTATATCCCAGCTGTAGCCCCCTCCATCTTGCCCTCCCAATCCTGCCCTCCCTCCCTCATCTCCTTCTATCTGACCATGGATAGGGGAGGTCCTCCTCCCCTTCCTTCCATCTGACCCTAGCTTATCAGGTCTCATCAGGACTGGCTGTATTGTCCTCCTTTGTGGCCTAGCAAGGCTGCTCCCCCCTCAGGGGAAGGTGATCAAAGAGCTGGCCACTGAGTTCATGTCAGAGACAATCTATATGCCCCTTACTGTGCCCCATTCTTGTTTTGGTTTTAGTTTTAGAAAAGAATTTATATTACCCAGGCTGGCCTCAAACTCACTGTGGATCTGACACCGGCCTTAAAGTCCTGATTCTCCTGCTTCTACTTCCTAAATGCTGAGATTATAGGCATGTGCCACTATGCCTGACTTTTGCTGTTATTGTTCTTTCCTCTCCTGATTCTGTGTTCTCTAGTCATGGAAGCTGCGATGTGAAGATGTGAAGAGAGTCCCATCTTCGCTTTTCTGCCATCTGGGTCCAAGACATATTAGACAGTGTTGAAGCTTGATAGTGTTTACTTCTCTGTGTTGACAGTAGAGTCCTAGTCTCTTCCTCTGATATTGGACCTGACACAAACTGAAGATTGGTAAATGTGCACTCAAGAAACTGTTGAAGAACACAAGAATTCATTAAACTGAAAGAACTGCAGAGTGTCTACTGAAACAAAAATGCAAATCTCACTTCTCAAAGTGCTTATGTGCTAGCATTGTGTCAGTTTCATTGATAATTTGTTTTCATGAGGCCAATCAAGGGATTTCATTTCCATGACAGGAAGTCTAAGCATTTGATAATTGCCAGGATTTTATAACTAATGAAAGCTACAGGAATCTGTGTGTTTCTTACTTTTTCTTTTCCCTAAGAGAGTCTTTTCTCCAGATATCTTGTTCTTATTTTATGATATAATACAGAGAAAGGTAATGATTTGGCCTTGAATTTAAAAAGTGACATTTCTGGACTTCATAGACTTGCATATCTCTCTGAAAAGCACAAACATATCCCATGTGTAGAAAAAAAGATAGGTATGAATGTGGGGGCTGTTGAAGAGGCAATGGAAAGAAAACTAAGAGTTTCCCAGTCCCTTTCTGCTCTTTTTTAGAGGGATGGAATGTAGTGGATTTCTAACTATGCAGAATAAAAGTTATACTACTAACCTCCTCAAAATGACTATGTCCGGAGTTCAACCAGTAAAGCAGAAGCAAGGCCTTCATCATCTAATTCATAGCAGTCTACCTCCTTCCTATTGGTTAATGAGGATGCTAGCAAGCACCTGATGCCACCCAAGTTAATATACCACCCTAGTCAAAGGAAACACAAGAAGCCTAGCCATTTGCTGACTGTATAACATTACCACAATGCCACCTAGGATGGAAAATGAGAAAGAAACAGAATTCCATCTTGGGAACTTTCTGTTAATTTAGACATTTAACATATCAGCCAAAGCTACATCTTAACTAATATGACTGGCTTAATTAAATATTCTATTAAAAGTGGCAGAAGTCACTGGAAAGACTACAGAAAAAAAAGGCTCATTGTCGTACTGTTTCTCTTCTCTTAGGGTGAGGATAAAAACTAGGAAACTAAGAACACTATCATTCGCTTCTATTTAAAGGCTTACTTATAACTTTTTTCAAAGAAATAGCTATGTGGTTATAATATGCCTACACACAAGCAGATTTACTGAACTTGATCAAATAACATTTCAGTCTTAATCTCATATAAACAGAGGAATAAAGAACTCAGTATATAGAAATAGGTTGAATTTTTGTATTCTCTATTTTGTATTATTTTTCAAAGAATGACCACAGAATTTGTAGAAAGTAGGGTTGTTTTCTATGAGAAAGGTTAGAATGCTTCAAATCATTTCTGGCTTTTCATAATTTTTTACCATAATTCTCTTTAAAGTTCTGAGAAATTACTTTCTCAGAAATGGGGAGATAATTCAGTTGATTAAGTACTTGACACATAAATATGAGGAGCTGAAAACCCTGTGAACCCAGAACCCATATGAAAAGCTGGGCATGGTGCTGGACATTTGTAATCCTAACCCCGGGGAAGCCAAAATAGGAAAAAGCCCTCTGGCTCATTGGCCAACCAAACTCAAGTCAAACTCAAGTGAACTCTGGTGTCCTAATTGAATTTCTATCACCATAGAGAACACCACAATCAATGTAGCTTATAAAAGGCAGCATTTAATTTGATGCTCTGGGTTCTGGAAGGTTAAGGTCCATGACCATCATGGCTGAGAACATGGCAGCAGACATTACATTGTGCTGGAGAGGAGAAGTAGCTGAGACCTTCTATCTAATCAACAAGCATGATATGGGAGACGGGGAGGGGGAGGAGTAGGGAGAGAGGAGTGCCAGCTAACTGGCAATGGAATGGGCTTTTAAAACATCACCCACAGTGAAAAACTTCTTCCAACAAGCCAGCACCTCCCAATTCTTCCACTGACTGAAGAACAAGCAGTGAATTTTATGAGCTTATGGGAGCCATGTTCATTCAACCTAACACACCTAGTGAGAGATCTTGTCTCAAAGTAAAGTAAATGACTCCTAAAGAATAATGCCCAAGATTTACTTCTAGCCTCCATACTCATGTGCATGCACACCCACCCAATGTAAAAACACACACACCTACATACATACATACATACACACACACACACACACACACACACACACACACACACACACATATTTTTAAGTAAAAATTGCTAGCTTCTAAGCACTGTTCATAATTACTGTTTCTATCTCATTGATATGGGTAGCAAGAAGCTAAAAACTGATTTATTTAATTGGTGCCATCCCTATCTCCCAACCCCCAGATTTTCTACATTGATCGCAGAGTAGAGGATGTGGTCTGATGAGAATAAAGAAACTGTGGCAGAATAGGGGGAAGTTAGTGACTTTAAACTTGAACCAGTGATAGAGACTAGGAGAGAGAATATTATCTCATCAATGACAAGGATGATTGTGGAGTCATCTGAGTAGAGATTGCAGAGGTGCTGAACCACATATTCTTGCTCACTGGGTGTTCTCCATGTGTGTGCAAGAAAACAGAGACTCTGACAATAGTTTGATCCATTGTTAGGAATTTTCTGGAAATTCACACCATTGTGATAAAAAGTGTCAAAGACATTACTTGGGTGTAGTTAGATTGTTGTGTTATATAATATAAAATAACATGATTTAGTGTAAAGAAATGAGCAATAAGACAAGAGTAGGTAAATTTAGAAATTGTTAAGAGGTATAGATTATTCTGAGACCAGAGAACAAATACATTGGAAATAAGGAATTGTATAATTTAAGGATCAATTTAAGCATCATAGGTATGGGTTTATGGTTTATGATATTGAGCATTGAGGCCATAAAATGTATAGAAAATAGACAAAAAGAGATCAAATATAAGGAAAAGTACAGGTTTCAGAGATGAATATATCAAGAACCCTATAGAGTCTTTAGAAGAGCCAAATGAAAAGGATGGGCCTTGGCTAAAGAGTATATTCTGGCTTAATTGTGGCCAAATTCTTAAAGATGGAGTTTTTATAGCAGAGGAGCATGTAATTGAAATAAGTAACACTGAGCTAAAAATATGCCAACACAGTTCCACATCATATGACATTCCAGTTTTTGGGAGATGACCAACCCTGAATATTTTTCAAGGGAAATCACATGCCACAGGAAAGGATTGACTATTTAATTAAAGTAAATAAGTGGAGCAAATGTCCTAAAGTGAAATTTCTAGAAGTTTCAGTGGGAACTTTTCTAAGAGAAAAAAAAACAAACAAACTGGCTAACAAAGCACAAAGGAGAAGAAAGGTGAGTGGACAGAGTAAATGGCCCGAGTTCCATGCAAGTAGAGTAAACTTAACTTTGAAGTTAGTTGTCTATGGTGTATCTCATCATTCTTAAGGAGATGTAACTAAAGATCTTCCAAAGAAGTATTTATAGGACCAACCCCACAAAAATCCTAGTTTTCCTTTCTTTTTCTTTTCCCTCCAGAGTATACAGTAACTTCACTACCAGTTATCCCCATTTCCTGGAGTTAATTATTTGGTGGAATGTAGAAGCTTGAATATAAATAATAGCGAAACTACCTTTGATATTATCATAAGGAATAAAAAAGTTCCCTTTGTTAGTAAAATCAAAGAGAACTTATTGTCATTTGTTGTTGTTGTTGTTAGCCTCACAGTTCAGAAACGCTTTTCCAATATCACTTAGCTGTACCTTTCTGCATTAGAATTAAATGCTGCTGTCAAGAGGTGCTCCCGCCAAGGGATCTCTAAAACCAAAGAGAAATCCAACACCAGTTTCTGGAGAAAGACATGTAAAGTGTGATGGGCCTCTGAGAATTTGACCGCTTCTACAAGACTACAACAAAATTAAGTGGCACATAGATGGCCCAAATCCCAAGAGACCTTTGAAGAATACAATGTACAAGATGGAGACCAATTTAGAGAATTGTTTGCATGGATCTCAACTTCCAAAGGAATATAGAAATGGAATATTATAGGAAGAAAAAACGCATACTAAAGGAAATTAGCACTGTCATGAAAGGGAGACTAAAATAATATTAAAGGACTTAACTCTCAAATGAATAAATAAATGCAATTTGAAGAGGTCTATCCTTTTACTATTTATTTTTTTAAATTTAATTTTAATTTTGTTTTTTTGTTTGTTTGTTTGTTTTTTAAGACAGGGTTTCTCTGTATAGTCCTGAACATCCTGGTACTTGCTCTGTAGACCAGGCTGGCCTTGAATTTAGAGATCTACCTGCCTCTGCATTTCCAGTGCTGAGATTAAAGGCGTATGCCACCACCTCTCAGCCCTTTCCTATTAATTTTTAAAACATCAATCTTTAATAACTGTTGCTATGCTTGCCAAAATTTCTGATGAGTACTAGTTTCATGGCCATTGTTACTGAGGAATGTTAACTAGTTAAACTTTTGTCGATTAAGAGAAAATATTTTCAAATTATTTTAACCTAAATTCATATAATCTGGTTTTGAATATATATCAATAACCCCAGACTGACTTTTCCAAGCTAGTACCAATTTAATTGAAACAATTTCCAGTGCCTACCATGTGCCAAAACATACATCTGCAGTTGGTCTTCTGTGTTCACAGAGTCTGTATCTATGGATCTAACCATCTTTGGATCAAACATTTTGTAACTGTATCTGAGTGGAATACACCCAGCATCTTTCTCTTTGCTTCTTTAATTGAGGATATATAGAAGCTATTTACCTAATATTTACATTCATTGGGTATTATAAACAATGGAGGGATGATTTAAGGAGTTCAGTTCAATGTATATAATTTATATGCAAATCTGTGCTGTCTCATAGAAAGCTTCATGCATCCATGAATTTTATTTTCCGAGAACCTGCAGTCAATCCCCAACAGATACTGAATGTTGATTTTTATTTCTGGTGGTGGAATTCCACACACTTCAGAGCTGTATTTAATCTCACCCACAGGTAATAAACTAAAGCCCTCTTTTCTTAGACTCATTAAAGGAAAATAATTACTTATAGTAAAACGTCAGCTTAAAGGTAACCCTTTTGTCACAGTAAATGGTCTCAGGCTATCAACTCTATAAAGTACTAAGAAATCTAACACAGTTTAAAAGTGGTAACACAGTTTGAAGTCTAGGCTTAACTAGGCAATTTACAGACTGTGTAGAGTGTTTCAGAGTCCTGGTCACAGCTTTCTTGAAGGAGCAACAATTGTGCCACATATGGGCTCTTCAGATGTTGCAAGCATTTCCTGCAACTGTACAGGAATTCCTTTTTTTTTTTTTTTTTACTATGTTTTTTTTCTTTTTCTTTTTTTAATTTTTATTGACTACACTTTATTCACTTTGTATCCCCCCTGTAGCTCCCTCTCTCCTCCCCTCCCAATCCCACCCTCCTTCCCCTTCTCCACTCATGCCCCTCCCCAAGTCCACTGATAGGGGAGGTCTTCCTTTCCTTCCTTCTGATCCTACTCTATCAGGTCTCATCAGGAGTGGCTGCATTGTCTTCCTCTGTATCCTGGTAAGGCTGCTCCACCCTCAGAGGGAGGTGATCAAAGAGCAGGCCAATCAGTTCATATCAGAGACAGTCCCTGTTCCCATTTCAGGGATTCTTAAACCTAAAATGATCACATGACCTAAAATGATCACATCATATATATATATATATATATATATATATATATGTATATATATATATATATATATACATATATATATATTCTTTCTAGAAAAAAATCCAGACTATCATTTCTGAAGTTAGAGTTACAGCAACTCAGCTCTAAAAATAAAAGGTGTAGTATCCTTGAGTGTAGTACCCGAGGATTCACTAGAAAGATCATGAGTATGAGGTCAGTCATCATATTAGTCTAGGTTTCTCCAATTTAGAATAAAAGCCGAAGAAGCTTCCTTACAAGTGTCCAGAGCAATGCCTCCTCTTCCCCTTAGGGATGACCTGCTTAGTTTATTCAGCCAACAGAGGTTTATAGAGTGCTACTTGTTCTAAGTACTAGAGCCCACAGTGTAGGAGACAGTCCTCCTGTGGGCTTACATTATAGGGCCAGACAAATAACATAAAGTAATCAAACCCAGTGATGATTTCATCAACATTTTTTAAAAGAAATAGGCAAATAGAAAGGAATACTAGCTTTAAAAGCAAGACTGAAGACCAGCAGGACAGATGTTAAATCCTGAAGCTCCAAGACAGTATCTTGTGAACAGTGCAGCGTAGGCTGTGCCCTATAGCTTGGGTAGCCTTTTCCTGGGATGGGTCTGGTCCCAGTTCCATGGCTCTTCTATAGAGTTGCACAGTGCTATTACAGGATTTCCGGGACTGACATTTCACTTGGTTGATATGGCTACCTTCCTGAAGTCTGCACTTACGGGCAAGGCACTATCAAGTTCTCCCAGCAGAGGTTCCAACTGCAGCAGGCTTCTGTCCAGATCCCTATGACTTCTGAAACATCAGTAGAATTTGCCATGATCCCAGAACTTACCTTTTGTTTACGTGGACAACATAAAGGTTTATTGCCAGTTGAAGCCACACCTGGGCCTATGGGAACCAAGCTTGCAGAGGTCCTGTGGCATTTCTCCAGAATCCTTTGACAACATTGGGCTTTTGCAGAATGCCCTTTTCGGGGCTGGAAAGAAGACTTCATGGACAAGAGCTCTTGTTGCTTTTGCCAGTTTGGTTCCTATCATACACAAACCCTGTAACTCCAGCTCTAGGGCATCTGATACCCTAGCCTGGCTGCTGCTACATACAGACACATCAAAATGAAATAAATATTTTGAAATCCCTCCTGAGTGCCTTGGGATCTCACAGAAAAATTCATCCCCAAATGCTCTGTGAAAGGAGGTGCAGCATTTTTGAGTATGGAGATGCCCTCAAAGTCCTTTATTTTTTTGTTGTGTTGCAAAGCTCTGGCTCTCCTTCATGCTGCTAATCTCTTCAGGAAGCAGCTTCTCTGTGGCAACCCTCATTTCTGCTTCATTCCTTCCCAGGCCAGGCTGTTACTTTTCCAAATCTTTCCACTCTGCTTTCTTTTAATTATACATTCTGCCCTTGAGTCCCGACATCGCTCCCTAATCCTGCTATAACCAAGCA
This sequence comes from Psammomys obesus, assembly GCF_907164565.1. Lineage (NCBI taxonomy): Eukaryota > Metazoa > Chordata > Mammalia > Rodentia > Muridae > Psammomys > Psammomys obesus. The sequence goes on from NW_026596256.1 coordinate 6,282,055, forward strand.
GCAGCCTGAATGCTTTTGTTTAGCTGTTTGTTTCCCCAGCCATCCTATGACATCAGAATAACTCATGACATTTTGAACAATATAATCATAATATTATGTTCTTACTATATTATTACAATGTACAGCTCCATAGACCAGACATGTCCTAGCTCTTGCCTAGGTCCCTCATCCTCTCAGCCCTCACCAAAATCATCCACAGTGCTCTCCTCCTAACATTTCAGACTTTTTCTAGACTGCTACTCTAAAATCATCCAGCCTCCACCAGTTTCCAATCCACCTCCACATTTTAAAAAATAGTCATGGTAATAATCTCTTCCTTGTCATCAATTTTTTAAAATTATTTTTTCATCTCTTTAATGAAATTCCTGAGTCAGGTTTATATTATAAAGATGGTTTTCTTTCTGGCAGAGTCACAAGGTGACAGACACATGGCAACAGAGGGGCAGTATACATGTCTGCTTGTTCTCTTATTCTTGAAGAGTTTCCAGGATTCAGTGATGGGGCTTCACCATAAAGGCCTAATCTGTCGCTCATCATCTTCCAAACCACACATCTAAACATCATGACTACATGAAATTCCCATGTTAGAAATGTCTTTCAACAGACTGAATTTCAGCACATGAAGCCTTATGAGACACTCAAAAGTGGCTGTTGTAGGATACAGATGGTTTAAGTTCTTCATTTTGTGTCATCTCAGTCAGGTTTTTCTTTATTCTGTTAATTGCCTATTTGCTGATCAAAAGATTGCCTTGATAACTACCACAGTGACTAAGTGTTTTCTCCTTCTCTCTGTCTCTGCCCCCTGTGTGTGTGTGTCTCTATATCACACCGACTTCTTAGTGTTCACTCTGTCTCTCTGTGTCTGTCTGCCTCCTCCCTTACTCCCCTTTCTCCCTTGATCCAGACACTCAGTAAGTTATATTTGTAAGGGTATGAAGGCATGTATGGAAGGTGAGGCTGTAGCCTGAGTCAGTTGGAAAACTCAGAACAGGCTGCCTAATATAAACCTGTTTCCAATCCAGACTTCTCAAAAAGGCTGTCCTTGCTTTATCAGGCATTTTTCCAGCCATTCTTGCAGTGATATTTTTGCTCTCATTTTGCTATAATTTGCTCTGTGTAGAACTTTTTTTTTGCAACCTTATGAGAAGGCAAACAGGGTCAGAGACTGGCGACAGAGAAAGATGGTTTGCAGAATGTTTGTGGCGCCTTTGCACAGTGAACAGCATGCAGAGTAGGCAGTTGATTAACCTGAGGATCTAGGTCTGGATTCCCGAATGTCATGATTTGATGAGTCCCCAGAACTCATATTTTGTAAGCTTAATCCTCAAGTTCATATGTCAGTGATATTTGGAGGGGGTAATTAGGGATTGATGAAGTCATGAGGATGGTACCTTCATGAAGGCACATTGATAGCTTTATTAAAAAAAAATTCTGAGTTAGCATCCTTCCTCTGCCTTGCACTATGATGCCTCCTTCCTCTGTCACCCTTCTAGACTCCCCAGATTTTAGAACTTTTATAGATAAATCTGTTCTTCATAGATAACTCAGACACAATTGTTCTGCCACAACAACAGAAAGCAGCCTAAGACACGAGACCACAGATCCATTGCTATATCAACAAGGTCCTCTTGGTTCCTAATCCAAAACTCTATGTGAAGACTCTATCATGCAAGTCTGTGAAGAGAAATAATTTTTGTTCATTCTACTGAATGTTTGGATTTGTTTATTTAACCCATAAAGATAATCAAAATGGTATTTTGCTATTGTTTTGGATGTGATAATCTTCTGCCAGAATATTCCAAGAATTGTAGAACTTCCAGCATTTCTGTCCTCCCAGCCATACTAAACACTGGCTGCATCATTTAATTGCTATGGTAACCAAAGCAAGCACCCCTTCCTGTGTGCCAATGCCCTTCATGGTTGGTACTGTCTTGTGGCTGAGATCTGCTGGAAGAGGGTGGAGTTATGAATCTACTTGAGGCTACTTTGGCAGTATGGATATTAGGATTTGAAAGGACCCAAGCTATCAAATACACAAAAGGAAGCAGAGTCCAGTTAAGCAAGTTTAGGGGATCAGAAGTCAGTAACAAAAGCTGGAAACAACTTGCCCTAGTGGTAACTGCCACTTCTGTATATCTCTCCTCATTTTCTTCTATCAGGCATGTCAGCATTTTGTGACCCATCTGTTATATTATGCTTCCTCTGTGTGGGAAACTATGTCGGTAAATCTTATGTGTCAACATGACTAGGTCACATGATGCCCAGTCAGACATTACTCTGTGACAGTGAGTATGTGTTTCGTAGCATTAACATTTGAACTCATAGACTGAGTACAGCAGACAACCTTCTATAATGTGAATGCGCCTCATCCAATCAGCCGAAAGCCTGACTAGAAAAAGAGAGCAAGCCTTCCACAAGAAGAATTCTTCCTGCCCCTCGGCTGGAATGCCAGCTTTTTCCTGACTTCTTACATGAGTTTGAATATCAATTTTTCTGGGGTCTTGAACCCACCTACTTTCGGATGAACACTTTCACCAGTTTTTCTTTTTTCTTTTAATTTTATTTTTATTAATTACAATTTATTCACTTTGTATCCCAGCTGTAGCTCCCTCCCTCATCCCCTCCCAATTCCACCCCTCCCTCGGGTCCATCCCTCCTCTTTTCCTATGCTCCTCCCCCACTCCAATGATAGGGGAGGTTCTCCTTCCCTTCCACCTGACCCTAGTCTATCAGGTCTCATCAGGACTGGCTTCTTTGTCTTCCTCTGTGCACTGGTGAGGCTGCTGCCCCCTCAGGTAACCACATTGACAGATCTCTTGATCTCTGGAGCCACTGACTTCAGAATTGAGATTTATTGGAACTATGTGAACCAATTTCTCATAATTCTACAAATACAGGCAAATATAAACTCACAATATAAATATGCGTAAATAGAAAATGAAGTGAGTTATTTTTCTTTGGAAAATCCTTATTATTATAAATTTGGTACCAAAAAGTGGGATACTGCTTCGACAATGGGTAAAGCTTTTAAACCTGTACCCCCTGAGCAGGATGTTAGTGAGATGTAGATATTAAAGGTCTGGTGAGAACAAGAAGCCTCCTTGTGGAAATTGGAATAATGATGGCTCTTGTTATAATGGGACAAAGTAGTTGGTTGTATTGTGTTCTAATAAATTGTGGTCAGTAGTAGTGAAGTCATGAAATTAAATATTTGTTTGCCTGAGGCGTTTCCTCATCAAAATGCTGAGTATGTAGCCTGACTCCTTTTAACTGTAGTGAATTGCAGAAGAACCAGAATTTAAAGCCATGGGACAGGATAGGTCCTGTCCATACTACACAGAATAAAAGACTACTCAAATAGTTTATTTATTTTATTTTATATGCATTGGTGGTTTGTCTGAATATATGTCTGTGTGAGGGTGTTAGATCTTAGAGTTACAGACAGTTGTGAGCTTCTATGTGGGTGCTGAGGATTGAACTCGGGTCCTCTGGAAGAGCAGTCAGTACTCTTAACTGCTAAGCCCTGAAAGACTATTCAAAAGAGAATTGCAATGGTGTGTCAGGACAATAAGTTGGGCACTGAGGAAATATTAAAGAGGATCTTCAGGTGTCTTAGGTCTTATGGGTCAGATGATAAAACTTACTTGATTGTGAACCTACTTTATATCCTTCTGGAAAAATTACCCTGAAAGACAACCAAAGGGCATTTCTACCACAACCCTGGAAGGCAAGACTGAATCCACTTTGGTTTTTGATTTGGCTTCAGTAAGTAAACGTGCCTCCATCTAGTGCCTCAGGGGTAAGCCACCTTCACAGGGGCAGAGATGCCCACAGGGCCATACTTCCATTCCAATAGGCCTGATAGAAATTTTAATCAAGAAGCATTATTCCCAAGCCTTAAGATCTAATTGCATTTTCCTTGCTAGTGTTTGAAGTTGATGTTATGCTTAGAATCTACAGTGTACTCCCAGGCCCATATGTTTGAACACCTGGTGTTACTGCTTTTGGAGTTTGTGGAGCCTCAAGGAGGTGAGGCCTGGCTAGCAGAAGTGACTCACTGGAGACAGCCCTTTGAATGTAATAAACAGCCCAGGCCTGCGTCAGGCTGTTATAATTGTAGCCTTCTAACATTCTTGCTTCCCCTGCCATGATGGACTATATCACTGTAGACCATGAACCCAAATAGTGCTTTTTTTGAGTTGCTTCTGTTTTTTATCACAATGATGAGAAAAATAATTAATACACTTGCAATCCTACATCCTTGTCTTTTGTATAACTTCTATTGCAAATGTGAGTGCCTACCTTACTCTGTCCACATTTATATTTTTGAAGATGTTGCCTTGTTTGGTTTCATGGTCTTAAAGCTAGAAAGGAATTTTGCTTCAAAATAAACCATATCTCTAGTCTCATCAATGTCTGATTTAGGTATGTTGTGCTATAGACTAAGAGATGATGTGGTGTCAGTTGAGATCTTTGGAGCTTTGGGGGCTGAAAGTGATACATTTTGCATGTGAGTAGGAAATGAATTTTGAGGCCCAGGAATAAAATGCTGTAGATTAAACTGTATAAATTGTACCTTCTCCTCAAATTTTAAAATGTTGGAAGCATGAGGGGTGTACCTGCATGAGGAGGTGACAAATATTAAATAATGTCAGAAAGATAGGACCTTGATTTAATAGAGATGGGACCTTATGAAGAAGGAACACCAGAGCTATCTCTGCTATGTGAGGTCATAGACAAAGCAGTTCTGTGAAAGTACTTGCCACTCTGAGTCTGGCCAGACCCCAGAACTGGCAGAAAACGAGTGTCTCTTGCTTAAGTTATGCAGTCTGTGCTGTTGAGGTATGGCAGTTCAGCTTGGCTGATTCAGAGTCCTGGATTGGTTTCTGGATTTTGGTAACCAACAGAGAATCCATACACAAGGAGTCAAAGTCAAATAACTGAGGCAATGGGAAGAGTCTACACCTACTGTAGGTGAAAGAAGTATTGATGGAGAAGGATGTTGGTAATGTCATCTCAGGGTTTCAGAGCAAGAACTATGGTTGATATTAACAGAAACAGAATGGAAACATTTTAGAAATCTTTGGAGACATCTGAATTATGGGTGTTTACTCTCACATTGTATAACCCTTTTCTTTAAATATGCAAAAATAGTACAGCCAAGGAAATCGCAACTTCTCCCAAGGCTTCAGTGCAAGAGTGCAGCCAACTGCACAGTGGAAACTTGTAAGGACACTGTGGGACATCAGATTGTTGGACTACAGTGTAATTACTGCTGACCTATATAATGCATTAAAGTTCTTCAAGTTTGTGGCTCAGAATAGCTATGTTTCAAAACATACAATGAAGCACAGAAAGTTGAGAGCTGTAGCCTAGACTGGATTTCTCAGTTTTGTGTTTTCTTTGAGAAAGAGATTAAAAGTAAGATGCCATTACATTTTTCTCTTATCTGCAGAATGTCTCCGTTTATGCTTCTTTCCAACTGACATTTATAGTGATCAATAATAGGAAGTTATATGAGTATGGTAAATAAAAATAAACATAAAATATTGTTAACTATATCATATCTGTCACATCAGTGTAAATAGTTATAAATGTCTATCTTAAAAGTAAATGGTCAAAGGAACATTTGAATTTAGCTAAAAACAACATAGGTTTTAATATCTTATTGAATGAACTAAATTGGGAACATAATAAAAACAAAAGAAATTACTTAGAGAAATTTGAGAGTTTTAAAACAAAAGCAAAATGCCAGCTAAACAACAATTGTAGTCGTTGGAGCTCATGAATGAGAAGAACAATGCAGCAGATGACTTCTGGGAAACTGGAGGGAAAGAAATATAAAAATGCTTTATAGATACCATTAAGTGACTGGCTATATAATCCTTCATACTTTGAAACTTTAATTTTATTTGTGGGCTACTTAATAGTAATGATAAATGACATGTCTTGTCCCCCCCCATTCTTGGGAATTATTTTTGGTGTATCACTTTGTTTTTTGTTTTTTTTTTACATATTTTTATTGTGACATAATTCAACATACCATGAATATGAACCATATAAAACGTACAATGCAGTGACTTTTAATATATTCACAAGGTTGTACTTCCACAACCAGTGTCTAATTCTGGAACATTTTTATCAGCCCCCAAAGAAACTCATTGGAAATCACTCTCCATTTCCTGAGCCCCAGCACACTTACTCTCTGGATGTATTTGTCTACAGTAGACACTCCATAAAAGTGAATTAATATAATATATGGCTTTTTGTCCGTCATCTTTCATTTTACATGTAACATACATCAAGATTTTATTCCTTTTTATAACTATGCTGCTTTTTGTTATTCATTTTTCTCCAGGGTCTCAGCTTAATTATGAAAAGTTTCTAGCTGCCTTCCCAATTGAAATACCTCATGTAATAAAATGTCCATAGCTATGAGACTTGACATATGCTTTGATGGCTAGTTTTAATGTCAAATTGACACAAATTAGGATCATCTGAATAGTGGTCCTCAACTGAAGGATTGTTAATTGATATTGGAAGACCCACCTGAAATGCCTGTGGGATCTTCTGCTAGTAGCTCAGATAAAGAAGTCCATGACAGGAGAAAGATGGCTCACCCTTTGGTTGGTTGGTCTTCCCTCTTGATGCTGAGTTGATTTATCTTGTTGCTGCTGTTGCTGCTGCTGCTGCTGATGGTAATGACTGTGGTGGTGATGATGGTGGTAATGATTATGGTGGTGATGATAGTGGTGATGATGATGGTGATGGCAGTGATTATGATAGTGATGATGATGGTGGTGAAGATGATGGTGGTGTTAGTGATGATTATGATGATGACAATAATGGTGATAATGATGATGATAGTAATGGTAGTGATTACGATGGTGTTTATGGTTCCTTCACTAATATTAGAAACAGCATTTCCAGGCCTCTATAGTTGACTACCTGTGGCTCTACAAGAAACCTCTCGGGCTTTTGATAACAGTTGGGGACTGCTGAGGCACCCAAGCTCAAGAACCAAACAGCGGCTAGGTTTTCAGCTCAGGTATGAGACAGCTGTTGTTACTATTTCCATGTTAGCTAATTTAATAAATGTATGTATGCATGGAGGATGTACACATACCCTATCAGTTCTCTTCTTCCAGAGCAGTGGCTCCCAACCTTCCTAAAACTGTAACTGTTTAATACAGTTCCTCATGATGTGGTGACCCCAATCATAAAATTATTTTTGTTGCTACTTCATAACTATAATTTTGCTGTAGTTAGGACTTGTAATATGACTATCTGTGTTTTCTGATGGTCTTAGACAACCCTTGTAAAAGGGTCATTTGACTCCCAAAGGGGTCACAACACACAGGCTGAGAACTGTTGCTCTAGAGTACTCTGACTAATATATTCATTTCGTGGTATTTGAAGAATTTTAAGGAACTCCCACACAGAATAAATACCTACCTCATTGTAGCATAGCACTATTACTACTATTCTTTTTAAACCACTGAGCCTGCAAGAGATGGCTCAGTGGGCAAACACTTTCTGGGGAAGCTTTGAAACCCAAGTATGATCCCAGGAACCCATGTGGACATAGAGGATAGCCAACTACATAAAGCTGATCTCTGACCTCCACACATGCACCATTGTAGGCATGCTACCATCCCTTGCCCCTACACTCACAATTTAGAAATCTAAAAAAAATACTGTGGTGGTGATTTACATGAGATGCCCTCCATAGTCTCAGACATCTAAATGCTTGGTCTTCAGTTTTAGTGGTACTGTTTAAGAAGGCTGAGGAGTTTCAGCCTTGTTGGAAGAAGTATGTAACTGCAGGTGGGCTTTGAGAGTGTAAAGACTTCTGCCACTTCAGGCTCACTCTGTCTGATTACTACTTATGGTTCAAGATAAGAGCTCTCAGCTTCCTGCTCTAGCCACCATGCCTCTCCACAGCCATCATGGACTCTTATCCCTCTGGAACTGTAAGCTCAAATAAACTCTTTCAAGTTATCTTCCTCATAGTGTTTTAATACAGGCCATCTAAAAGCAACCAATACAAATACAATCAGTAAATTTTATCATATTGTTGTAAGAAGTGTTTTGTTTGAAAAAATGTGAAATTCTTAAAAATAAAAAAAAAACATTGATATGTAATTAATTTTTCAATTGGCCAGGTGAGTTCGTCGCTGGTAATAAACCAATAATGAAAAGTTTCAGAATTACAGACCATTATGAGCTGCCAGAGGGAGTCTCTGGGAACTGAACTTGGCTTCTCTTGAAGTACAGGAAGAGCAGGAGGAGCTTGCTACTGCTAAACCATCTCACCAACAATCATTTGTTAAACCCCTAGTTCAACAACATCAGCTCTTTCTCTGGGAAAGGAGAGTCTGTGGTTGTCTCCTGTCTCTGAGGGACCCATTCTTTTACAAGAAGCAGACTTATGAAAAAGTCTTCATGTAAGGGTAGTGATTGAGATATCAATAGAAGGCACAAGGTACAGGTTGGAGCAGAAAGTGAGTGCAAAAGAATCACATCATAGGCTGTATTCTGAAATGTTAAGAAGACTGTATATCCAAAGACAGGAGGCAGGAAAGGAGATGAAATGAAAAGGATCCTAATTATGGGAGCTTAGTGTTACCTAAGTCCAAGACACTCTGTATAAACAGAAACAGCCTGCTTAAGTTCTTTATATTCCCAATGCCATTCAATGCTCACAACAATCATATATTTATGTGCTATTTGTATATCTATTTTACAAGGGATGGAAACAAAGGCACAAAATGGCTCAATAGCTTGTTTCTATTTCTGTAATTAGATAGTGAACTTTGATGGGCCTTGTGAGCAAAGTGGGAAAATTGGAACTTCATCCTGAAAGAGACAGGAATTTGAGGACTGTAAACAAGAAAGTAGCCTGACCCTTTTATTGAACTAGGAGTTTAATAAAATGTCACTCCAGCAGAGATTGAGTAAGAAAAAGGGTTATGCAGCAGTGGCTGAGAGAATAATCATACAGGCATCTAAACCACACAATGGTGGCTACACAAGAGAAGAGGAGGGCCAAATTTGTTATTTAGACTCTTAGAGAGAAAAAAGGCAAAATGTACACACATATTGGAGGAGGCAAAGAAAGCGAGCACAGAGCAATCCCCTGCTTTGTTTCCAATGAAGACTTTGACAGAGGGCACACAGAGGGAAAAGAGGTCATCTGAATGACTGGAAGATTTATTCTGACCACATGTCCACAGGGGAAACATTGTAAACCATCATTTTTAGTTTTGCAGCTGTAGGCAATTGAGTAAGGATCTAACATACCATTTCTAGTTTGCTGAGCAACAGAATCTGCAAAGTCCTTGGCTGCCTTTGGAGCATGAAGGACCTTGATGAGATGGTAGAGTAGAGGGCCAACTTCCTCATTTTGTGGTGACCCCAACCATAAAATTATTTGCTACTTCATAACTGTAATTTTGCTACTGTTAATAATCATAATGTAAATATCTGTGTTTTCCAATGGTCTTAGGCAAGCAAAGAGTTGTTCGACCCCCAAAGGGGTTATGACACACAGGTTGAGAACCACTGCCCTAGAGAGAGATAACTGAGGTCCTGGCTGGCTTTTCAGCTATCACAAATAAGTGACCTTCCTTCCAGGAAGAACACTGAGCCTGAGGAGTGCATAGATCTTACAGTGCTCACCACATTGGGTGTCAGTTATATGATTACCCAATCTAAGAGGCTTCCCAGGGCCTTTCCAGGCTATTAACCATTGAATGCAACTCCAAGGAGCTGGCAGGAATTAAACCTAGAGCCAGAGTCAAACTAGGTCAGGACTCCAGACAGCAGTCAGATGGAATAAAGAAAGCTACCTCCTCCAGCCAATCGTGCATGCACCATTTGGGTCATTGAAATTGTAAACACTGTCTTACTGTGGTGACAAGGTGTTTGATGAAGAAGCAGCTCTTTCTCATGAGTTCTGAGGATGTCCAGGAACATGACCTTCAGCCCTGGACAGAACAAGGGACAGCAGTTTATCAGATGAATCACTCAGAGGAAGAGAACTTAACATACTACACAGGGGTCCATAAAGGTTGGACTTAGCAACAGAACTTGGTCTTGTAGAAACAGTAAAACCTTGGGAAGATGAAGGCATGGCACCCACATACTGAATGTGAACTGACTCCTGCAAGTTGTCCTCTGACTTTCACACATATGCCATATCTATCAGTAAGTGCTAATAGGTAATTTCTACGTCTTCTCTGTTGTGAATGGTTCCCGAATCAACACAGAGTGCAGCTATTTCTTTGACACGGATTTTATTTCTTTTGCATATGTATTCAAAAGTGAGATCACTGGATGACTGGTACTTCTACTTTTAATCTTTTTGAGGAATCTTCATTTATATTGCTTTCCATATGGCTATACTAATTTATATTCCCACCAGCATTGTACAAACATCCCTTCTCTTTACATCTCACCAGCACTTGCTATCTTTAGTCTTTTAGATAAAAACCATTCTTACTGAACTATTTTTCTTCTTCCAAAATCAGAGTTGAAAACAGTGATTCCCACCCCCCCCCATACCCCTAAATACATATTGCAGTAATGGTTAGATTTGAGAACAGACTCCCCGAAAGATTCAGGAGTTTACTGTGGCTCTCACCTACTTCCCTCTTACTTTACAGACAAAGTCTATGCAGGCATCGGTACAGCACCACTACCATTTCCTTACCTTCCCTGTGAGGCCCTGATTTGAGATCTGAATCTGTGTTCTCAAGGCATCCTCAGAAGTGAGAAATATCCAATAGGTATTCCTGTAGTTCAGCATCTTCCTGTAGGAGTTAGGTCCTGAAAGTAGGGCACAGATGAACATAGAATGAGAAGCGAGGAGTCCAGAAGGCCAGGAAAGATCCCCTCAGATGCCGGCAGCTTTTATTTTAGTGAGACTGGCGTGATCTCAGCAGCTCTACAGCTGTCAATGAGATGCCATCGTTAAGCAATTAAGAACACAGCCAGGAGGAAGAAAAACCAAAATAGATGCCCACCGTGTTTCACCAGAAACAGTACACGTAGAAGAACGAGATATATAGTGATTGCTCTTAGAATAAACTGCCTCAAGCTTCAGTAATCGTGGAGAAAGTGCCTAATGCCAGGTGTGTGCTAAAGTGCCCCTCCCCCAGGCAGTCCAGAGACCTCAGATACAGGAAGGGTCAAGAAAGCTTGAAGAATCTGAGCAATCTTTTATTCAATCTTACATTTTTCCCCCTCTTGGATTTCAAGGAACTGACAGTTACAGGAGACCTAAGTGCCATAGTTTCAGTTTCTGACCTTGGCCTCTTTGCTGTTTTTGTAAGACTTGGGCACACTCCAACCCCAGCCTGTGCCTGCTGTTCACATTTGCCTGTTTTTCTAGTTAGCTTTATATGACTACAGAAAGGGTTTATTTTAGCTTGTAAATTATAGTCCATCATCCAGGGGATCCAGGCAGAACTCATGGTAGGAACTGAAAGCAGAAACCACAAAGGTGTGCTGCTTATGGTCAGGTCCTTTTTTTTTTTTTTTTTTTGAGACAGGGTTTTCTGTAGTCTTGGCTGTCTTAGACTTGCTTTGTAAACTAGGCTGGCCTTGAACTCACAGAGATCCACTTGCCTCTTCCTCCCTGAGTGCTGGGAATACAGGCATGTGCCACTAAGCCCAGCTCAGGTACCTTTCTTATCCAGCCTAGGTTCTATTTCGTAGTGGTACCGCCTACAGTGGAATGGACCTCCCTAAATCATTTAATAGTCAAGAAAATACCCCACACACATGCCCATCAGCCAATGTGATGAAGTCAATACTTCTATTGAGGGTCCTTCTTTTTAGGTGTGTCAAAGTTGATCACTAAGATTACATCATACCTGTGACACTTCCTCTGGAGCATGGCTTGGTAATTTCAGAATAATTTTGATTGCCCTTTTCCTTAATGGTACTGAGAGTTATCCCATGCACATTTAACCTCATCACTTGTTCATCTTGAGTGTTCTTTCTAATAGCTGGAGGAGGGAAGTTTTCCTTTGCCTTGATGAGTCCCAGGTGGCATCAGTTACACGGGTAGCATTCAACAAATCTATGATGGATGAATATAAACTACCTGAATCCAGCCAAAGCCGAAGACCAGATGTCACAGACTATGAGAAGCTGTTTCAGCTTTCACAGAACCCACTTCCCCAAGGGCAAAACCACGGAAGCTGGAATGGCCTAAAAAGCTACCACTCTCAATTTTTATTATTTAAGAACTTTAGGAAATTGTTGTCACAGAATGGTAGAAACTCTAATTTATCTTCTGGGAAATACTTTCTTTATCCTGTAGATAAACACATTTAAATTAAACAAAACAATGAAAGGTTACTTGAAAACAGAGCTTGAGGTAAATTTAACAGCCTCTAAAGAGGAAAATATGAATGGGCACAGTGGCCCCTGGCTAAGGAGCACCCCTTTTTGATAGTAGAAGGAAAAGGGAATGAGGCCATTTTTACTTTTTCAAAATTCATGTTTTATAAAGGACAGAATGTGATGTTGCAAATAAATTAGGGCATGGTGATGGTCCACTATACCCTTGTGAATGGGTTCAATATTTTAGTTACTCCAACTGTTTTCTGCAGTCTTTGAGCAGAGGGGACTAGTACTAAAATGAGATTTTTACCTTTCTGGCTTACAAGATGGATAGCTCAGAGTTAAAGTGGCCCTACAATTGAGGTTAAATGCTGAACCCCAACTTGTATGGGAATGTGTTTTCTTTTCTGCAACCTCAAGCATTCATACAAGGGATGCTCACTATCCCAAGCTCTAGAAAAGATTGTCTCTAATGTACTAAGAAATTTTCCTTAAAGAGAACCATGAACACAAATGATTTTATTGTATAGGTCAGCACCACTTAGTTTCTAAGCCTCAAGCAGCAGGCAAAGCCTGTTAGAGGGCTGAAAAATCAGTTACAAATGATATGCTCATCTATTTTAATGCACTGTGCAGTGATCACCACAGGAAGTTATCAAGAATAAAACCAAGCATGACTATAGAGAGAAATGGCTGCACAGGCTGACACGGGTCTTACTATGAAAAGACAATGCAGAGAGAGTAACACAATAGCATCAGGCTGTCCACATTTCTACATAGTGTAAGACGAGTCAAAACTATAGCAGCAGAACACAGTGTTACCTGAAGAAAGAAAGCAATATAACCCACTGAGATAAGCCATGCTAACCATGCTTGGTAGAAGGGTATTGCAACAGGAAAGAAAAAAACAAAAACAAAAACAAAAAAACAGAACCATTTATGTGACTGGAGGAAAAAAAAGGTTCCAAGTTGTTAATACTGCAGGTAAGTGAAGAAATGTGAAGGACAGCAATTTAGCAATTCAAACAAAGCTGAGTAGGCCACAATATGTTGCTGTGTGTAAAACCATTAATATAACTACAACACTAGATAGCTAAGGAGGTATTTCTGGAAATTTATTCAACAAGTAACATAGAAAGGTAAGGTTTTAATATTTCAGTTTTGTAGACAGTCTCATCTGAAGAATGTAAGGACTTTTCATCAAGTGAATCTATTAAAAATGACATCAATGACAATGGAGAACTCAGATCTTTAAATAGATGTATTTGATGGTATTTGCTGAAACATAGGAAACAGTGGAAGAGTACCAGCATCTAAGACTGTGGCTCATAACAAACTATGTTTTATAAAAACTGGCAAAACTTATTAATTTAGAAATAACTATTTGTTAATTGTTCATGATGTTATAAATACCCAGAGTCCCAATGAAAAATGGTTAAGAACCTACATATGGGAAAAGAATTATCTTGGTGTTTGTTGCATGAAGGAACCCAAACAAAACAAAAGTAATTCTTCAAGGTGATTTTTTTTTCTTTTAGTGGAAAGGATGTCAAGAACCCAAACAAAACACACTCCCTAAAAGGCCTCTGTTTTTTATCCCTAACATTTGTGGTGACTGTGTGTCATTCCGTTGTTCGAATTTCGTTGCTCACCTTCACAATTTGATGTCATTGGCTAATTGTGCAACGAAGAGAGAAGGCTCAGAAAATATGGACCCTTGTCGGGCTGACTCTCTTTGACATAAAAATAAAATAACAACAAAACACTTACTTACTCTTGTTTTCTTTCTTGTATAACATTACCAGAAAACTATAAAGTGGAAGGAAAAAAAGAAAGTTAGGAAACTTAATTTCCCCCAGTTTGAGAATTTGTATGCAATGACATAGTCTTTTAATTTCATGTGTGCCTGTAGAGTGAATAAATAAATGAGTGTGATTTCAATACTGACAGATGCAGTAGACCAGCAGGACAAAGAGCAAGGATGAGATATCAAGAGCTCTAAGATAGCCTGTGATTGTTTGGACTGTGCGCTACAGGCTGGACTTCAGAATTGCATTCGTGAGGCAGAAGTTCCTTAGGTGCTCTAGGAAGAATTTCTGATGGGGTTGAAAAATCACACTACTGAAACTGACCCCAAGAACAAAATGACACTAGGTATAACAGCTTTAAAAACTTTTAAAGGAGAAAGCAATAATAGCATCTGTTAAATAATAAATGGTGTATTGTATTTAATACTTGAAAAGAGGAGCATTGAAAAACCAAATAGAATCAAATAGTTTTTCATGTTAAATCTCATAATGAGGGCCTAATGAATGAAAAGGTAGAAAGCAATTCTGTGTTACTAGTACCCACATCTCAGCCTGAATCTGCCAGACGTTTACAGATCGTAGCTCACTCACAGTTTAAGGGCTTAATCCTTGCAAAATGTCTCCCACAATTTTAGACTTTGCCAAAGTGAACTATTCAATTGACCCTTCCTCACAAAAACATTGCCTTTTGTTATATTACTTCTGTTACATTATTTAAAATGGAGCAAAAGTGTTATTCTTAAAAACCAAGGACAAATAGTGAAAAATAATGTAATGAGATGATAGAAACTATTCCTCAATATGTTGAAAGAAACTGTGCTTTTCTTGAGCTTGGCTGAGGTTACTAGGCAAACGGCACAGGTACATGAAGTGAAAGCATGGACACAGAAGACTCACTGAAGACAGTCTGTGATGTGATATACTTACATGGGGAAGTAGGGTGACAAAGAACAGCAGAGTCTTCTTGCCATGCTGAGGAAGAGACGTCTAATTGTAGAACCCAGTTTTGAATCTAAAAGAACTATATTTTGCTGGAAAGTATAAAAATACCTGTGCAAGGAATTTTCAAAGAAAATATTGAGTCATAAAAACACAGTGGAGATTTATAAAGACGTGTAGCAAGTATCAAGTCCTAAAATGACATTTTGTCCTTATTGTTAACACATGTACTCAATAAAGTTGCTTGGGAACTTGATGAAATATTTAAGTTATGAAGAAATTTAAAAACTAAAAAGTGTTCAAGTTGAATAACTTAGAGAGGTGGGGAAGATGAAAATATGAATTGGGAAGTTGTCTTTATCTTTTCTGTTGCTGTGATTAAAAAAAAAATAGCCCAGAAAAAGCAACTGAAGGGAAAAGAGTCTGTTTGCTTCTCAGTTTCAAGTTACTGTCCCTCATTTTGACTACTTAGTGGTAAGGACTTGAAGCAGTTCATCCCATTACAGAGGGCAATGAATCAACATATTCATGCTTACTTGTATTCACCCTGCTTTCTTCACTCTGTATAATTTCCAGAATTCCTTGCCTAGGGAATGTTCTCACCCACAATGGACTGGTCCTTCCACTTCAATTAGCATAACCCAAATAATCCCCCAACAGACAGGCCAACTTAACTAGATAACTGCCTCACTGAGGCTCTTTTCTCAAGTGATTCTACATTGTGCAGAGTTGACAATAAAAGCTAACCATCAGAGGCCTAGCATGAAGAATTGTCTGTTGGGTCTTTGTTTTTATAGCAGAAAGACATTCAAATCATTTGAAGCAGTGAACTCCATGCTTTTCATATTGAACAGGGAGCTTGGGTAGGAAATCCTAAAGCCTCAGATCAGGAGAACTGAAGTGAGTGGACATGCAGTGTTTTGTTAACAAAGGCAGTTTTACCCTACTCTATCCCTCTCCTAGAGAAAGAGAGAGAGCGAGACCTTGTAGAGAGTGTAGCATTAAGTTCAAGGTCTTTGGCTAATCTATAATCACAGAGAAGTTTTGAGTATTCTGCATGGCATAGTAGATCACATAATCATCTGGATCAGTGATTCTCAACCTGTGGGTCATAACTCTTTAGCAAACCTCTGTTTCTAAAAATATTTACATTATGATTCATAACAGTAGCAAAATTATAAAGTAGCAATGAAAATAATGTTATGGTTTTGGGTCACCACAACATAAGGAACTGTAGTAACTGTTGTGGTATTCAGAAGGTTGAGGATCACTAATCTAGATGGTTTAGCTGGGAACAATTTTGCCTCATGCTGGGAAAACCTCTAAGCCATAATCCTTAAGCACAGTTAATTTCTTCTTGGGGGTATCAAAGTTCAATTACTTGGTGCTTTAAAACTGGCAACAACCTGACCATGAATTGAGTTTTTCCACAAAGGAATTCTAAATTCTAAAACAAAAATACTGTATTTATTTGTGTCACTAGATCTTCTAAGGTGGGTTTTTACAAGGAGCTTTTTTCATTTAACCTTGGCTCTTGAAACTCCTTCAGACTGCTCTGTTCATGTTCTCTTGCTGGCTTGATTTGTTTTCACTTGTCCTAAGTCTTATCCCACTGATACCTCACTCTGTAAGCTTTAGATTCTTCCAACACCTACTTTATTTAAGCTTCTTGAACTCTCTAGCTCCCTTCCCATGCCCCTACCTTAGGAAGGAGAATAGTGGAGAAAGAGGCTGTAATCTTCTTTACGCTACTTCCTGCTGAAAAGGGTTGATGGGTTCTTCATAAATTACCAGACTCAGTCCTCAGAAGACCAGCAGTCTAATCAAAGCAGTAGCAACAACACTCTTCAGCAGCAGCAGAACAATTCATTAGAAGCGGCAAGATTCTGACCAAATGGCACAAGTCTGCCAAAGTGGCAAAACTCTCCCAAAGCAGCAAGAGAGGTTATCTGGTTCATTTCTGTCTTCAAAGACTGTGAACCGAATCGTCACGATGCAAAAGCATCTTCCCTTGAACAAGGTAGTTTCCACCTGACAAACATCACTCGACTTTTCACAGGAGTTGTTTTCTGCAGGGGCTGTTCTCTTCCCTCCCCCCAGGGAAAAATAGTCCCACATTTGGAACCAAGACCAAAAAAAAAAAAAAAAAAAAAAAACACAAAAACACAAAAAAACAAAACAAACAGACAAAAAAAACATGTTCATATGATAGAACTGAGTTCCCCAAAAAACCCCAGAAACTTCCACTTCATCACTCCACAAATGAATGCTGTCATGTCCATACCTCTCCCAGCAATTTCAAAATGCTTACTTTATTCACTTCCTGATGATCAGATCATGGAAGCAAAAAGCCAGTTCAAATACAGATAGTAATAACATCATTACATTTGGGCCACAAATTTGGCTCTGATTTGAGCCAACAAAAATAATACACTTCTCAGAATACATGGTGGTGGAGAGAACATTGTATTTTTAGAGAAACAAATTTTTTTCTGCCATTAAGTTCTGAATGAAGTTCCTCATGTTTTGTTGCACTGAAAAATTACCTCTAAATTAAAAATTTTTTTTTCTAAAAAAGTCTTTCTCTCCAATATAAGCCAAGATCAGAGCTCTAGCTGGAGAGATGGCTGAATACTTAAGAGAACTTTGAGCTTTGCAGAGGTTGGGGTTAGGTTCCTAGCATCCACAGAACAGTTTACACCTGAGTTGTAACTCCAGTTCGAAGGGACCCTGATGGCCTCTTTTGGCTTCTGCAAGCACTGCATGCATGTGGTACACATACACACATGCAGGCAAAACACTCACCTGTAGAACAAAAATAAATAAATCTAAAAACTCAAAATGGAGATACAACATAAGGAGAACTCAGTGAGAATCTGGAAAACAAGACAAACAGGATCACAGGTGTTTTGGGGTGATCTAGCTCAACCCGTAGAGGAAACACAGAGATTCAATCCTCTTTTTGACTCTGTCAACTAGGATTTGGGTATAAATTGTTAGTCTGTGGCCACTCTGTCCATAATTGTGTCTCTCAAATATTTTATAAAAGGAACAGTTTTCCAACTCTCCCTTTTATGCCCCATTATCTTTCCCACTTTGTTCTGCAACACATCTACTTCTCCGTCTTGCTTTGCCCTTTTAGTGATTCTACATTACCTCAAAAATGATCATGAGAAGCAGAATCCTCCTCAGAAGATGGAGAGGGGCAGAAGATGGGCCAGAAATATGAATATGATATGTTCTTGGCAAGGAGGTTAGTGGTTATATGCACTGCCATCTATTATATGCGTTATATGCACCCATTCACACACACACACACACACACACACACACACACACACACACACACAC
>NW_026596256.1:6300516-6405925 GCF_907164565.1 Psammomys obesus
ACACACACACACACACACACACACACACACACACACACACACACACAGTCTCTGCTAAATTTCATAATAATTTTGTAGTAGTTGGGTTTTTTCCCATCTGCAAAACCAGGAAATAAGTCCAGAGAGTTTGTGGCTTCTGTTCAACGATTCACAGAGGATAAATGGCTCAGCTGAAAGTGTGAGCCCTAGTCTAGGAAGGACCTAGAAGGCAAGTTGTCTATGTGATAGGTCAAGGAGAAATCTTTTTCCTCTGAAGGTCAGATGAAAGTCATAATTTTGATATTCTCTTACCAAAGCAGAGGGACCTACTAAAGTTACCAGAAACTCAGGTTGTTTCTCACTACTTATCTCTATTTGTCAAAAAACTGGGGAGACAGGAATTGGTAAAGGAAATGGGTGTATTTATAATTTGGTCCAGAGTGTAAAAGTAAATGTTCTTAGCTTCTCTCTGCCCCACAACTCCTGTATTCATGCTGTAGAAAGGCTGAAATAAAAACCAGAAACTAGGTGTCCACAGCTTCAGTTGTGTAATGGGTATCAGAGCTGTGAGATAGTAAGTGTTTTCCTTGCAGACAGTTTCTCCTTTGGCAGCGATGCTCAGACACCAGGGCAACAGGGGTCAGTCCATTTTTGCTGCCATTGTAGGAGTTTCTGGAGATTTTTTTTTAAAGAACCCAATTACCCTGTTACAATATATTGGATTCCCACTCATCTAAGTAGCGGTTTGTACACTTCATGGGAGACTGGGAAGTATTCACATGGGCATTGTTTTTAGACTAACGGCAGATGTATAGAAGAACAGGGAACAATCATTACATGCATATTCAAGAGTGAAGTCATTAATTACATTCTTACCTTTACCATTAATGTATGTCTGATAACAATTCTGTATTTTGTGGTCCTCATAACTTCAGCTTCAATGATTTGTCAGAGAATTCAGAAAAGCTCTTAAACTCACAATTATAGCTCATTCCAGCAAAAGTGCACCTATTAACATCAGCAAAGACAGAAGGCTCACAGAGCAGAAACCAAGGAAGTATGGATAAGACTCCAGATGTCCTTTCTCTCTGGACTCTGCCTGTTTTGTGAAATTTTATTGGTCCACGGGTATGCTTCTTTTTAATTGCATTGACCATGTCTACGTTTTGTGTGACAGTGGCAAAGCTGCATTGCATAGAGTTTCAAGAGCCCATGTGCCCTGTAAAGTCTGAAATATTACCTTGCTCCTCACAGGAAAAGATCTGCCAACCCTCACTCAGAGAGTAAACTAAAATTGGCATAAGTACTGGTGATGTGGGTTTTGTCTTAAGGCATCAGTTTTTCTGTTGGTAAGTCTGTGTCCTTGAACCAAACCCTTAATTTCCTGTCCCTGTTTCTTATCGAGAAGGGCAAAAATGTGGTCTTGTTGCTTGCCTGCCTTTGTCTAAATCAGTTATAGTCAGGTATTAGACCTCTAATGCCTGAAAAACATACACTTCATATACTTTTTGTTACAAAAGATTGTCTATAGAAAATTAGAACCCTCCTCCATGGACTTCTATCTATTATTTTAAAGCAGTAAAAATTATACACATCACTGAACTGACATTTCTGCTCACCACAGAGTTGGAGGCCACATAAGGTCCTTTCTTTAAAATCTATGAAATAAAACAGGAAGTGATAAAAAGAGATGAAAACTTCATTCTTAAAAACCCTTATTAGACGACCCACTCATGCACACCCCATTCAGAAAAGCAGGCTCTTAAGGTGGCTCCAGAGACCTCACCCAAGTCCTGCTAACCAGCATCAGAAGATCTTCATTTGAGATTTAACAACCCAAAAGTAGGAATATGTTAAGGAAGACTCTAATAGCAGTGGCAGATTGAAAACCACAACACCATCATTCTGTAGCACTGTAACACATTCTGTAGGAGGTAGAGTCTCTTTATTTCCTGAGTCTTACATGCTGTGTAATATTTAACTTCTAGAATTGAAAGGCTTTGTGTCCCTGGTCTTTGTTCTTTCAGAATGTACCCCAGACTATCTTACCAAGGAAGGTTGTCTAGCACATGAGAGGAGGAGACATCAAGTGATGGAGATAGAGGCTGCCAGAGACAGCCATATCAGCTAACAATCAGGAGAGATAGGTCAAGGCAAAAGCTCTTGAATTAGTTATTTTTATGTTGCTGTGATAAAACACCATGAGAGAGACAATTTACAGAGAAAAGAATTTATTTGGCCATATGGTTTCACAGGAATAAGAGTCCTTCACAGAGATTATTGAGGCAGGAAGACACACCTTTAACTCAGATATAATCTGGCCCATGCTTTCTACTAGAAGCCTATATAAAGACATAGTAGCAGGAAGCTTTGCTTTTTACCTGCTTGCTCTCACCTTGTCAGCAAGTCTATTTTTTCACTGCTATCAAAGCCTACTTCTACAGGATTCTAACACACTGAAGACCAGATGAGATATATAGCCTTGTAGACAGAACAGCTACTGACTTCTTAGACCTTCCATTCATAGACAGCCATTGTTGAACTAGCTGGGCCACAGCCTGTAAGTCACTCTTACATACATACATGCATACATACATACATACATACATACATACATACATACATACATACATATATGTGTGGTGTATATATACATAGGAGAGAGATAGAGAGAAGAAGGGAGGAAGGGAGGGAGAGAAGATTCATTCTGTAACTTCTGTTACTCTAGAGATCCCTAATACATCCAGTGTAGTTATTTGAATAAGAACAGCCCCCACAGGGTCATATACCAGAATGCTTGATCATTAGGGAATGGTGCTACTTGAGAGGGATTAAAAGATGTGGCTTTTTAAGACTAGGTGTGACCTTGCTCTGGTTAGGCTTTGGGATTTCAAAAAATCAATCCAGGCTTAGTGTGTCTGCTCTTCCTGTTACCTGTGGATCTGTATGTAGAACTCTCAGCTACTTCTCCAGTACCATGTCTGCCTACATACCACCTTGCTCCCTGGCATGATGACAATGGACTAAGCCTCTAAATCTGTAAGCAAGCTGAAATCAAATGGTTTCCTTTATAAGAGTTGCCATAGTCATGGTATCTCTTCACAGCAATAGAACACTGACTAAGACACCCAGCATGTCCAGAATATCCTACTGATGACATTTTTTTTAACAAAACAATTAAATAGTTCCTGTTTCCAGTGCTGAGCACTAAGGGATCTTTATTTAAACACTTTGTACTTGCTAGGCACAATTTATAAAGTTATAATAGCTAACTTAGTTAAAATTCGCTAATGACTAACTTTTATAGTACTTGAAGTCCTTGCTAGAGCAATAAGACAATTAAAGGATATCAAGGAGATTCAGTTCAGAAAGGAAGAAGTCGAAGTATCACTATTTGCAGATGATATGATAGTATACATGAGTGACCAAAAAATTTTATCAGGGAACTCCTACAGCTGATAAACACCACTAGCCAAGTAGCAGGATACAAAATCAACTAAAAAAAAAAATCAGTAGCCTTCCTGCATACAAAAGACAAACAAGCTGAGAAAGAAATTAGGAAAACAACATCCTTAACAATAGCCACAAATAACGTGCAATACCTTGCTATAACTCTAACCAAGCAAGTGAAAGACCTATATGAAAAAAAAATATTCAGTCTCTGAAGAAAGAAATAGAAGAAGATATCAGAAGATGGAAATATCTCCCATGCTCATGGCTTGGCAGGATTAACATAGTAAAATGGTCATTTTACCAAAAGCAAGCTACAGATTCAATGCAATTCTCATCAAATTACCAACACAATTCTTTACTGACCTTGAAAGAAAAATTCTTAACTTCATACAGAATAACAAGAAACCTAGAATAGCTAAAACAATCCTTTACAATAAAAGATCTTCTGGAGAGATACTTCAATCCCTGATCTCAAGCTGTACTATAGAGCAACAGTAATAAAAACTGCATGGTACTGACAGAGAAACAGACTGGTGGACCAA
The DNA here is from genome assembly GCF_907164565.1 of Psammomys obesus. NCBI lineage: Eukaryota > Metazoa > Chordata > Mammalia > Rodentia > Muridae > Psammomys > Psammomys obesus. The sequence continues at coordinate 6,304,491 of NW_026596256.1, forward strand.
TGGAATCGAACAGAAGACCCAGAAATAAACTCACACACTTGTGGACACCTGACAATAATGACAAAACCATACAATGGAAAAAAGATAGCATCTTCAACAAATGGTGCTGGTCTAACTGGATGTCTACATGTAGAAAAATGCAAATAGATACATACATATCACCCTGCACAAAACTAAAATCCAAGTGGATCAAAGACCTCAATAAAAATGGACATACTAAACCTGTTAGAAGAAGAAGTGGAGAAAAGCCTTGAACTCATTGGCACAGGAGACAACTTCCTGAACAGAACACCAACAGCACAGACTCTAAGATCAACAATCAATAAATGGGACTTCAAGAAACTGAAAAGCTTCTGTAAAGCAAAGGACACTGTCGTCAGAAAAAAACTACAGCCTACAGGTTGGGAAAGGATTGTCATCAACCCTATATCTGACAGATGGCTAATATCCAGAATATATAAAGAATTTGAGAAGTTAAACAGCAACAAATCAATTAACCCAATTAAAAAATGGGGGGTAGAGAGCTAAACAGAGAATTCTCAAAAGAGGAACATCGAATGACAAAGAAACACCTAAAGAAATGCTCAACATAGTCATCAGGGAAATGCAAATCAATGCGACCCTGAGATTTCATCTTACACCCATCAGAAATGGCTAAGATAAAAATCTCAAGTGACAACACATGCTGGAGAGGTTGTGGAGAAAGAGGAACCCTGCTCCATTGCTGGTGGGAATGTAAACTCGTACAACCACTTTGGAAATCAATCTGACACTTTCTCAAACAATTAGGAATAGTGCTACCTCAAGATCCAGCTATACCACTCCTAGGCATATATCCAAAAGATGCTCAAGTATACAACAAGGACATTTGCACAACCATGTTTGTAGCAGCTTTGTAGCAAGAAGCTGGAAACAACCCAGATGTTCCTAAATTGAGGAATGGATACAGAAATTGTGGTACATTTACACAATAGAATACTACTCAACAATTAAAAACAAGGAAATCCCAGAAGCAGAAAGACACCCATGGTATATACTCACTTATAAGTGGATATTAGACATATGATATAGGATGATCATACTAAAATCTGTACACCTAAGGAAGCCAATCAAGAAGGAGGACCTTGGGTAAGATGCTCAGTCTTCATTCAGAAAGGCAAATGGTATGGACATTGGAAGAGGGAGAAAACAGGGAACAGGACAGGAGCTTACCACAGAGGGCCTCTGAAAGACTCTACCCAGCAAGATATCAAAGCAGATGCTGAGACTCATAGCCAAACTTTTGTCAGAGTGCTGGGAATCTTATGAAAGAAGGGGGAGATACAAAGACCTGGAGGGGCCAGGAGCTCCACAAGGAGAGTAGCAGAACCAAAAAATCTGGGCAAAGGGTCTTTTGTGAGACTGATGCTCCAAACAAGGACCATGCATGGAGATAACCTAGAACCCCTGCACAGTTTTAGCCCATGGCAGCTCAGTGTCCAAGAGGGTTCCCCAGTAATAGGAACAGGGACTATCTCTGACATGAATGTATGGGCTGGTTCTTTGGTCACCTCTACCTGAGGGGAGAACAGCCTTACCAGTCCACAGAGGAAGACAAAGAAGCCAGTCCTGATGAGACCTGATAAGCTAAGGAAAGATTGAAGGGGAGGAGGACCTCCCCTATCATTGGAGTGGGGAAGAGACATAGGAGAAGAAGAGGGAGAAAGGGTAGAATTGGGAGGATTTGGAGGGGGCTACAGCTAGAATACAAAGTGAATAAACTGTAATTAATAAAAATAAAATTAAAATTAAAAAAGAAACAATCTCATCAAAAGCACAGAAATTATTTTAATCATTGTTATTTATGCAGTTTCTTTAATAATCATGTACTATAGCTACTTAATTAATACACTATCGTTTTTTAAAATAAGTAGTATTTTAAGCTATAAAACAAAGCTATCATGATAAAACTGTAAAAGATTGGTGGGGCTGAGAAGGGCTGTCAACAAGTGGCCTGTTTGTGTAAGTCAACTGTTTTGGAATGCACCCAGGTCTCTTAGGCTTGTAGTAATTATGGCTCCCTCGCCCCCCAGTAAGGATGTGATTGAGTAGTTGTACCAGAGACCTGCAGAGCAGAGTAGTGGCAACAGAAGCCAAAGGCCGGTAGTGCCTGGCATTTTTATTTTCTGAAATGCTACAGAAAAAGTCTGCTAATTATTGATATATTTAAATATGATTAAGAATCTACCACTTCTGGGCATGGTTGTGCACCCCTGTAATCCCAGAACTCAGGGAGGCAGAGGCAGGCATATCTCCATGAGTTTGAGGTCAGCCTGGCCTACAAATCAAGTCCAGGATAACCAATGCTACACAGAGAAACTGTGTCTGAAAAATTAAAAAAGAAAAAAAGATGCCAACATTTTGTTTATTTACCATATTCAGGGAGCTTTGATAGACATGGCTTGTATTACTCAGAGTTCTCCAAAGAGTTCACACACACATGCACGTCCATATACAAAAGCCATATATACAAAAACACACATATATAAATATATAAATACGTATATGTGTATAGACATATATATGTATGTATGTCTATACATATATACATATACTTGTATATGTGTGAGTATATACGTATATGTACATATAGCTATATAGATATACATTATGCTTTTGAAAACTCTAACACCAGATCTAATGTAAGCACTGAATGAGATCACTGCTTTGTACTTGTGTGTACAGTATGCATGATGTTATAGATAGCATAACCTCCCCGTGACTCAACTATCATACATTAAATCAATATGTGATAGATTAACCAAACAAAATGTTTCAAGGTGGTGTGTTAACTCAAATGGGTAAAAACTCTCAAAGTCCCAAGGCAATGAAATTGTTGCTGACAGGAGTTGGACATTTTCATTTATGAAATATAATCTTCATTAAATATCTAGATTCAAAACAAATGTCCAATTATTAATAAACTCTTTTTTTTTTTTTTTTTTTTGCTAGTTGTTGCCTTTTCTTTGCTCTCTCTTTTTACTTCTGTATTAGTGATTTTTTTTCTGTTTCTGTAATAAAACACCATGGCCAAGGACAACTTTCAGAAGAAAAACTTCTCTTTTGGCCCCTGATTCCAGAGGGTGAGAGACCATCACAGCAGAGACAGAACAGCAGCAAATAGCATGCAGCAGGCATGGCAGGAGGAACAAGCAGGCAAGAACTCAAAACCTGAACATAAATCAGGAAGCACAGAAAGCATACTGGAAATGGATTTTAATCTCAAAGCTCATCCTTTGTGATATATTTTCTCTAGCAAGGCTGTACTACCTTAACCCTCCTCAAACATGCAAACAACTTGAAATGAAATGTTCAAATTCCTGAGTCTCTGGGGGAGTTGAAACCACTGTAATAAACACCCTTAATACTTTTGAGTATCTACTACTAATCTCAAACTGTATCTTGCTGTTAAAAAGTTGTTCACATGGCTGGGCCTGGTGGCTCATGTGTTTAATCCCAGAAGTTGGAAGGCAGAGGCAGGCAGATCTGTGAGTTTGAGGTTAGCCTGGTCTATACAGTGAGTTTTAGGATAGCAGGGCTACACAGAGAAATCCTGCACATCATGATACTGTGAAAATATTTGGGAAATAAAAGAAAAGTAAATTTGGATAAGTTAAAACTAATTATTTTAATTTTCTAGTTCCATGTGTAATTAGTTATGATAACTAGCTCAGAAATATGAACCAAGAAGTTTTTCCCAACACTCATTTTTCAGGACTATAAGGGAGCATACTCTCCTTGTCTCAGATAATTTGACTTGTTACGGATTTAAAGTTTTTTATAGGTCACACAATACATTTTGCATATATACCTATAAGCAAGGCTTGTATGAATCATTAGAATTTTGCTTGCATAATGGAAAGTATCTAGAAATTCATGCTTGAGGATACTAAATAGAAAATATATGGTTTGGCTTCTTAGCCGGCTAGTCAACACCAGTGAAACATGAACATGTATATGTAATGTTTGTCAACCCAATAGCTAGGTGGAACATAAGCAGAAATGAAAATTTCAATCCATTCTGCCAAAATCATGCTCCCATCATCCTCAAAGTCTGTCTGGTCCCAACACTCAAACTAGTGCCAACTACAGTCATAATATGCCTGAAGTGTTCTTTAATCATCAACTAAGGCTTGAGATTACATATTTATTTATTTTTTATGGAGAGGGATATGGTGTGCCATGGCATGCATATGGAGTATGAAGACAACTTACAAAAGTCTGTTCTCTCCTTTCACCATGCAGTTCTTGGGGATGGAACTCAGGTCATCAGGCTTGGAAGCAGTGTCTTTATTCACTGAGTCATCTCATTGGCGCATAAATGATACATCTCATCTCATTTTTGTTTTTGTTGTTGTTTTGCTGGCGTCATACAAACCAAGGACATTTAGGAAGAGGGGATTTTAATTGAGAAAAAGCCTTTATCAGAATAGCTGGTAGACAAGACCATGGGAGAAATATCTTGATTAATGTTTTGCATGGAGGGGACTAGGCCTCTGTGGGTAGTGCCAGCATTGGGTTTTAGAAGAAAGGAAACCAGGAAAACCATGCTGAATAAACCAGTAATCAGCACTCTTCCATGGCCTTTGCTTCAATTCCTGCCTCCAGGTTCCTGCCTAAGTTCCTGTCTAAAGGGATATGTAAGCCAAATAAACCTTTTTTCCCCTACATTGTTTTTGGTCATAGTGTTTATCAGTGCAATAGAAACCAAACTAAGATATTTGGCAACACCACCATGGACACCACTCTGCCCATTTTGGCCCATGAACATTTGTTTTCAACACAGACCATGTTTTCTCTAAGGAGTGAGGTCCATTTCCCATGACTACAGTCTTGTCATTTTTATTTAGTTCTATACAGTTAACTAATAATATTTATGGATTCTAAATTAGTCAACTTGAGCTGAATAAAGAAATCCCTTTTAATTTTCACACTCCTGTCCTTGAGCATATCACAAGTCTTTGGGAGGGATATTTTTCCACCTCTTTATCAAGAATTCAAGTAACTTTCCTGAAATATCTGTACATATTGAGTGACTTCCCACTACTTCTGAGAGTAACTCAGGTGTCTTTGTGCTTCAGCCATCTGAAGCTAAGCACTTTTTCTTTAGTGGAAGGATGCAAGTCTGAAAATTACTGCAGTTTAATGTCTAACAACTTATTGCCGTTCTCTGCAAGCTCAGACATTTTCCGCATCACACAGAGAACAAATGTAGCTAAGTGTTAATTAAAAAGAACATCTTGAGTGTAAACATTAAAAATTGATCACCTTCTGTGAGCAATTTAATTTATGAACATTAACATATTCTAAGCTGATGTCTTGAATTTCAGTAGAGCATCTCCACTGCATGTGAAGGGGAAGACGGAAGAAACTCTGACATGAACATATTCAAACCTCTGGTTTTCCATTCACAGATGTGCAGACTCTGGGAGCAGAGCAGCCCCTTCAGCAGGGCCCTGAGAACAGCAGCTGTAGAAACAGTAAGCTCCCCAGCATCTCGGCCTCCTCGATTCACATAATCAGCCCCAACACCACTGTAATCATTTTTGGCAAAGTGGGAGAGCCTTGGTGTGGCTCTGGCAGCCTTTCTTTCCTTTTGCATTCCACTAAAACATTAATGAATATATTTATTTATTGAATTTTCAGCTTGTTCAGTAAGGTGTAGCAGAATGTGTATATGAGAAAATAGAAAAAAAATAAATTTCATTGTCAGAGTCAGCCAAAATCATTTATAATTAATTAAGAATTAATTAATTAATTAGTGAGAAAAATGTCACTTAATTTTAAAGTCTCCTGTTAATGCCTTGACCCCAACAGCACATTTAGAAAGTGTTATAAATTATAGTAGACTTAATTCTGTTCAAAATTTTAAAATAATGATTTATTGGTCCCTTAGAATTCTGTACCTTTCATTGGGTGCTTTCCCTGTTCCCTTGGAGCCTGGTGGCCTAGAACCTCTCTGATGCTCCCTGGCTGCTCAGAGATTGTTCCAGATCATTCCGGAGCTTTATTTCCAGCTTCCCATCTAATTTATATCTAATCCATGCTCCACTCTAGTCCTTTAGCATATCGCTCTTAGAGGAATGATGATTTGTTTGTCTGTGGTAAGATGTTTTTGGTTTACCACAATAGTGCAAGGAGATACCAACATCTCTATTCTCAGACATCATTAAGTGTTATCAACATTGAAAGATGGAGATTCTCCATAATCATAATGCTTAGATAGTTACCCCACAGAATTCTGTTTGCTTTATTTGTATGCTGTCTCATGGGTAATCTTCATGTAGACAAAATGTAAATAAGTTCAGATAAATTCTTAAATATATTTATCTTTAAAAAGCCAAGAGAGGGTTTCTTATTGTTTTTGTTGTGAACCTAACCTTTAACTGCTGAGCCATCTCCCCAGCCCAAGAGAGAGTTTCTTAATGGGCTTAGGGAAGAATCATTCCCTTTTATTTCACATATCAAATAAGGTAATAGTATGCCTTAGTTTGGCTTCTATTGCTGTGAAGAGACAGAATGGCCTCAATTGATTCATGTGTTTGAATGACTGTCTTATAGCGAATAACATTATTAAGAGGTGTGGCCTAAGATAAAAAAAACTTAAGTGACAACACATGCTATTGAGGATGTGGAGAAAGGGGAACACTCCTCCATTCCTGGTGGGAGTGCAAACTTATACAACCATTTTGGAACTCAATCTGGAGCTTTCTCAGAAAATTGGAACTAGCCATACCTCAAGATCCAGCTATACCACTCCTGGGCATACACCCAAAAGATGCTCCGTCATACAGTAAAGACATCTGCTCAACCATGTTCATAGCTTTATTCACAATAGCCAGGAAGTGGAAACAACCTAAATGTTCCTCAACCAAAAAACAGATAAAGAAACTGTGGTACTTTTACACAATGGAATACGACTCAGCCATTAAAAACAAGGACATCGTGAAATTTGCAGGCAGATGGATGGAACTAGAAAATATCATACTGAGTGAGGTAGCACAGACCCAGAAAGACACACATGGTATATACTCACTTATAGGTAGATTTTAGTTATACAGTACAGAATATACATTCTACAATACACAAACCCCAAGAAGATAAGTCCAATGGGCATCTTAGGCTTCATGTTGGCTCACTAGTTAGGGGAGTAGGGGATATCTCTGCCACAGACTACATTGCCTACTTCTTTATCACTTCCCCTTGATGGGACTTTCCTACAAGGTCACAGGGGAGGAAGAGGAACTCAGTCCTTTTGTGAATAAATGAGCTGGGTGTCTGGGTAGTAGGGCTTTCCTGTTCTGAAAAATATGGAGAGAGGAGAGAAGGGAGAGGCCTATGACAGGGATGTAAATGGAATTTATTAATAAAATAATAATAATGATAAAGAGGTGTGGCCTTGTTGCAGTAGGAATAGTCTTTTTGAAGGAAGTGTGTCATGATGGAGGCAGACGTTGAGGTCTCCCATGCCCAAGCTATGCCCAGTGTGGTAGATAATCTCCTTCCTCTGCTTGTGGATCAAGATGCAGAACTCTCAAATCCATGTTTGCCTACACACTGCCATGTTTCCCTCCATGACTAAACCCTTGAAACTGTAAGCCAATCAAATGTTTTCCTTTATAAGAGTTGTTGTGGTCATGGTATCTCTTCACAGGAAAAAAAAAAAAAAAAACTAAGACATTTTTAACGAAGAAAATATAACTTATAAACACAAATATGAATGTTCTCTTCTATGTTTGTGCATATATACAGCAGTGTTTGTATTTTAAAACAAAGCTCTTAGGGCCATCAAGATGACTTAGTGGGTAAAGTACTTGCCAATAAGCCTCACTTGCATTTACTCCTTGGAACCAACACAGTGCAAGGAGAGAACAGCCACCTGAATGTTGTCCTCTGACCTCAACACAAGTGCTATGACGTGCACATGTGCAGTCTCTCTTTCTTTCCTTACACACACACACACACACACACACACACACACACACACACACACACACAGTGGTATGATTGCCCTGATGCACTGGTATGATCACAAGAATATATCTGTTTATGTCATTCTTAAAGGACTGGCCAGAACCAAAACAAAACAACTACAACAGCAAAAACAAACCAATATTGTCCTACTATGTTTCTCAGTTGCTGTGACAGAACAGTTTGACCAAAAGCAACTTGGGGAGGAAAGGGTTTGTTTGGCCTACAGGTCACAGTCTGTCACTAAGAGGGGCCTAGGCAGGAATGAGGCAGGAGCTAGGAACGGAAACAGAAACCAGGGAGGAACACTACTTACCAGCCTGCTTTCCATGGCTTGCTCAGTTACGTTTCTTGACCGACTGCCCAGGGATATCATTGCCTGCAGTAGAATGGGCCATCCCACATCGATGAGCAATTAATACAACTCACCACAGACATGCCCACGGGCCACTCATGAGGCAATGCCTACACTGCAATTCCTTCTTTCCAGGTGTATGTAGGTTTGTGTCAAGTTGACAAGAACTAACTATAACAAATATAATATCTAAATGGAAGTCTAACATTCTAAAATTACAATAGAGTTTAGTTGTGTTAAGTTGTGTAGAAACTAAAGTTTGATAACTCACTTTTAACATCAGCTTATTCACTGTAAAATTTAGAAATAAATGGTATTTCAAATGTTCCAACACAGACTTAATATTTCTTTGGAATATTTTTAACTCATAAAGTAAAACCTTTTTTTCTGTCTCCCAAATCTTATAGTTTTAAGGACAGATCTCATAGCAGTACAGGGAAATTTTCTTTTAAAAAATAGAAAGCTGCAGTTTTCTCTATTTTTAGCTCAGAACTGCTGTGTATTAAAGAGAGGAAGGAATCTGGACAAATGATTTTTCTTTCATATGATGGATACCTACGTCTGATTGTTGCTGTAACTATTTTCATATTGTTTTTACCAAGAATTAAAAAATGCATTTGTCCTCTGAATTAAAATATAAAGTGGCATGATTTAAATGCCTTGGAAATCTGATTATACTATTAATATATTAAAATTTGCATATGAAAATTAGATGCTAGCTGGGTAATAAAATTTATGTTATGATTTTAATTTTTCAAAAGGATAATTAAATAGATTCATAATGTTCCGGTTGGCATGTTTTAGTTTGCACACCAAGAGAGCTGAAGCAGAGGATTAAATATACTAAACTTGGCATAGAGGGATAAGATTCAGACAGTGCAGTAAGTAAGAATGCAGCAGACTTTGGTGCCAGAATACATTGCAGATACCAAACTAGCCACTTTGTAGCTAATTAGCTTTAGAAAGGCTCCACAGGGTAGGAATGGCCATGTCACCATCTCACCAATGTTGACATTGGAAATTGTTTGAAGAATTGTTGAGTTAAGTGTTATACTATGAGCTTTTGCACTCTGAGAAAGAGTAAAAGAAAAAGTAAGTCAATTTTGTCCTTGCTATGCCCAGCCCCATTACATTATCATGGTTACACATTATTTGGACATAGGTCAGAAACATATCTAAGTTGGGTATGTTATTGAGAATACTTCTAGTTATGAGTAAAAGCAACTCAAATATGTTGCAGGAAAGGGAGCTGATTGACTCATAGAACTAAAAAATTTAAGAGGTGCTTAAAGAGTTGTCATCATCTCTTGGCACTGCTGTCCTCATACATAGGAAAGTTCTCTTTAACAGTAGCAATAAGGGCCTCAATAGCTCTGAACTCAGAAAGACCTTGTACTTGCAAATTCAGAAGGGCAGACAGTTCTCTCATTTTTCCCATCAGGCCTCACAAAAAGTGCTGCGTCATCCACAGTGGTCTCAGTGTCAGCACCTGAGCCAGCCACTTCAGTTAAAATGTGGAAAGTTTTGATCAGCCAGTTGAAAGAGGATGGTCTCTTCTGATCCACAGTCCCACCGGGCAGAGAAGACCCAGTTCCTGATGTGATAGCATGAAGAAGATGCTGAGCACGTGAAATCAGATATCTATTACACTAATTCACAGGAAGAAACAACTTGTGTTGAAAGCAATGGAGGACTCTTACAGGTACTAGAGACAGAAGGTGAAATACAGTGGGGCTACATGCTGTGGAAACTGAGAAACTTGCCCAGAAGCTAAACAAAGTTTAATGCTCACGTTTTATGTTTCCCTAGCGTCCTGAACTTCTCTGTCATAGCATTTATGACTCTTTGTCATAGCAGCTTTCATAGGACTTCAAGCCCTGTGACAGCATGGACCTTGATTATTCCACTCAGTCTTGAATCCTCAGAACTGTTAATAATAGAGTAGGGTTGCTAGCAAATGCACCAACTATCTGAATGGACAGATGGATGTGTAGATAAACAAGGTTATTTTCTTCATGTCTCTTTGTACTGGATAACCAGTAATAACCAGTACCAAGTACCAGTACTAGTACCCCTGCTGGCATTTTCCATTTATCTGTTTCTCTTTGCTGTGTACAGGTGCCTTTCCTCTCCTCAGGGATGTATCCTTGACTTTACACAGATATGGCTCCAATTTTGCATATCATTTAACCCTAGAGTCTCTCAGTTTTCCATTTTGATAGAGAAAAAAAAAACTGCAAAAGTTGTAGGCACATGACCACAAGATGTATAGGGCCTGCAAAAACAATCCATTCAATTAAACTTCTATGTGTAGATCTATCTTATAATACTCAAGTTATCTGCAAAGGAAAAGCAACAGTCAATCTGCCTAAAGTCAGAGTTACACAGAGTAATATATGTCCTAGTCCCTAAAGGTCTTGTTTATTGCTCCCATTCCCTTAAATGCCTTCCACTGTCTTGTATCTTGAATATTATTTATGTCAACTATTGGAGACAGTACTATCTTCTGTGTTATGACTGTAATACTTACTGTTCTCTAAGTGTAAATTCATTCAATAAGTAAAATCTGGTAGACTCCGGAAAATACCTCTAGGCATGGAGCAAGTCATCTTTGAAATGATGTCACCAATGTCCTTGAGATGCTTAGAGGGAACTATGTGATCATCCAATCAATATTAATTGAGCTCTGAGCCCCCAGTTAATATTATGCAAGAAGTTGGAGTTGAACAAGTTAGCTTCTCTTTGTAAAAAGCATACTTTAGTGGGAAATATAAGCAATTAAAATAATTATTACAGCTCTGTTAGAGGAAAGGCTATTGTAAGAAAGCAAATAAGGAGGGGCTGTAACTTCAGCCAAGAAATGTGAGAAATACATTCCTGAGAATGTGGCCCCTGGGTGGGCCTGAAAAAGAGGGCTATGATTTTCCCAGGTAGAAGAGAATGAGAAGGAAGATTAGTCAAAGGAGATACCATATGCAAAACTGAGAAGACTTGAAAGTAAACACACACACACACACACACACACAGATTCAGAGAGACAGAGAGACAGACAGACTGATAGAGAATACATACTATAGATATTACCTTGTTTTGTATCGTTGCATCTTACCTTTCTCATTATCTATATTTCAAGAAAGAGATCCAATGATTTTTTAATGGCTGCATTTCACTTAAACTTGCAGATGAACATATTTATTGAGCTACTCAGGAACAGGTCTTCATTTGCATATTTGTCACTGAAATAATGTTACATAAGTAGTTGTTCCTAGGATGAGAGGCAGTAAGGGTAGTATTTTGGTTCGGTGTCTGTCTTCTTTGCAGCTGCCTCTGGCTAGAAAGTCTCTCTCTCCTGGATACTGTATTCCTTTTGGATGGGTTCATGCTTTCCTTGTCCACTCACTGGGGCTCAAGACTCACCCCACCCCCCCAGGTCTCCTTAATTTCAAACTTTACAGCAAAGAGGCTAGTCCTTGGCTAGGCTCATTGCAGAACGTAATGCTGTGGGAGGAAGTAGTCGCTCCAGGGTATAACCGGCTAAACTGTGGTTGAAGAAAACTCCAATTGATATGCTATATTTCCCTCTGAAAAAGCCAACTGCAAGAAGCAATGCATTTCCCACTCACTGCTCTTCTGTGCACTGTTGATGCTGAAAGGGGTCCTGACCTGTGGATTTCAAAATGCAAAGAGAGCCCTGGCTCCAGAGACTGATCCTGTCTGGCCCTCCCTGAGCAGCTGAGGCTGGGCTCTTGAGGCTTGGCTCTTTCACCTCAGCCTGCCCCAGTTTCTTTATCTGTAACAAGGCACAATAATACCTGCCCTACTTGCTTCACAGAGCTGTGGAGAGATAGGAACAGAGTAAAGGACTGGGTGGAAAGTGGTGTGAAATAAAAGGTGCAGCCTCACAATATCCTACCACACAGCATATGTCAATAGGACAAGGTGCCAGGTGTGGTGGGAACACCAAAACCCCAGCACTCCAGAGACAGAGGCAGGCAGGTCTCTGTGACTTTGAGGCCAGTCTCTTCTCTATACCAAGTTCCAGGACAGTCAGGGCAACACAGTGAGACTTGTCTAAAAACGAAAAACAACAAGCCAAAGATAACAAAACCAATCAGCTATGACAATGTTAGAGTTCATATATGATGGAATGTGTTTTACATATTTATGTTATTGTATTAAATTCATCTTGACTACTTGTTTTGACATACAGAAAGAGAAAGTGACACTTATGTATCATACATATTTTTTGGTATGTATTATAATTTTTTTTTTGGTGTTTTATTTTTCAAGACAGTGTCTCTCTGTGTAGCCTTGAGTGTCCTGGACTTACTTTGTAAACCGAGCTGGCCTTGAACTCACAAAGATCCACCTGCCTTTGCCCCTCCCCCCCTGGAATGCTGGGATTAAAGGCATGTGCCACCAGGCCCAAATGTGTTCTTAATGGAATGGAAAAGCATATTTTTCAAATGAATGTTCTGTAAAATAAATAAATAAAAGAGAATCCCTATTTCAAAGACAAAGGAAACTAATAAATGCCAGAACAAGAATTTGAACTTGGAGCTGCAAAGATATCTGAGCAGATAACAGCACTGGCTGCCTTTCTAGAGGACTCAGGTTCAATTCCCAGCATGTACATAGAAGCTCACAACCATCTGTAACCCCAGTTCTAGGAGATTGGATGCCTTCCTATGGCCTTCTTAAGCAATAGGCACACTCATGGTGCACAGACATAACTGAAGGCGACACACTCATATACATCAAAGAAACATGATAAAGAGTTTGAACTCAACTGTGCTGGCTTCTAGGATGCCCTTGTATCTAGGCTGTAGACAGTCAAATGCTCATTGGTTGCTCGCTTGCACCGATTCCCTCCTTGTCCGTTGTGATTGTTGTGACTGGTCTGGATCACATGTGTGTGCTTGTTAGCTTGGCACTGCTGTTTCCCTGTTGACATTCTGTCTCCCTAGTCACACACCATGTATTTTATATGAGTTGTTCTTCTACCCTTTCTTCCTCCTCTCATTCAAATGGCTACTTATACTTGGTGTCTCCGTTTCAAGTTCTTTCTCCACAAGGCACTCTAATTTGTTTTCTGCTCTTATTACCTCATTAAAACTGATCTTTGCAAAGCCACTAGTGGCCTCTGTGTCCCTGAAACTAATGAACATTCTCCGTAATTATCTTATTTGATTCCTTAGCAGCATTTTATGGTGTTAACAATGTTCTTCTTGTACATTTCTGTGAATTTCACTTTCTTGCTTTGTCTCCTCATATCCAGCAGAGTTTTCCAGATGTCTGCAAGGGCTTCTGTTCAAGTCCCTACCTGCTGCAGGGTATGGCTGCTAGCCCCTGCCCTCCACCTAGGGGCGGGGCTCCTCTCCCAGAGGCCCTTCACTATATAACCAGACATCCTGGTTCCATCACCCCTTTTCTGCCCTTTCTCTGCTTTCCCTCCTTCCTGCCCTCTCTCTCAATTCCCCCCACCACAGACTGTGCTCCTTTTCTTTCTCTCCCACTTCCTCCCCCACCCTCTCCCTCACTGCTCCCAATAAACCTGCATTATGTAATATAGCTTGGTCTCTCCATTAGCTCATTCTGTTTTATATAATCAGCTTCTTTTTCTTTTTAGTTTTATTAGCATTTGTGATGGTTTGAATAGGAATGACCTCCACTGGCTGATATATTTGAATACTTGAACACTGGGAAGGAGCACTACTTGGGAAGGTTTAAGAGACATGGACTTATTGGGAAGTGTATCACAGGTAAGGGGTTGGACTTTAGGGTTTCAAAAGCTCAGTTCAGGCCTGGCATCTCTTTCTTCCTGCTGCCTCTGGATCCAGATGTAGAACTCTCAACTTCTACAGTGTCATGTCTACCTGCATGCTGCGATGCCTCCAGCCATGAGACAATGGACTGAACCCCTTAAACTGTAAGCCAGCCCCAATTAAATGCTTTCCTTTATAAGAGCTGCTGTGGTTACGGTGGTGTCTTTTCACAGCAATGGAACACTGACTAAGACAGATTGCTCCAGGGTCTGCTTACTTGCATTCTCCCCATTCTGCTGTGGAGATGCTGACATTGTTAGTTCATGTGAAACAACAAGGGGTCCGTTTTTCTAGTCCAGATTACTCGCTGACTTCTAAATACTTTTATGACCCACAGAATGTCTCTCTTTAGTAGTATCATAACTTCAGAAAGACCACAAGGAAACTTCGTGTGTGCTAAGTCTCCTGATTCTGAATGGAACCAACATGGAACCAGTTGCTTTGACTGAAAAACTCAGTTTCCCTTAATACGTCTGTCTTCCTAAGCTCAAATTCTATACGTACATCTCGTTTGTCTTCATCACTGTAGCCATCATCTAGTTTAGTGACCACTGTTTGATTACTGCTTTCATTTCTTCCCAGTTCATCTCCTGTTCAGCATCCAGAATGAACCTACGGAGTAGAGGGAAGGCTAGCAAACAAGGGAGGGAGCAGGGCTGGTTCTTCTGGGTCCACACAGAGAATTTACACCATTGCTTGCTTTGTTTTCATTCTGGACAGATAAGGCTGGAGTCAAGTGGGAAAAACAGAACATAGAGCCTTCTGCAAAGATCACTGTTGGCAAATATAAGTGATTTACTCAAGGAAAGGACAGGGTTGGATTGAGTTTTTGTTCTGATTTTCCAGAGTCATTCCTGCTTCTGAGGCTAACATAAGGAGACCTAGTCAGCAGAAGCTGGGCTCCAGCAATGGGTTAGTTTGTATAAAGAAGTGTTATATCCTCTCTTTCTCTTTAACACTTGAGTGTAGTGCAGCATATTATATGTCTTTCCAGCCTGATTCATGAAAACAGATAGAACTCAATCCTAAGTAAAGGACATCATTTCAGTCAGCTTCAGTGCAGTAAATATCTTCATGTATCCCTTGCCCATGATCCGCTCTCAGCTCCCCAAGAGGAAAGGCCCCCATCTCATGCCTCTCCTTTTCTGAACACCATATAGCTCTCTGTTTTGGTACAGTTAATTTTCAGACTTAGTGATACAATAATTTTCCCCTCTGAAACCAGTCTTTGATGGATTCTAAAGTCACCTAGGGGGCTCCAACACCTCCTGAAGCAATTCAACAAGCACCACCTTAACTAAGGCTCTATCGTCAGTGTAACCCTTCCAATCTACTTTTTTGGCTCCATGACATTCATTTTTTTACCTGTAAGTTGGATACATATTTAAATCACCCCCCCCTCCGCTTATCCTAAGTACAAGGAGAAGTCCAAAGGCTGGAGTGGATGACACAGCCTTCTATCCCCTCTCCTCATCGCACTGCATGTGGAAACCATTTTGAACTATGGGAAGGCACTGACTACAGTACTTGCTTCATTATTCTGCCTGCCCTTTCGAACCTGACACTTTCACATCCAATGTTCTGCCCCAAGGGATCCTCTTACTCAACCAAGTGACTCATGTCAATGAAAGGAACAAGAAACCTCCTCAAACTTCTAGGATAGTTCTGACTATTGCTCTTCTGGTGTACTTGCTGCTATCTTGCTTACCATCTCACTTACCATAAACTTTGGGATTATAGCTTTGCTCTCATGTTTCCTTTTTCTACTAAATCATATGACATTTGGGTCATGCATAGGACTTGCCATACTATACATGATGAATGAATGCTTGTTTTGAAGGGACTATATATGTATATGATGTTTCTCTTTCTTTTTGCATATGTCTGTGTATGTGTGTCAGTGAGCACATTCAAATGTGTGCATGTCTGTCTTGATTGTTCTTTACCTTTTTCAATGATGCTGGGTCTCTCAACTGAACCCAGAGCTAGACAGATTGGAGATTCTCTGCCTCTGTGGACTCTTGCATCTTCACCTTCCCAGTGCTGAAGTTACAGGTGGGCCGTTGTACCCACCTCTAGTTTACTCTGGTTCTGAGAATTCAGATAAAGCGTGGCAAGTGCTTTATCTGCTGATTCATCTCCCCAGTTCCATGAAATACTTTTCAGTCCTCCCTCATTCTTGGTTTTTACATACTGGTGATAAATGACAGAACAATGTATGACATATTCCTGTAGTGTTCTAAAAAAGTCACATGAATCAGTCCTGGTGCTTTAAATAAAAAATTGGCCTTTTTAGGCCCAGGTATTTAAACACTTGGTCCCCAAGTGTTGATGCTATTTGGGGAGTAGGCACAGTCTTGCTGGAGAAAGTATGTCATGGGGGTTAACTCTGAGAATGTATAGACTCACCCACTTCTAGTTCTTCTCCACTTTGTGTTTGTGGTGAAGATATGATCTCTTAGCTTCCTGCTCCAGCTGCCACCCCCTCCCCCTGCCTTTATGGATCTACCCTCTGGAACCAGAGTCTAAAATAAACTCCTTTTTTCTTAAGTTGCTTCTGGTGTTTTAGCACAGCCACAGAAAAGTCACGAGTCCATCCCTCAAAGTTGTTAGCATGAAGTTTAGAATGGTAGTTTCAGTACTGCTAAATTAAAGCTGCCTTTGTATTTACTCTAGTTAGAGCAGAAGAGAATAGGAGCAGAGGGAACATAACAGCAAGTCAGAGCACACTTGCCTCTTAGTTGTCCAGGAAATTACCTTAACCTGTCTTTCTGGTGCCTCAAGTCTACTACAAAGGAAGCCTTTCATAAAGAATGGACATTGTCTGTGGACAGGAAGAATGTCTTTTCTACAGCTTTATGCCCAGAATGAGGGTGTTACAGTCTAACTGAAAAACTAACTGTCTGTTCAAGGTGAGATGAACATTCCCACCACATCAAACCAATCATAAAGATGCATACACCAAAGCACAAAGGCAGCCTTACCTGTGTCTGAACCTTCTCCTTGTGACATTGATCTCCCTGCTTGTACCATAGACCCTTCCCTGCTGCCAGTCATGCTCATCCACGTGGTGTAAAGGAGTCCCTAATGTTCCGGGAGTCTAATTGGCTCCTCCTTGGCAGCAGTTTTCTGGCAGCCTGGGGTGGGGTTTACCTGGTGGCACGGTTGGCCTGGTTCCAGATCACCCAACTTGTTGCAAGTGTATAGTCACATCCCAAGAATAAATACAGTGTGACAGAGCACAACAAACAAACAAACAAACAAACAAACAAACAAACCCAATTCCAATTAGTTGTTCTCTTCAAGATTTGGAATGTTCTCTTCCCCCCTAGGAAAAGAATACAATAATAACGAGGAAGAGAGACACCTGAGAACTGGGGAAATTCAGGCTTGACTCTTTTTTAGGAAATGGGTTCAAGATTGCCCAGTTCGAAATGTGTCGATTCTGTTAAGCTGAGTGTGGGATGAATGGTTTGTCTCTAGTCACTTTTATGGGGAATGGCCACTTTTTAACAGACATGCACACAGTCAGTTGAGGTGGCTCACACCTTTAATCCTAGCACGCAGGGAAGCAGAGGCAAGCAGAGTTCTGTGAGCCGGAGGCTAGCATGGGCTATATAATGAGTTCCATGTTAGAAAATGCTTGTCTCAAAAAGTTAAAAAAAAAAAGTTTAAAAAGGTATTCACACAGATGATACTTAAAATCTCTGAGAAGCTCTTTGCTTTGCAGGAGCTTTTGTTCTTTTTGACATTTCGTGGTGATATTAAGCTTGAATTGTAAATAGATAGTTACTCTCGGAACTGAATGAGGTGTCAACAGTGTTAGTTTGCATGTGTGAGTGTTGTACATGCCGTGACTGTGCAGGCACATGGATGCATCATGCTCTGTCTTACTGCCTGAGACAGTGTCTCTCCCTGCTACAGGAGTCGCCTTTTGGGCGAGGCTGTTTTGCCAATGAACATCCAGGATCTGTCTGACTGTGCCTCCCAGTGCTGTACCACCAAGTGTACGTTTTTCATGTGGGTGTTCAGGTTTTGAGCCCAGAGCTTTATTCTTTTACAGTAATATTCTTACCCAATAATGCACCTCCCAGACCCCTCTTTAGTTTTGTATGAATATTATCATGTGTTCAATTGGCACGCATTCATTCTGGTTCTTTAAAATTAAAACAATTTAGATTCATTTATTTTATTCTATCTGTGTTTCAGTGGTTTGCCTGAATCTATGTGTGAGTACCACACATATGCCTTGGTGCTTACTGAAGTGGTTGTCAGCATCCATGGAACTGGAGTTACCAATGTTTGTGAGTCACCATGTGGGTGCTGGGAACTGAACCTGTGTCTTCTAGAAGAGCAACTAGTGCTGGTGGTCCTAACCACTGAACCATCTCTCCAGTAGTTCTGATTGGTTATATTCCAAAGATTGTACTACTTTTTTCTCTAAGAAGTAGAAGTAGAACATGCTTTGACTTGCTTGCTTTGTGTTATCTATCTATCTATCTATCTATCTATCTATCTATCTATCTATCTATCTACCTTGAGCTTGTATTCTGTAACATTTTGCCTCAGCTTCCCAAGTGCTTGGATTATATGTCTGTGTCACCATCCTTGGCTTGGAACACAGTTTTAATATAATTAAAGTATTTTTAATGTAAACACTAAAATCACCTATCATATATTTCATTAAAATTTACCTGAGTCAAAAGCAAGACCCTTCCCATGTTTTGGGTGGTTTGGGGTTAGATAATTAAAAAGAAAAAGTCTACAATGTGAAATAGAAACTGTGCCAAGAGAGAAGTAAGAAAGAAAGATGATGATACAGCCCTTGGCCTGCACATGTGTCTGTCACATGTTTTGTAATGCTTATGAAGAGGAGGAAGCAGCTGTGGAATCTGCTAGGGGCATAGGTGTACATGAGGCAAGCAGGACAAAGGGGCTATTAAACAAGGCTTCTCAAGAGACACATACATTAAGTGATTAGCTTAGGATGTGCTACGAAAAGCAATTATAGAATACCAACTTGTTTGTTAGGTGTTAACTGCTTTCAATTTTGTTCTCTTTCTGCCTTCATTTATAGTAATGGTGTGTGTGTGTGTGTGTGTGTATGTGTGTGTGTGTGTGTGTGTGTGTGTGTGTGTGTGTGCACATGCTTGTGTGGGGGTGATCTTATAGCATTTGTCACATGAATTTTTGGGCATTTTGTCACATTTTGTTTTTCCTAAAACCAACCATACCACCAAACAAACAAAAGTACAGATCCTATTCAGTACCTAGATTTTAAACTACGGTTAGTCTTAATACATATTCAGGTGTTTCTAGAACCAGACTGAATGAAAGGAGGCAGGCATGTACCCACAGAGACCAAAGTAGGAAATTCACTCAACCTTGGTCAATGTGAATTCATAGAGGACAGCGCAGAATCATCCCCACGAACTTTTTCATTCACAAGACTGAGGGGACGCCTCTGAGGAACTGTAGCTGACTTCCCCTCACTGAGCTCCTAGGGGTCCACGCCGCACATCTTGGTCATACTGCCCAATCCTGATATTTGGGACAATTGCACTTGCATCCACGTTAGAAGCACAAATGTCCCCCAACTGCTCAGTTTTGTACAAGCTGGTTAATCCTAATTATCAGTTAGCACCTTAGAAGGGATTTATGTGTAGTCATCCAGGAGTCAGGCCCATAGGAAAGGAGGCTGCCTGTGGCTTCTGCCTCTCATATCTCTTACTCAAAATTCATGTTCCTAAATAATGCTCCAGAGGGAAGTAGCAGTATTTCGTATCACAGATGTGCCAAATCTGAAAGAAAAGAGAGAAATAGACTTGTCTCAGGTCACAGAGCTAATTAAGGAGAAACTACACGTGAGTCTTAATGACCCTCACTTCCCAAAGTCTGTGGTTTCCAAGTCTGAGGCTGCCTCACATGCAGAAGGCCTTCTACAACATCATGCTCTTTGCTCCTTTCCTGGTAGGTGCTCTGTGAACAGAAACCTGAGCTCCGAAAACATCAAAATTAGCTTCCAGTGTGGGGATGACACAGCAGTTTACAAATTAGTATGAGAACCTCAAAATGTCATTCACTGATTTAAGATTTTTACTTCTCATCATAAGACCAGTGCTTTCAAATGTAGAGCTCATTAGTTTCAGGCCCTTTGGCTATTTATAATGACAAAAAAAAAAAAAAAAAATGCATTCCCCTTTTAGCTCATTCAGAGAAATCTTCTTTTAAGTGCTGGGATATCTATAGGAGACAAAAGGTCACATTCATATTCATAACCAAATTTGAAGAGATTTGGAGCTAACCTGTGCAGGGAAAGACATTTATAACTCTAATAATAATTTATTCTGGAAGAAGAAAGAAAAGCATGTAAAGAATTTTTCTGAAATTCATTTGCAGTTGTCTTTTATTTCCTGAGCTTTCCCTAGATTTATTGTGACATCCTGGTTAAAACATCACTTAGACAATTTGAAAATTAAAAACAAAACTGGAAAAGCAGTATGTGCTCAGTGCGGAAGCAACAGAGAGAGAATTGTTTTTTTTTTCTTCTACCTGTCTTAACTGGGCTTATTGGCTGAGCCCCTTGTAACAAAAGTCAGAATAATAAGAGAAAAGCATACAGAGTATTAAACATAAGTGATGAGCACAGGAAGTAGACACTGGTCAAGTAGTTTGAGGAGACGGATTCTGGGAACTAGCAGTTTTGATGCTTGTCATTGGCTGGAAGCTGAACTCATCCGTGGTCCGTATCTTAGTTTCTATTGCTGAGATGAAAACCATCACCAAAAGCAACTTGTGGAGAAAGGGGTTTATTTTGCTTACATGTCCCCTTCTATGATGGGGACATCATAGAAGGTTACTGAGAGAAGTCAGGGCAATAACTCAACACAAACAAGTAGGGATCTTGGAAGGCTGCTGCTTACTGCCCTGCTCCCTATGGCTCAGTCAGCCTTTTTCCTTCCTTCCTTCCTTCCTTCCTTCCTTCCTTCCTTCCTTCCTTCTTCCTTCCTTTTGAAGATGAGGTCTTTACATAACCCTGGCTGTCCTGGAACTAGCTCTGTAGACTAGGCTGGCCTTAAACTCACAGATCCTCCTGTCTCTGCCTCCCTGAGTGCTGGGATTAAAGAAATTTGCTACCAATGCCTAGCCTCAGGCTGCTTTCTTATAGCACCTAGGACCACCTGCCCTTGGATGGTGCTACCCACAGGGGGCTGGGCCTTCTCATGCCAGTCTCTGTGAACATCCACTAGACTGCCTTCAGGCAATCTGATGGAAGAAATCCCTCAAGATTTCCCTTTCTCAGATGACTCTACCTTGTGACAAATTAACAAAACAGAACAAAAACCACAAACAAAACAGAATAATAACAACTAACTAACCATCTCAGTCCTGTCAGCAGTTAGGTCCTTGCCAAAGGCCAGGGATGCCAGAAAGGATGTCTGGTTTGGTCTTACTTTTGCCCTAAATGAATAACTTGGCCTGGAGACTCTAGAGCAGTGGTTCTCAACCTTCCTAATGCTGTGACCCTTTAATAAACTTCCTCATGCTGTGGTGACCCCCAACCACAAAATTATTTTCATTGCTACAACTGTAATGTAAATATCTGTGTTTTCCAGTGGTCTTAGGAGACCCCTGTGAAAGAGGTCTCCTAAGGTTGATCCACAGGTTGAGAAATCATGCTCTACATGAAAATGAGATAAAAACTGAGAGGCACCTGGACATTGTAAATGGTCTAGCTGGACAAACTAGCTCATTCTTCCCCATTTCCCATCTCAGTTTCTGCCGTGAGGCTGGTAAAAGTCCAGAGGACTTTTTACTAAGGACTTTTACTAAGAGCTTGGTGGTATCTCATTTCTGGGGAATTGTTCTTGCTGTGTAGGGCTCTGCCCTCACTCACTTAAGTTCTCATTCACAATCCTATAATAAAATACCCATCTGAAACCCATCCTTCTGCGTGATGAATTTAGTTCTTTGACCTAGCAAGAACCTATAGGTCACTGGTCCATAGTAGCTTTGGTTGCTATTAATTTTTCAGGGCCTTAGGCCCCAAGCCCACCTGGGGCTACACAGCCTCTGATACTCAAGGACACTGTACTTTCCTGAATCCTAAGGTTCCTGTCATATAGGACACATTATAAGAACGAAGTCAAACCTCAGTGCTTTTATAGTGAGTGAAGAGCAGAACTTTGCTCACAAACATGACTGGCCCCAACAGGGTATGAGCTGAACCCAGCAAATGGGAGGGGGCCTCTTCAGGTTTTTCTATGTATCTTGGCTTCAGAGATCAGTGAGGAAACTCACCTCTCACTTAGGTGGCTCATGGGCCTGCATCAGAGGACCACAATGAGCCCTTCCCAGAAAGATGCTTTCTCAAATTCCTTTTTCTTAAACAAGTCAATATGCCAAGGAACCATGTTTTGGGGAGGTGTGCCTTGACTCTCATCATGGAAGCACTGAAAACATTTAAAAGCTTAAAGAATAAGGAAACTAAATTAGCCTCATCCCACAATCCGGAATTATAGTGCGGTGGTTTTTGCATATACATGTATGCAAATTACTGTGTGAAACTCCTGGGTAGCACAGAAAGTGCGTGTGTGCTGGTGTGACTTTTCTGCATGCCTATAGCATTAAGTTAGCACAGCCTTCTTTCCTGGAACAAAGTGTTGCAGAAAACATTCCATGAAACACTCCACATCAAGCCTGCTGACACACTCAGAAGCTATGCTGAGAATGTCCTGGTTTGTATTTTGATTAGGCCTTCCCACCATATATTTTTTTAAACGTTGTTTTCTCAGCTCACTTTAAAAAGTCTGAAATGATAAAACTATGAAATACTCACACTTATAAGTGGATATTAGCCATTATAATATAGGATAAACATACTAAAATCTACAGACCTAAAGAAGCTAAACAACAAGAGGACCTTAGGGAAGATGCTTCATTTTCAATCAAAAAAGCAAACAGGATAGACACCTGAAGCTGTAGAAGAGAAGGGACAGGACTGGAGCCTACCACAGATGTCCTCTAAGAGACTCCACCCAGCAAGGCATAGAAGCAAATGCAGAGACTCACAGCCAAACTTTGGACAGAGCACAGGGAGTCTTATGGAAGAAGGGGGGTTTAGAAGGGCCCAGAGGAGACAGGAGTCCCACAAGAAGAGCAACAAAGACAAAAAAAAAAAAAAAACAAAAAACTGGACCCAGGGGGGACTGCTAAGACTGATGCATCCATCAAAGACAATGAAAAGAGAGGACCTAGACCTCCTGAACAGATGTAGCCCATAGGCAGCTCAGTCTCCATGTGGGTTCCCAAGTAAGGGAAGCAGGGACAATCTCAAACATATACTTGGCTGCCTACTCAATGATCACTCCTCCCTGATGGGGTGACCTAGCCAGCCCACAGAGGAAGAGGATCCAGACAGTCCTAATGGGACCTGATGGCCTAGAGTCAGACAGTAGGGGGGAGGACTTCCCCTATCAGTGGGCAAGGGGAGAGGGATAAGGGAGCAAGAGGGAACAAGGGTGGGATGGGGAAGAGAGAAGGGAGGGGGACTACATCTGGGATACAAAGTGAATAAATTGTAAAATAATAATGATAATGAGAAAATACTTATACACATACATAAATAGCAGTTTACCTTGATTGTTGGGAATGTAGCTATTTATCAGTTTGTTTGTTTATCTATAGCTAAATTTCCTTAGATGAAGGTTTATGGATAAGAATTAAAAATATTTTTATAAAGTCTAATTTATGCAACCATCATACTTTCTTGGAAATTGGATCAGTTTCAAGAAAGGAATATGAATCTAGGTTTTAATGAAACTTTACCAAAATAAAATAGCTATTTGTTAATTTGCAAGGACAAAAAGAGTATATAATTTAAATTTGATATGATTTCTCTGACTAATATGGTAAAGTATCTGTTTATGTTTTAGTTCATATTCTACTAGAAAGCTAGAGTTTCATTATTTGTATGAATTATTTGTATAATGGCTAGAAAGGTTTTATAGATTATGCTATTTCTCTCTTTTAATTTAACTAATTTGGTTCTTCCTAACACATAGAAGGTTTCAATTTTTATAAAATCAAATATGTTTGCCTTTTATTTTGTAATTTCTTTTATTTCTTGTATTTAGAGAGATTTTTCTCTCATCCAGGCAAAATAAAAATATAACTTTTGTTCCCACATTCTTCAACTATAAGAAGAAACAGAAGAAAAACATGAAAGTATGTGTATGCCTAACATAATTTCTAACTGGTCGTAGAAAGAAGAGAGCAGGTATGTTCTAATGCTCAAACAGATTTAAATGAAACAAGGGCCTTTCACTGCCAGGAGCTGTCTTAAGGGCATTATTTCCTAGACTGACACTGTAGGAATGGAGAAATGGAGGCTTAGAAAGGTTAAGTGTGTTGCTTTAAGTTCAACACAGCTTCACAGTGGTAGAACTGAAAAATGTTTTGCATTCGAACTGCCAGCTTCTTCGCCCATAATTACATTACCCTAGATTCATTTTAGAGCAGCCCTGAAGGTCTGGTTCTTTTTTTTTTCTTCTGGGTTTGTTTTTATTTTATACGAATGTTTTGCCTGTATACACATACATGTAACATGTGGGTACCCAGTGCCCTGAGAGGTGAGAAGAGGCATCGGATTCCCTAAAACTGGAGTTACAGACCGCTTAAAGCCACCGTGTGGCTGGAGACTGAATTGGAGTCCTCTGTAAGAGCAGCACCTCAGAACCTGCTACAGAGGGCCTCTGAAAGCCAGAAGAAAACAGGAAACAACCTTGAAACCTGCCACAGAGGGCCTCTGAAAGCTTCTGCAGTATAGACTGTCAAAGCAGATGCTGAGCCTGATGGCCAACTGATGGGCAGAGTGAATGGAATTTTATGTAAGAAGTGGGAAATAGTAAGAGCTGGAGGGGACGGGAACTCCACAAGCAGAGCAACAGAACAAGATAATTTGAACACAGGGAACTTCCCAAAAAATCATACTCCAACCAAGGACTATTCATGGAAATGACCTGGAACCCCTGCACAGGTGTAGCCCATGGCAGTTCAGTGCCCAAGTGGGTTACATAGTAATGGGAAGAGGGACTGCCTCTGACATAATCTGATTGGCCTGCTCGTTTATCACTTCCCCCTGAGTGGGGAGCAGCCTTACCAGGCCACAGTAGAGGACAATGCAGCCACTTTTGATGAGAACTGATAGACTAAGATCAGAAAGAAGAGGAGAACCTCCCCTATCAGTGGACTTGGGGAGTGGCATGCATGCAGAAAGGGGAGGGAGGGTGGGATCGGGAGGGGAGGAGGGAGGGGCTTATGGGGGGATACAAAATGAATAAAGTGTAATTAATTAAAAAAAAAAAAGAGCAGCCAGTGCTTTTAACCACTGAGCCATCTCTCCAGGTTCTTTGTGAAGATCCTGTACATTATGGACACTGGTCATTTATTAGCTAAAAAACTTGTTGCAGTTAATCTTGGGCTGAGAGCTATTTGCTTGTTTGGGTTTTTGTTTTTGTTTTTGTTTTTGTTTTTTTTTTGAGACATGGTTTCTCTGTGTTGTCTTGGCTGTCCTAGATGCTTTGTAGACCAGGCTGGCCTCAAATTCACAGAGATCTGCCTTCCTATGCTTCACTGGGTTCTGGGATTATAGTCATGTGTCAATACCCCCAGCCTTGGGCTGAGATCTAGGACTGAATAAAAAGGATAAACATGGTAGAGAACCAAAATTCATATCTCCCTGCTTCATAACTGTGACTGTAAGGTGAACAGCTACTTCATGCTCCTGCCTCCATGCCTCTTGTGTCACGATGGACTGTATGTCCAAACTATCCATCCAAATAAACCTTTCTTTCCTTACATTGCTTTTGTCTGACAACATGATACAATATTCCTAAATAATAGTGCAAAAGGTTTGCTATACATCTGCAAAGGAGAGAAAGAGCAGCATCTGGGAGAGAGTGAAGGTATAAGGTGTTTCATTGACAGCTGCTTGCACCTGACACAACAAGGACTGTTGTGCAATCTATGAACATTAAGCTCGGGGATTACTCCATTTACATCAGGCCTGTGAGCAGAATTGCAGACATTTCGTAGATTCTTCCATGCAACTTTTCTTTTCTTCTTTTGTATTACCTATGCCCTCATTGTTTGGTCAATGCTCGGCTAAGGCACTCGGTGCATTGGGTCATCTTGCCTCCAACTTCCCATTACAGCTCTATTTTATTGGAGCAAAACCTGTTGACTTGACCTTCTTGTATCAGAAAACGTGTCCATTTCATAGTGACATTGATAATGACAACCAACACTCATGAAATATCTTTTATTTAATCTTGTGGGTATGCTCTAATGCTCAAACAGATTAAAAAAATTAAATAAGGGCACACTCAGCTGCATGACATTTATTGACCCCCTACTGCCAGTTGCTGTTTTAAGGGCATTGTTTTCCAGACTGACCACAACAATTTTTTCTCAGGCCATTTTAGGAATGGCATTTAAAAGGTTAAGTATTATGCTTTAGGTGTGACGAGCTAAAAGGTGGTAATACTGAAGTTTTAACCTATTTCAGTTAATGTTAAAGTAATGATCTACACTTCGGAAATCAATCTGATGCTTCCTCAGAAAATTTGGGTCTAGCGCTACCTCAAGATCCAACTATATCCCTCCTAGGCATATACTCAAAAGATGCTCCACTCTTCAACAAGAACATTTGCTCAACTATGTTCATAGCAGCTTTACTCTTAATAGCCAGAATCTTGAAACAACCCAGATGTCCCTCAAGTGAAAAATGGATAAAGAAACCCATGGTACATTTACACAATGGAATACTACTTAGCTATTGAAAACAAGGAAATGATGAAATTTGCTGGCAAATGGATGGAACTAGAAAAGATCATCTTGAGTGAGGTATCCCAGAAGCATAAAGAGACACATGGAATATACTCACTTATAAGCAGATATTAGCCATATCATTTAGGATAAGCATACTAAAATCTACAGACCTAAAGAAGCTAAGCAACAAGGAGGAGTTCTTCACGTGTGCCTCAGTTAATGTTTCTCTCTTTGTGATAAAGCACCATGACCAAAAGCAACTTTGGGAGAAGAGGATTTACTTCACCTTACACTTCCAGAGTCCGTCACCTAGGGAAGTCAAGGCAGGAACTCAAGCAAGGGTGGCACCATCGTCCACAGTCAGGTGGCCCTCTCACATCAACATTAATTAAGAAAATGCCCCGCTGGGCTCAGATTTCTTGGTTGCTCTCCTTGTGGAGCTCCTGTCCCCTCCAGGTCATTCTATCTCCTCTTTCTTTCATAAGATTCCCTGCACTCTGCCCAAAGTTTAGCTATGAGCTTCATCTGGAGGTATCTCCATCCCTGATCTCAAGCAGTATTATAGAGCTGTATTTTGAAGCCCTGAGAATCTTTGCTGAGGCCAAATAGTTGAGAACTATTTCTCTTAACTTTTAATGATGCTTCCTTTAAGAGGATATTATAAGATTATTGTGTGTGTTCCTGACAAATGTAGCTTTTAAAAAATCAATATGGGATATGTAATATGTAACAACACAGAGTCATCTCACTGAGTTTTATTAAATAAAGTTTTAGAATTTAATATTTGAGCCTTCCATTACATCCCATTACATAGTTGTGTGTAGTAATTCCTCCCTCTTCTGCATTTAGGACACTTCTACAAATCACAAGACTCCTATGAGTCACAGAAAATGCAACACAGAGAACCTGTTGTCTTGGATACCATCAACTACACATTTCTTCTAAACAATTTCCATTCACTGGCTACTGCAGTGTAGAAGAATAGAGGCTGGTGACCTCATGGCTGGATCATTCTAAATTATGCAGAAAGTGATTTATAGTCACCTTTTCCGGTTTAAAGTAAATTTGTCTTTTTTGGGGGGCATATGTATGAACGCTGAATGTCAGCCATTTAAACTCATGCTAGT
The DNA here is from genome assembly GCF_907164565.1 of Psammomys obesus. Lineage (NCBI taxonomy): Eukaryota > Metazoa > Chordata > Mammalia > Rodentia > Muridae > Psammomys > Psammomys obesus. Next base: position 6,332,639 of record NW_026596256.1, read on the forward strand.
CCTTGGCTTAGTATTTAACACTCTCTGCTTAAGACAGTTTTAAAGAAGATCATGACCCAAAGGCTCATTCATGTACACAAGTTAGCCTAGAACATCATGCCGACAATGAAATAAAAGTCTTCTGTCAGGGCTTCTGTTGTTCAGTGAACAGATTTAGCAGTCTGCTTTGATTTCTAATGAATAAGTCTTTGAGTTCAAACAAAGTATTCATTTCTGTGACTCGTTCTGTTCTCTGAAAACAATACTTCTGTATTTTTCTCTGAAATTAAATGGTTAGATTTCTTTAATTCTTAACATTTAAAGCATTGTTGTAATGTGTAAGTTTTCTGGAAACATATAGTTGACTTTGATAATAAAGGGTCAACACTTAGCCTAAATCCTACATTTTAGGTTTTCCTATAATCCTGTGAAGGAGTGGTAGAAGATATTGGAAAGTAAAATATTTTAAGTAGCCTCTTGAAATAAGAGAAGTAGATACAGCGGTTACATTTTATTACCTGATATTCTGCAATGCTACCATATGGCACAGGCCTTTGCAGAGTCACTGAAGTCCAAAGTTACTCTGTCCAGGTTGCCAGGTGATTTCATAGAAATGGAAATAATAATAATTTATATTTAAAGCACAACATAAGTTACTCAATGCACTGTCAAGGACTGTTTTGAAATCTGTGAAACATGGGGACCCTTACTAATATATTGATGTTCATGCATGTTCATGCACACATATGAACAAACCACAGAAGCAAAAGAACAAGGTTGAATCAGAAAAGCAAACAGCTAAGATATTCTTTATTCTTCTATTTTATTGGATATGAACTCAAATTTTTGTGGTCTGTATTTTTCTACTTTCTTTTGATATCTTTATTTTAAGTAATACTTCTATTAATTATTTGAGAATTTCATACAGTATGTTTGATCATATTCACTCCATCACAGGTCACTCCCATCTTCCACCCCATCTCCCACTTCATGTCACTTCTTTTTTAACTACGGAGTCTGATTTATAAAGCCTGGATACTCTTGGGCATGGGATCATCCTCTAGAGCATGATTGATTTAACAGAGGTCAAAGGCTTAAAAACAAACAAACAAACAAACAAACAAACAAACAAACCCAACTTTCCATCTGCCAAAAGCCATCAATAGCCACTCAACCACGGGTAGAATTCTGCACCCACCACTCCCCTCTCCACACCGGTATGATCTCCATTGGAGTTGTGTAAATCTGGAGCATGATGTCTCAACTGCTATGAGTTCATACATGCAACTGCCTTGTTGTATCTGGAAATCATTGTTTTTGTTCTAGTCATCACTGCCTCTAGTTCTTACAGTCTTTCTGTCCCCTCTTCTAAAATGATCTTTGGGAGTTGGGAAGAAAGGGTGTGACAGAGATGTCCCATTAAGGGGTGATCAGAGCATCCTGAAAGCTCATATTCTCTACATATTGACCAGTTGTGGGGTTTTGTATTAATCACTGTATTAGCCAGAGTCCTCCAGAGGAACAGAACTGACATATATATATGTCAATGGGTCATTATGGGATTACTAGACTCAATTGTCAGGAAATCAACAGTCCAGTCTGAAGGCCAACAGGAAGCAGCAAAAACTGAAAGACTCAGTTGGATTGCATGGAGAAGCTCTCTGGAACTTTTCTCTCTGTAAATTTAAGTTGAAGCATGAAGAACAGTGCAGGGATGTCAATCCAAAAAGTGACCTCTGTGTGGGCCTCTATATATGTCCTCTCCTCAAAGTCCACCCACAGATGTTCTCAGCTGGCCAAAGTCATGACTCTCACACATGAGGGGTCACAGCAAAACAACATGTGCCCTCTTACAAGCCAACCTGGACTCCAGATTTAACACAACTCCAGTGGGGATCAAACCAGTGTGGAGAGGGGAGTGGTGGGTGCAGAGTTCCACCCCTGGTTGAGTAGCTATTGATGGCTTTGGGCAGACAGAAAGTTGGGTTTGTTTGTTTGTTTGTTTTTAAGCCTTTAACTTCTGTTACACCAATCATGCTCTAGAGAATGATCCCATTCCTAAGAGTATCCACGCATTATAAATTAGACTCCATAGTTAAAAAAGAAATGACATAAAGTTGGGGATGGGGTGGAAGGTAGAAGTGACCTGGAATGGGGTGAATATGATCAAAAGATACTGTATGAAATTCTCAAATAATTAATAGAAGTATTACTTAAAATAAAGAGTCCAAAAGGAAGTAGAAAAATACAGACAACAAAATATTAAAAAGTGCCTCCATGTTTTGTTTTGTTTTGTTTTTTATAGTATAATTCTTATAGCTCTCCAGAATTCAATTTGATTGAAGGATTTCTTCAATGAGTACCAGATTGTAAATTAGAATACTTTCATTAAGAATCTTTCAGAACAGAAAAACTTATGTTAAACATTAAGATCCAAAGTGTAGGATTAGATTTTTCAAACAACTACTTTATTTGAGGTTCTTACATACCTTTACTCTCTTCATCTCTACCACCATCTCTACCACTCAACCTTAGGTAGGAGATTAGTAGGAAAAAAAGTTGTAAACAGATCTCTGTTATCTACTTCCTCCTGATTAGGGTCATGGGTCCTTTGGGGATTACCAAACTCAGTTGTCAGAGTACCAGAAATCTAGTTAAACAGTAAAACAGCAGCCACAACAACTGTCAGCAGCAGTGGAATGATTCAGTAGAATGGGCTAGACTCCCCCAAACAGCATTAGTGCCCTCAATTGGCAAAACTCCACCAAGGCAGCCCGAGTTCTCTGGAGCGTTTTCTCTCTATGAAGTCCATCGAAAAACGTGAACGATTGTGAAGTGTAGTAATGCGATGCGATTGTGTACAGATGCAGAAAGTGCTGTCTCCCTGTCTGTGGGCTTCTACTTAACCCCTCTCAAAGTCCACATGAAGATGTTTTGCATCTCACTAAAAGTATGCCTCTTGCATGAGGTAGATCTCAGCTGACCAATGAGGGGCCTGTCTTCCAAAGGTGAAAAACATTTCTCCACCCCACACTTAGGACAAAAACAAACAAACAAATAAAAAAAACATGATAAACTGAGCTTCCAAAGAAACCAAAAACTTCTGCTTTACCAACCAAACCAAAAGCCTCTTATCTGAGTTTCTTTTTCTGTTGCTTTTTCTGTTGTTGAGATTAAAAAAGTGCAACAAATACAAATCAGTGGAGCAAGAACTTATCTCCTTCACGGTTCAAGGGCACAGTCCATCCTGTCAGGGAAGTCAAGGCAGCTGGAGCTTGGAGCAGCTGGTCACATTAAGTTTTCCATCAGGAAGGAAAGAGCAATGAACTCCAGTGCTCAGCTCACCTCCATTTTGTGCAGTTTTGGATTCCCACGAGGGAATGGTGCCACCCACAGATAAGATGGATTTGACTACATCCATTCATCTAGCTGATGTAATCCCTCACAGGTGTGTCTGGGGGCTTGTCGCCTAGTCATTCCAAGTTTAATGTCAAGTTGACATTAAAACCATAGAAATTCTAGACAAACAACCACAAAGACCTTCTGCAGGTGTGGAATTTCAGAATCAACGAGCTGAAGTGAGGACGGCCTTGTTCCTTCAGTTTACGGCATAACGGGTCTTTCTTCTTCATTTTTCACCTGAGGATTACTTCTTGCTGCTAAGAAGGATCACCCTGGGACTGGAGAGATAACTTCTCAGATAAGAACACTGGCTTCTCATTCAGAGGACCCAAATTTGGTTCTCATCATCACTACCCACATGGTGGCTCACAACTATCTGTTCTAGGGGACCCAATCTCTTCTTCTGGCTTCCATGGGCATCAGGCACAAACATGGTATGCAGATACGCAAAAGCAAAACACTGCTTACTTAAAATAATAAAAGAGAAGGGTCCATACTTTTCAGGGGACACTGGGACCATATATCAATGTCTTCTCTAATTTTTGGAAGAAGAATCTGATCTTTAGAAAGTCAACTTAAATTTCTTTTGCATTCTTTAATAATAGAAATGAAGAAAAACTCTGGGCAATGGTGTCACATGCCTTCACTCACAGCACTAGGGAGGCAGAGGCAGGTTGATATCTGAGTTCGAGGCCAGTCTGGTCTACAGAGTGAGTTCCAGGACAGCCAAGGCTATACAGAGAAACCCCGTCTTGAGAAATAAAGGAGAAGGAAAGGAAGGAAGGAAGGAAGGAAGGAAGGAAGGAAGGAAGGAAGGAAGGAAGGAAGGAAGACAACCACATACACACACACACACACACAAAAAAAAAAACCAAACCAAAACAAAACAAAACAAAAAACCCAACCAAACAAGCAAACAAAAAAACCAACAACCAAGCATTCATGTAATTTCAGACTCAGGAATCTGAATGGGTGCTGATTGCTGTGGGCTGGTTTCTGCTTTGTGTACCTAGTATTACTGCCGTTACTAGGAAACTGCTTTGTAGCTTAGCATTTTATTGTGAAAAATGAAATACCCAATTATTGCCTAGGCATGTTGATGTGTGGTTTAGCCTTTATGCTTTCTTAAATGTTTTGTGATGAATTTGGTGACATTTAATTTCTTTTAAAGAGTAATTTAGATTGGCCTTCCCAAACCTGTTTTACATTTTAGACAGTTTATCTGTTACTTTAGAAATGTCTATGAATTCACTCTAGAACCAAGGAATTTCTCTAGTGGGTCCATTCACTGGGTCTGAGGTCACAGTCTTGCCACTTTCCTCCTGCTACTTGACACTGTTGATGAGTCCCAGCTGAATGTTTCTGAAGAAAACCTGCCTGGCCCCTAATCATTCACCATGTTAAGTGCAAACTACCTATTACAACTGACTTGTAGTGATTTATTATTCTTATAAAATAGTGTACCATTGGGAATGGTAATTTAAAACATTAATTTTATATGACTTTTGAAACTTCCTATAACATATGTTGTGTATGGCTGTCCCTCAAGCCAAGTAACTGCCATCTTGGGGAGTTCATCTGTGCACAAAAGGACCATACTAACCGGACTTGCTGACTTCTTACACTCCTCACAGAAGGGTAGGAGGGCCAAGAGACCCTCACCCAAATGATTCTAGTTTATATAAAGTAGACAAAAAAATCTAGCCAGCAGAGGGGTTTTGTTACAAGCCTTTGTGAAGTCTGGTGTAAAGATAGGTGAGGTCAAGTGTGCGTATATTTCCTATGTGTAGGTTCCCCCTGGTCAATGGCTGTCTGGTCACTTGTAGTTCCTTAATCCTGGGCAACCAGGGCAGGCAACTGCAAAACGGGAGGGGTAGATCAGAACTTCGCAAATCACAGACGGCATGTTTATCCAGGAAATGGGTCAGAGAAGATTTCAATGCATAGCTCTAGAACATTTGACATATATTTCAGTAATTCTATACATACTTAAACAAAATAAAACAAAACAAAACAACTAGGAAGCACCAATCACTCACTTACTCATTTGTGGACAAACTTAATGTTTGATGTTTTATGAAGCCATTAAAATTTGGAGCAGTTCAGTAATGAAGATAGATACAGATAATCACAAAAGATTTGGATACTTAGAAGTGAGCGTTTCCATAATAAAATTCTAAATGTGGCTTTCAGGATGGGCTTCAGTCAGAAGCTGAAAGAACCTTAATAAAACCCTGGATTTCACTAAGAAAAGTGTAAGCAGGGGCCAGAGAAGGCTGGTAGGGTGGTCGAGAGAATACAGCACAGATAGAGTATGCTTTCCCATGTTGCTTATAGCTGAACAATGAAAAATTACTTAGCTTGGGGACTAAGAGAAAACAAAGTTACAAATTAAAAAAAAATCATAACAAGCCTTACAGAACCTAAACAAATAAAAATTCAGACTCACAAATGAAATCAACCCAAAACTTATTCATTGGTTTCTGAGAAAAAGAAAAAAATATCCATTTTCACTTTTAGCTTTTGCAGAACAGTTCTTAGCTTTTCAGTGTAGTTTCTCATGTATGACCCTACTCAATATCTTCAATAGACTATTGATAGGTATTATCAGATGGTCACTTAAGTGGCCAGGCAGACATTAAATTACCAAGTGGATGGGGTAGTGCTTGCATGTAATCCCAGTACCCTGGAAACTGAAAGAGGAGGCTTGTAAATTTGAGGCTAGTCTAGACTTCATGAAAATACTCTGTTAAAAGAAAGTTGGTTTTTTTTTTTTTTTCCTCAGCCCTCTCAAAAGCAACTAAAAGCTAAGAGGTTTTAGTTCTTATATATGGCTGAATGTGATATGACCTTGATTCCACTTAAGTTCTGTTTATTATGTTTATTTCAGATACAGAAATATTCTACCTCATGATGGAGGTAGAGTAAGAGAAGAAATATGACTGGCTTGGCAGAAATGAAGATATTCTAAAGAGACACTAGTGTCCCTCAAGGTAATTATCAGACTATTGAAACAATGGTCCCAAATAAATGGGAGTTTCCCCAGGAATCTCATGTGAGAAGAAAAACCTCACACCAGATGCAGGACTTGTCTGCTGGAAAGATATTTCATACAGTTCTAACAACGTGTCAGAGCACCTTATAGGATGAGAGTGAAGCCTGTGCAAGGATGGTGTGTGGGGCCGTACCTTGGGTGTGTCTGCTTAGATGTGCATATCCTTGGCTTTCTAGTTAAATTTTGATTTTACGTCAGAAGATGAGAGTTGCTGGGTTTGGGTGATTTCTTTGACCCTCTTCCTAATGTGAATACATTAAATACATCTCCCCCTCTTTTGTGCTTGACACTATTATAAAGATAGGAAGGAAGGAAAGAAGGAATCAAGGAAGGAAGGAAGGAAGGAAGGAAGGAAGGAAGGAAGGAAGGAAGGAAGGAAGAGCCACCAGTAATCAAAAAACCAAGACAGCACACACTCCCATCATTCCTGAGAGTGGAGTAGGCATAAGCAGTGACTTGATTCTAACAGGCACAGGGATAGTCTGGGGGTGTGGAGAATAAGGGACACAACTAGGAAAGGCTGCCTGATTACCTTTCTATATTTCCCCCAGAATATATATTCCTTTTAGAAGACAATGACTGTAGGCTTGTTTTTCTTTCCTGTCCTGTCTCTGTGCTCTTACCGTAGTAGTTTTGAATAAATTTTTCAGACACTTTTACGTCAAAAATCTTATAATAATTAATGGGTTTGGAAACTTTTTATCTGATAAATACTTCCAATACAAATTGCCATTAGAATATTTTATACCAGATCACCAAAATTCATATGTCATTCTGAATCCATGATAGAATTCATGAATTATTATGAAGGACATTTTCTAAATAGTAAGATTCCATGGTAGGCAGAGGGTGGGGGAAGAGAGGGAGAGATATGAGACTATAGGTGGGTCTTTAAAGTGCCACCTTTTGTAGGCACCTGGTTCTTTTTGTTTGCTTTTTTAAATTTTTGTTTATTTATTATTCGTTACAATTTATAAATTTTGTATCCTGGCTGTAGCCCCCTTCCTCATCTTCTCCCAGTCTCACCCTCCCCCCCTTTTCCCCCATGCCCCTCTCCTAGTCCACTGATACAGAAGGTCCTCCTCCCCTATCTGATCCTAATCTATCAGGTCTCATCAAAACTGGCTGCATCATCTTCCTCTGTGGCTTGGCAAGGCTGCACCCCCCACCAGGGGGAGATGATCAAAGAGCCAGCCACTGAGTTCATATCAGAGACAGCCCCTCCCCCCCCCCACTAGGGAGCCCACTTGGAAACTGAGCAGCTTATGAGTTTCCTCTGAGCAGGGTGTCTAGGCCCTCTCCATGTATGGTCCTTAGTTGGGGTATCAGTCTTTGCAGGATCCCCTGGGCCCAGGGTTTTTGGCTCTGTTGGTCACCTTGTTAAGCTCCTGTCCCCTCCAGACCGTTTTATCTCTCCCTTCTTCCACAAAATTCCCTGCACTCTGTCCAAAAATTGGCTATGAGTCTCAGCATCTGCTTTGATACCCTGCTGGGTATTATTTTTTCTCTTTTATTGAAAACAGATTTTTTTTATATAAAATGTATCCCTGATTATAGTTTCTCTTCTTTAACTCTTCTTAGTTCCTTCCTACCACTCCTCCCATCTGGATCAATACTTTTTCTGTCTGTCCTTAGAAAACGAACAGACATCTAAAGAGTAATAATAGAATAAATAAGATAAAACAAAACCCAACAAAATGGAATAAGACAAAACAAATAAACGGAATAGAAAGATGCAGAGGAAAAAACATCACAAGAAACACATATGGATGAAGAGACACACTTGTTTGCACACACGGTATTCCAATAAAAACACAAAACTGGAAAATTTTCTATATATATGACCTTTAAGGGTAAAAAAAAAAAAACCAAAAAAAACAAAACAAAACAAAACAAAAAACCCAAAAACCTGCCCTGACACAACCTCATGAGACAAAGAACCTCCAAAGATGCTGTTAGCTTTGTGTTGGTCATCTACATGGGCCATACCTTTGTGTGTGGTTTGTTTCTTCAGTGAGATTCCAATGGAGAAAACTATTTTTTCATTTGCAAGTAGTTATCAGTTGGAGATTGCTTCTGGGTGGTGGATGAGGGTGTGTGGGGTTGCGCCCACATTCTAGGACCCCATGTGGTGAAGATTCATGCAGCTTCTATGCATGCCACCACACTCTCTGGGAGTCTATATGTGTATCAGTCATGCTGTGTTCAGAAGATTTTGTTTCCTTGTTGTCCTTCATCCCCTTTGGCTCTTACCCTGAACCCCTAAGGGGAGTTGATGGAGACATCCCATTTAGGGCTGTGTAGATTGAAGTCTCTTGCTCTCTACATACTGGCAGTTGTGTGTTCCCATCTACTGCAGAAGAGAGCGTCTGTCTCTGATGATGGCTGAGCAAGGCACTGACCTATGAAACAGAAGAATATCATTTGTAGTCATTTTACTGTTACATTCCTGTTCCTTTAGCAGAACAGTAAGTAGTGTTTGGTTTGGACTCTCACTAAGCAGCCTTGGCTGGCCTGGAGCTGCTATGTACATCCGGCTGGCCTTGAACTCAGTGATTCTGATGAAATTAAAGGTGTGTGTTGCCACAGCTGGCCAGCAGGCACCTTGTTCTTCAAGATAGCAAAAAACAAAACAGAGCAAAGAAGCACAAACAAAAAAAACCTGCAGGCTCTTTATTAAACCTCTGAGGTGATATAAATAAGAAAATGCTTAACTATTTTATCTTACTAAAAACAGAAATATTAAGAGGTTTGGTGTAAACGAGAGTAACCCCACTCTCATTAAAAACAAAACAAAGCAGACTAGCAAGCAAAAACAAAAGTCAAAACCATTTTCTAAGCTACACCAATGCTTTGTTTTTTCTTCTTCATAAAAAGGTTTATTTATGCTTAGTTATGCATATATGTTTGTGTGTATGTGCCATGAATGCAGTGCCTGTGGAGGCCAGAAGAGGGTACCAGGTACTCTGGAACTGGATACAGGCAGGTGTGTGGGTGAGGTCTGGGAACAGAACTCTGGTCCTCTGCCAGAGAAGTATGTGTTCTTAGCTGCTGATACAGCCCTACAAGCTGTTTACTTTAGCACTGGGTACTGCTTCTATGTACCCCTCACTTATGGAGCATCTCCGTCCTCTACGTCTTTCTTTAGCAATTGCTTGAACAGAGCCTCTTCCTACTCCCATCTGTGCACTTGCTTTTAAAATCTGATGTTGGTAAGGGTTCTGCCGAATCAGTCTGACAAGAATGACCTATCACTGACCAACAGTCACCCTTGATATATGATTCATCTTCCACCATCCAACAGCACTAGATAAGCCTGCTTTCCTCCTCAAATATTCTCTGATGCTGATTTAAACAGAATCTCTTCTGTGTGTCCTAATGTCTGCCCTTGCTCCTTATCATCCCCCCTTGTTCATTCTAGGGTCAGCCTTGATCCATTCTCTGTGTTCTAAAATCCTACTCCTAGACTGGTCATGCCATGATGATCCTTCTTAAAATCCACCTTACTATGGGATATGCCACACCATTGGATATTTTTTTTCTTATTGAACAGCCAACACTTGTGATTGTCTGTGGTGTTATTTTTATCATTTTAAAAATGAAATCATGAGTCACACATCCGGCAGCTTTCTGTCTTGAAGACGACTCACCAGCACACCCAGGGCCCAGCTGAACAGAGAGCTCTGGCCTCAGGGCAGCCGCAATTCAGCAGAAATAGAAACACAAGGCCTTGAAAAGCAAGTGTGTGCTATACCTACCACAGCCACCAAGATTGTCACGGAGAATAATGATGTCAGTGCTAGAGTGCTTCGTAATATAGAAATGCTTTATAAAGGGAGTCATTAAAGTAAACTAATCCCAATGAGGCTCAGAAAGTCAGGCAAGATCCTGAACTTTGGATCCAACGCTACACATGCTAATATTGAAAATATCTATTAATTGCGAGGGCAATCAGCGTTGCGACGTCCATTCTATTAGACAAATTAAGTCAGTGGCATTTACTGAAAAAGCACTGAAGGATAATATTCTATTCTAAGTTAGTTAAAGTACAAAGTCAACAACATGCCTTAATCCAAAGGAAAATGTATGAAAAAGATTATTTGTCTGTATTTTAGAGATAAGACAGCGAGACTAAGAAAGTGTATTAGACTCAGGTCCCTTTGCCTCCCTGCTGTCTGATGTCTTCAATAGGACACACTGTCTGTGTGGCCACATTTCTCCCCAGAGGCCGTAGGAGGTAGGCCATGGCCAATATGAACAATGGGCTCAGGACTGGTACCTGTACTGCCTGCTAGTGATGGATCCAAGACTTGAGTGAGTGGTTTCGTCTGTAAAGACAAGCAAACACAATCTTGTTTTTCACCTTCTGATTCTGAAACAGAGAAATCAAGTAATATGTACCCCTACCTACGTTGCCACAACATTCAGGATAGATAAGACAGTAAATAAACCCACATGTTGGCTGAGGGATGACTGGAAATGTGTCTACATGTAGACCCCTATCTCTACTTATACAGTTTAGGTATTATTCAGCCACAATAAAATAACAAAATCTTGTAATGTATGACAATATGGATGAACCCAGAGGACATCATGTTGCTTGAGAGAAGCCATGCACAGAAAAATCCTGTACAATCTCACTTCATTTGGAATCTTCAAAAGTCATACTCATGGGAGAAGAATAGAATGGTAATTACACAGGCTTACCGGAGAAGGATGTGGAGAGACGTTAGCCAAAGAGCGCAAGTTCTGAGGCCCCAGCTGATAGCCGGGGGTTGCAATCCATGTACTAGGTCACTTGATTGAGGTCATCACTACGAAGTACTTATGTAGGTCAAATCTTCGCATGCTATGCCTTGGCAATCTTTATTTGTGAAGTAAATTCCTTGCAGGTGTGTGTGTGAGAGAGAAAGAGAGCGAGTGCTCAGCAAGAAGTAGCTTAATTAAAATGTGAGGGTCCAGTGAGGAGGTTGACACGTATGGTTGTATTTTAAGATGGGTAAGTAGAGACGCTGAATGACGAATGTGCCCTGAAGCACAGACGTGTAGAGAGATGGAGAGAAGTCTCCCTCTTGTTTGCTTTCATTCTTGCCATGCTTTGACCCAGATCTTTCTTTCTTGGTTTTTCATAATAAACATACTGATTTTAAAATGAATTCTCTTTCTAAGAGGGTCACGATATTAAGTTAATTTACGTTAGCCTTTAATGAAATAGAAAAGCTGTGGAGATATGGACAGCATCAGCTCTAACAGCCGGACGCACAGTCGGGCATGCGCAGTTAGTAAGCTCCTTCTTGTGCGGAGTTCTACTTTTCTGCTAAGACATTTTCCATAGTTACTAGGAACCTCCTGAAGGCCTCAGAGAATGGCTCCCAATTCATGAATTCCAAGTAATGACACTGCATTCACAGGACAGGCTTAGAGCCACCTTCAAATCAAGCCATGCAGTCACCTGCTTTGTTAATGGACATTGCTGTTTCCTTGGTTTCCAGGTGAGACTTTAAATCAGTGCCTGAAGCAACGTTTTGTATGTCACCATGCAGAGAGCTTTATAGCTACATCAAGAGCAGACTCCACCTCCATTAGAGAAATCTGCACATGTCTTAGGGAGATGGTATCTGCGATAAAGTATTTGTGTGGAAAACCATAAGCTTCCCATGTCACTTTTATTGTAATGCAATCTAATTCATAGTTACTCTATTGTACAATTAACATGGGGAAAATAAAAAGAAGTTGCGCTATTGGAATGAATTAAATCTATAAGGAGATTTTCATTTTGAGAAATTTATTCTGAAGTGTGTTTCTTTAGAATTCTGACATATTTGAATCAAAGGTTTTAGACTACCAAAGGCACTGTCAGTTACCACTGGGGAGCGCATTTAGAAATATTTTCCAATTCTGTGGTCACAAAAAGAATTTGACATACATTTAAAAACTGCTAGCTTAACGCTTTGTGGTTATTGCTGGGGATAAAGTACATCATATTTTAAAATGATGGAGTTTGTTATAAAATCAATTTTGCCATTTCCTTTTGGGTATTGTGAATACCAAAATGGTATTAAACTAAAGGATTTATGTAATCTTTATAAAGAATTCTGCAGTAAGCCAGATAGGTGACTTTTGTGTGACATGCATGTCAAGCAAGGGAATACAGAGCTCTGTAAGTAGATGGCAGAATCATTCTATTGCTGAATCATATCTCACCCATTCTTATAAAATGTTCTCAAGGTGATGTGATGGTGACTACAATCTGTGGAGCAAAAAAAACCCCACTGTGGAGTCACTGTATGTCCTCCAGTACATACATAGGGATCACCTTCTTGGATATTTAATACTATGAAACCAGTACTGGCCCTCACTTGTAATCTCAGCATTTGGGAAGTGAAAGCAGGAGGATTGAGAGTTCAAGGCCATCCTTAGCTACATCATGAGTTTGAGGCCAGCCCAGACTACATGAGAATTTGTCTCAAACCAAATAAAACCATGCCAAACCTCTTAAAGTTTTCGTTTTAATTTTATAAACAATGTCACTTCAATTGGGAGAGGGGAGCGACTGACATGAACTGGCACAGTTTTATCTACTTTAAATACAATCTCTATAAGTAGTAGTTCCACTGTTTCCTCCGAGAATCTTTTGGTGCAAGATGAAAGCCTGCATTCTTTTTTCAGCCTGGTTGCTGCATCCCACGATGTACTTGCCCAACCACAGAATGTGGGAGTGGGAGACGGCTCATTATAAGCAGAGGACAATGGTATGGATGGCAGCATCTGCAACTGGGCATTTGAAAGAAAGGTTCTGGAAGAGTGAAAACAGATAGGATAATATTAAGGAATACACCAGAGTGGGAGGCACTTTATCTCAAATGTGCAGAAGTCTGAAGCTGCATTCACTTCCCAAGAATGCTCTTCACTCTCAGGGTGAGACTGCCTACAGACACAAGAGGAGTTGCAACGAGGAACTTACTGGAACCTACCATTTAAAGAAAAATTCTAGGAACAGATGTCTTGGTCCTTTCTCTTGTATCTTACTGTTGTTTATCCTCCATCAACCACACAAAGAACCCTTGACTTTTCATGTTCAACCTTCATGCAAAACTCAAAACTGCATTCAAAAAAATGTTTTGCTCTCTGGAGATGGGATATTGATGAAGCCACACAGGATCTGGCCCTCACCATAAGAAACCTAAGAAGCTGGACTATATGAGCTATGGTGGCATTTAGATGTAGTCCATTGTCTATACTGTCCCCTCTCTGAGTACACAGATAAAAGCTTGTCCACCCCAAAAGGAAGACAGACTTTTGTGCTTACAGAAAAATCTACCCAGCTGCCTTCATTCATAAATATGAATGGTTACCACAAGATTGGCAGGTATACAGCACAAAAAATAATCTAAAAATCTTTTTTGAGACAATTTCTTGGCATATATATCTAGGATGGCTTCAAATTAACTGTGTAGAAAAGGCTGGCTTATAACTCTCAGTTGATCCTTTTTCCTAGCCCCTGAGTACTGAGATTAAGGTGTGAGCCACCATGCCTGGCTACAAGTCACTTACTCAGCATTTATTTTTAAAATGTGTGGTAAGCAGTCAGTGTATTTTAAATTCTGTTATGGTCACTTGGAACATAGGAAGAAAGCAAAGTTCCTCATCTCATTAACATATATTTCAGACAGAGAACCAGACAATGCACACATAATAAACATAAGACATGCACTTTAGGTAGGATAGTAAAGATGAAATAGGTGGCCTGAGGGAGGAAGTCAAAGTTTAGTAACCAGAGGAGGTGGTACAAGTGATGAGCAAAACCAGAAAAACTATAATGACCCTCAAGAAAATACAAGATCAATGGATGGCTTTCTGGATATGAAAAAGACACCTTCAGTTTTCCCAATTCAAACTTAGCAGGTGAATTTGAGGAGAGACTACCCATTGCTAAGAGTTCTGGAAGATTCTGGAGAATCGGAATTCTGGAGAAAACACCTTAGAATGTTATGTGTTGCATACCTGCCAATCTTGTGGTAACCACTCGTATTTATGAATGAAGGCAGCTGGCAGATTTGTCAGTAAAACCACAGCTGGATAAAGGCTGAGAACTTGTAATTCTCATCTGCTTCCTGGTAACTTACAGCTGAGGCTGGCCTGGAAGCAATTTCTCCTGGCTCAGCTGCACTGTGTGAGCATCCAGATACAGGGAGGGAAGAAAAAGGTCGTGCTGCCTGCATCCATACCAGAACCCTGACTGTCTTAGCATGCACCCTTCAGCTGAAGATGCACACTGGATATCCCTGGAGCACTGGTCCAGGTGGAAGGCCAAGAGTCTCTCCATGTCCTCAGTTGAGAACGGTACCAAGGCTATCAGAATCATTGCTAGCATACCGCACCTGCGGTTAGAAAGGTTTCCTAAATTAGGCAGCCAATATACAGAAAGTGACTGCTATTGGCAGGTTGATGGCCTCTATGCTCTATTGATTAAGTCCTAAGTGGAGTTTTCAATAATCAAGTGATCTAGGGATTGAAAATGTATGGTACACGTTAATTTTGTAGTCAGTCCTAGCCAGGGGAGGGTTGAACTAGCTGGGGTTTTAGGTCCTCTATGCATGGTTCTTAATTGGGGTATCAGTCTCTGCAGGACCCTTGGCCCAGTTTTTTGTTTGTTTGTTTGTTGGTTGGTTGGTCTGTTGGTCTCCTTTTGGACCTCCTGTCCCCTCATGGTCTTTCTGTCTCTCCCTTCCTTCAAAAGATTCCCTGCAATTTGCCCAAAGTTTGGCTATGAGTCTCAGCCTCTACTTCAATACCTTGATCAGTAGAGTCTTTCAGAGGCTGTCTGTGGTAGGCTCCTGTCCTGTTCCCTGTCTGATGTCTATTGTGTTTGCCTTTCTGAATTAGGATTGAGCATCTTTCCTAGGGTCTTCCTTGTCTCCAAGTGGGGTCCCTAGGAAGGGGAACAGGGACTGTCTCTGGCATGAACTCAGTGATAGGCTTTCTGATCAACTCTCCCTGGGGAGTGCAGCCTTGCCAGGCCACAGAGGAAGAAAATGCAGCCAGTCCTTATGAGACCTGATAGACTAGGGTCAGATAGAGGGGGAGGAGGTCCTCCCCTATCAGGGAACCAGGGAACGGGCATAGGGGGAGAAGAGGGAGAGATGGTGCGATTGGGAGGAGATGAGGGAGGGGGCCACAGCCAGGATACAAAGTGAATAAATTGTAATAAATGAAAATTTAAAAACAAAAAGAGATTCACAACATCACCTACAAGTTATTCTAGCAACAAATCCAGCTCTTAGCTCTGACTTCCAGCTTACAGAGAATATCATGGAAAGGAAAAAAAAATTAGATGTAATAACTCAATGTCATAAAAAGTCTTCATGTGTTGGAAAGAGAAAATATGATTCTTAATAAAGATGTTTCAGAGACAGAGCATGTGAATGCCACATATAATTCTTGATCACAACCCATTTAGAACAAGTAAGGTGCTCAAGATATTTTGAAATAATTAGAGAAATTTGAATATTAAATTGGAATCCATTAGGAAATGTGATCAAACATCTGCTCAGCCTTAGGGCACCCACAGCAGTCCAAGCCCCTCTCCGACCCCCATCTAGCTTACTGATCCACTGAATTTATTGGGTTCATATATATAGGCATAATAGTAAAGGGATAACTTAAAGGAGCTTGGTGTGGAGAGCCAAGTTCTGCCGCGCCCTAAAGATGGCGCTGGCTTCCGCCTCTTGTAGGCAAAAGCTCTCGGTAAACAACTCCTTATTTGGTTGTGTATGTGCATCGGGCTCGCTTCCGCAGTTGTGGACTAATCTGCAGGCACCACGTAGCTTGTCAGGATTGGCTGGCCATAGGCTATTTAATTGGCGGGCTGGGCTTCCCGGGGGTGGGGGTGGGGGGGTCAGAAGATTGTTCAAGGTTCCTGAATAAACTGCATTGAGAAGAGTCCAGTGTTGCGTCTACAGCTTGGGAGAGGCAAAGGACACTGCATCACTGAGAAGCCCATCCCAGCAAGCGTGATAACTCATAAAAGTTGCATCCTGCTGACAACTTACAGGCAGCTCTGTCAGCCATAGAGTCTCCTCCTGCAGAAGGTGTTATGGCTTGTGTAGGAGGCCTTGTGAAGGTTTTGAGTTTTAAGGCCTCCCTGAGACTTAGTTATTTACTTCCTGGGTCTTAAAAGTGTGTTATTGCTTATTTATATTATTGTATATATCTGTGCATATGTATGAAGAAGTGGTGTGTGTGTGTGTGTGTGTGTGTGTGTGTGTGTATACACACTGAGAGCAGAAAAAGAGGGCTTTCTTGAAAAGCCATACGTGGATTAAACAAGAGTCTCATCTCTGGTTTACTATGGCTGAGGGAGCAGCTAGCCCTGCCAAATGGTATTTTAAATCTCTAACCACAAACCTCAAGTGAGCCCTGGGGAGTGCCTAGCAATTCTACTCTTCTCCAACCTCCAAAACCACTTCCCTCTTTTCTCTTAGCCAAGAACCTTGCTTCTTATCTTACTGAGAAAATAACCATCATTAGAACACTTGCTCATCTTCCACTGCAAGTCTACTCTTCTGACTCTCCCATTCCTCTTGAGTTCACCCCCCTGGGATATTCTTGTCTGCTCTTATTTCTGGTCAACTCCTCCCTTTTGAGCATTGGGATGCATCCTCTAAGCACACTGAAAGCTTTAGTATAGTGACTTTCCTTCATTCCTATGTGTCAGCATTTCCCAACAAATTAGATCAGCAACTGAAGGCCATAGTTGGTAGCTCTTGATCCTCAGTCCTGTTTCTGGGTTCTATAAAAGCCTTATTTTGACTTCTTATTCACATTTTACTCAATCAATCAATCAATCAATCAATCATCAATCAGTCAGTCAACCAATCAACCAATTAGAGAGCATGCTAATTTTCATCTCTTCTACCCTGCTTCAGAAGGAAAAACACCACAAATAAATTTAGAGTCTCTTTTTCTGACTCTTGTATTACTTCCATATTCTGACTCCTTTACACTTTATTGTTGCTATATAACAGGATACCTGGGTAATGTATTAAGATAAGAGATTTATTTTGTGGGTCTAGACATTGGGATACTTAAGAGCATGACTCTGGAATCTGCTTGGCTTCTGGTGGGCCTCATGGTGTTTCAACTTGATGTAGGAAGTGCAAGTGCAAATGAGGTCACACAGAAGTGAGAGGAGGGTCTGGATTCCAGAGACAGCTCACATATTCTCTTCTTCCTCCTCCTTCATCTTTAACCCTTTCAAGAAGGGTTTAATCCTTTAATGAAGGCTTCTCCTCTGTGATCCTAACAAACCCAACTGGATCTCGGTCCCTAACAATAATACTCAATACCAATTCAAGATTCTATACATGAGTTTGGGGGATGCAGTCAAACCACAGCTGTGACTGTAGGAGTCTTTCTCACCAGCTCAACCACAACTTCCTCTGAGGTTGCTGCGGTTTACAAAGGCTCTCCTACCCCTCACACTTCATTCTTGTTTCTTTCCTTTCTTGGGAAGCAGAGGCTGGTAGATTTCAGCAAGCGCCAGGCCAGCCTGATTTATGTGGGCACTTTGATTACATGAAAACTTTTAGCTTTATGGTAAATTGCTCTGTCTGTTCTCTCCTACTTCTTCCCTGTGTTCTTCAGTCATTATTGCTGACGATTGTCTCTTCTTCTTTCTTTTTTTTTAGTGTTTTTTACATACAGTGTATTTGGTAATAGTTTCCCCTTCCCCAACTCCTTCTATAGCTTCCTTTATTTCCCTATCAACTCAGCTTCATGTACTTTCTTTCTCTTAAGAGAAACCAAAATAACAAAATTCAGAACCAAAACAAATCCCACAAAAAAGCATGGAGTTCATTTTGTGCTGGCTGGCCAGCTACTTGTGAGCATGGGGCCTGCTCTGGAGTGTGGTTGATACACCCAGTGTTAGTCCATTGAAGAAAATTCCTTGTCCCTTTCCTAGAAGCCATCCATTGTGTATAGCCTTTTGAGTAGAGGTGAGACTCTGTGACTGCTTTCCCTCCTCTGTGCTGGGACTTTGGCTGATAAATTTCTCACATTCTTATTCCATCTTGCTTCTACAAGAGTAACACAGACTGTCGCTCCTCTGCATGCTCCTTTTATCACAAGATTATTTCATCCTACACGTAAAGCGTGCTCCTCAACCTGTGGGTCGCAACCCCAACCCTTTCACAGGGGTTGTTTAAGACCATCTACATATCAGATATTTATATTACTATTTATAACAATAGCAAAATTATAGTCATGAAATGGCAACAAAAAATAATTTTATGGTTGAGGCCACCACAACATGAGGATCTGTATTAAGGGGTTGCACATTAGGAAGGTTAAAGAACCACTGACAGAGCATAAATTGTTTTGATTGTGGGCAGTAAAGATGCTTACTATTAATTCCTCTCTATGAATTATTTAAGAGGCTTTGTCTCTTCTCCTAGTGCACACAATTGCAAGCTCTTCCTCCTTAGTGGAGTCACTATCAAAGAAAACATTTGAAGGATTGAGCATCTTCCCTAGGGTCTGCCTTCTTATTTAGCTTCTTTAGAAATACAGATTTTACTATGTTTATCCTATGTTATATGTCTAATATCCACTTAGAAGTGAGTATATACCATGTGTGTCTTTCTGCTTCTGGGTTACCTCACTCAGGGTGATCTTTCCTAGATCCCACTATTTGCCTGCAAATTTCATAATTTCCTTGTTTTTAATTGCTGAGTAGTATTCTATTGTGTAAATATACAATTTCTGTATCCATTCTTTGGTTGTTTCCAGATTCTGGCTATTATGAATAAAGCTGCTACAAACATGGTTGAGCAAATGTCCTTGTTGTATAGTTGAGCATATTTCATATATATGCCTAGGAGTGGTATAGCTGGATCTTGAGCTATTACTAATTTTGTGGGAAAGTGCCATATTGATTTCCAAATTGGTTGTACAAGTTTACATTATACAAGTTTACATTCCCACAAGCAATGGAGGAGGGTTCCCCTTTCTCTACGTCCTTTCCAGCATGTATTGCCACTTGAGTTTTTGATCTTAGCCATAAGTAGGAGAAGACAGGGAACAGGAAAGGAGCCTACCACAGAGGGCCTCTGGAAGATTCTACCCAGCAGTATATTGAAGCAGATGTTGAGACTCATGACAAACTTTGGGCAGAGTGCAGGGAATCTTATGAAAGAAGGGGGAGATAGAAAGACCTGGAGGGGACAGGAGCTCCACAAGGAGACCAACAGAATCAAAAATTCTGGGCCCAGAGGGCCCTGCAGAGAGAGATCAATACCCCAACTAAGGATCATGCATGGAGAGGACCTAAAAGCCCTGCTCAGGTGTAGCCAACAGAAGTGGGTTCCCTAGTAAGGGGAACAGGGGCTGTCTCTGGCATGAACTCAATTTTAGGCTCTCTGATCACCTCCTCCTGGGGAGGTGCAGCCTTGCCAAGCCACAGAGGAAGATGATGCAGCCAGTCCTGATGAGACCTGATAGGCTAGGGTCATATACATGAGGAGGAGGACCTCCACTACCAGTGGACTAGGAGAGGGTCATAGGGGGAGAAGAAGAAGGGAGGGCAGGACTGGAAAGAAATGAGGGAGGGGACTACAGCTGGGATACAAAGTGAATAAATTGTAATAATAAATAAATAGATAGATAGATAGATAGATAGATAGATAGATAAATAAGTAAAAAGATAAATAAATAAATAGATAGATAGATAGATAGATAGATAGATAGATAGATAGATAGATAAAAGAAGACATTTGAAGGAATTATAAGAAATGCCATCTAGCCTTTTTGGCCAAGTAAACTGACAATATTACGATTTACCTGTGCTTTGTGACCACCACCTTCCAAGCCATCATTGTTTTTATTGAAAAGAAAGCACATATAGGCTGGGAGCTGGGAAAAGTTATCCTGTTGCCCACCTGGAGTTCAGTCATATGGAGTATCATGACTTTGAATTCACTAATTCATCATCATTCTTCTGTTTTGCTTCTCTAGGAAGAATATTGAATTTGATCCATATTTGAACTAAATAGGAAAATGAGTCATTTTTATTATTTTACAGGTTAAGACTAAGTGATGCTTAGTGCAATTCTGACACTTAACAATGAGGAGATGTTCTGTAAGGGTTAGTGGAATGCAGTGCTAGACAAGGTTTCCAGGGTTTGTACAATCTCTACCTGCTTTTCCAGGCACTTAGTTGACAGCATTTCAGAGTTAATGTAAACACTGCACAGACACACACTCACAAACACACACACATTCACACACACACTCACATACACACTCACACATGTTCCCACTCAGATACACACACAGGACGAAAAGAAGAATCAAATGCAGAAGAATATGCCATCAAGCTATTAGTGAGGATTTAGCTGTAGGAAAAATGAGACTTTTGAGAAGCAGTGGATATTTTACCTTCTCTTTGCTGGAAAGGATCAGTCAGTACTAGACACTGAGATTGCCTAAGTGTTTGAGATGGCTTTTGCTTTGTTTTCTTCTGCTTCCTGGGAATAAGTGAGAACAGAACAGTTCTGATGTCTCACTTGTTCTTTGAGAACAAAATGCTTGTACCACATTTCAAAAGCAGGGCACACATTGAGATGTCTACCTTGCCAATAGCACAGAGCAGGAGTTGGGATCCAGTGAGCTTGGGTGTGTTACTCTGTTGGGAGACTCAATATTGATTCACTAGTCTATCTTTGTTCATTTCTTCTTTTGACAAATATATTTTGTTATTTTATATGTATATGTTCATGCGTGTAGGTGCCCTCAGAGGCCAGAAGAGGATATCAGATCTCCTGAAACTGGAGTTACAGGTGGTTGTGAACAACCATTGTAGGTACTAGGAGCACAATTCTGATCCTCTACAAGAACAACCAGTGATCTTAACCACTGAACCATTTGTTCATTTCTTTAACAGATACTATGCATAGTGCCAAATTGTCAAATAAAGTAAACTCTGGATTTAATGATCTCTTCCTTTGCATCTGCTTGATTTAATTGCAGTGGTTGTCCCTTCTCCTGTTCCTGTTTCCCATATGAACCTTTGTTACTAGTTTACTTCCACTGGCATGGATGTATGATGTACACAAAATGCTTTGGTCAGCACCTGTATAGTAGGTATTTATGCATGCTGGCCATTAACATCATTGGCATCATCGCTGTCTTCTTCCTTAGGATTCTCTTACTGGACTTTGCCACAGTGACAACTATCAGACCTTGTATATTCAGGTAATGGAAAACAACAACAAAACCCCACTCTAATTTGTTACTAAGACCAACATTCAGGAACTACTGATTGGTGTAATGAAAAACTGATTCTAGTTTTCTCTACCCTTTCACAAAATTGTATTAAATTTTGTGCTGTATTAAAGGGCCATATTAGAAAGGTTGAGAACCACTGCCGTAGATGGTTGGGAAGAACAGAGGGAATCCAAGAATGTGGCAGGAGCTATGCAGTGGATCAGGGAACTGGAAAAATAGCACTGTGTAAGAAGATTCTCTCATTCTCAGTTCTTGAAGTTCACTGCTAAAGCCAAACAAGGAAAACATCGAGAGTGAGAAAACAGCATTGCAACCTTCTGGCCACCTGCCCTGGACCTGCCTCAAATTCCTCAAGCAATAGATTTCAAGAAGCAAGAGCAAGAGTGAACCAGTTGAAAGTAGCAGTTGAGTGGTGCCCAGAAGTGTGTTTAACAGCAGTCAAATAGAACTGCATGCAAACCGTGGCTCTAAAATCTACACTCTCCCTCTACTCATGATGAGACTTTGAAATTCTTGATGAGGTGAATGTGTCTTCTCGAATATTCTTCTCTTGTCCATTTCTTCACGTTATGCTGGAGTCTAGGTTTTGAAGCTCATGGATGACCTCTACCTTCTCTCCAGGTGTCTGGGAACTTTGTGCCTTTTTTATCTTTTTCTTTAATCCATTCCCCAGGTGGGTTGTAAATATCACAGAGCATCAACCTCATCCTTCTCACTCCTCTTTGTATCTTCAGTGTCAAGTACAGTGTTTGGCAATCAGTAACAATGTGCTGATTGTTGACTAACTAAGAAGACAGAGAAATTACCAGAGAGGCAGGTGCATATTCTTTGAGATGCAAGACAAAGGTTTTTTTTTCTTTATTTTATTAAGAATATATTTGTAAACTGGTAATGGTGGCATATGACTTTAATCCAGCACAGGGAGGCAGAGGCAGGTGGATCTCTGTGAGTTGGAGGCCAGCCTGCTCTACACTACAAGGGTAACCCAGGACAGCCAAGGCTATACAGAGAAACCCTGTCTTGAAAACAAACAAAAACAAACAAACAAAAGAATATATTTGTAAACTTCTCTATCTTGGGTCAATGCAAGATGATAAAAGTAAGAGCTACCCTGGTGATAATTATGAGATTTTTAATATGTTAATGCTTTACTAAAGCATGTTAAATATTTCCACATACAGTGTTTACTCTAAAGCAATCAGCCCATGTATGTAGGCAAATACTTAGCTCCACATTGTTACATTACAATTTTAATAGCTTCTGTTTTTTTGGTGGAGTATCTACACTAAGCAAAACGGGCCATACTTAAAAGGCAAAGAATATTGATACTCTCTTTACTTCAAAGGCTGCTCACACTATAGTAAAGAATAAATGAGAATTTAACAAAACAGAAAAGAAGCTTATTATTCCTCTTAATATAAACTCTGACATCACTACATCAACTTTTCTTGCTCATGCAAACAATAAGGTTTGTGTTTTAAACTGGATTGTGATCTTGTCACTTAAACATCCTTACACACAAACTTTTGCTAGATATTTATGTGTGAATGGTGTCAAGGTCTTAGTCCTATGTGAGAGATGTATCCATTAACCTAATCGGAAAAGTCTTCTTGTTTTAAAAAAAGAAATCAAAGCTTATGAAGAGGAAGGCTTTGTCAGTGGAAGTCTGTCTTTGTAGATCATTGTAGGTAGTTATTCATTGAAAAATAGGTTTCAAACATTATTTACATAAGCTCCACATGGTCTTAGGTGAGATGAATCAGTGTTCTTATTGCTTGATAGAGCATGTTCTCTCAGACACTGTGTACTTAGGTAATGTGAGATTTTTGTTTTGTTTTGAGCAGAATAGGACATTTTTATCTTAAAGCTAGACTAAAGTGAAATATATCATTTTTTTTCTTAGAATAGATAGCATTTTTCCTTGTGACTGTAGAAAAATCTCTAAACAAGCAAACAAAAACACTAGCAGCAGAGCTGGGTATAAAAGAGGTGTGGTTACTTGAAGCTTAATGTATTCTCTTGCTATTCATAAAAAAGATTCTGGAAGAAGTCAGATGCTTGAGAGTTAGGGCATAGACTGCTGTGTCTGATAAAGGTTGAGCCCAACCTTTCAGCTCAACAAAGAACATCTACAAAATAACAATGATACAAGGTTCTAGTCTGCTCTGTAGAGTGTGTTATGACCTTGGAAAATGTATTTAACATCTCTCCATTTTTGTTTTCATTTTTACATAACCTGAAGTACAGCATCCTGATTTTGGCTGGCCCTGTTCAAAATTCAAAGGTGTCTGGCATCTTTACTGCCTGCTGTACCATTCAGAGTAAGTGGTCTCATCCTTTTTAGGTTCTCTTCTCTCTACTTGTGCTTAATTTCTTTATAAAGCTCTATAAAATGTGTTTGTTTGCTTGTTTATCTGTTTTGTTTTTCTCCACAAAATATAGCTCCATGGCAGAATGATCATTGGTATCATTCTATTATGTACCAAGTACTGGCTTACTGTCAGGGAGTGGTTTCTGGGTACGGTCTTCAAAGAACTGGAAACAAGAATTCTATTACATGGTCACAGCAACCTTATTCTAAGTAGTAAATAGTCACTGTCCATGTATGGATGAGTGGTGGATAAAATGCTAGAATTTGATTTTTTTTTCAGCCCTAAAATAGAAGAATTTGTCATATTCTGCAATATGTATGAAATTTAAAAACATTTTCTACTTGAAAGGACAATAATTAAATTATTACATTGTATGATGTTCTCAAAGAAGTCCTGTTCAAAAAGACAGAAAAGTGGTAGTGTTTGCCTGGATTCTGAGGAGAGGGTAGACTTGGAAGTTAGTATTTCATGGCTACAGAATTTAGTGGGAAGATGGAAGGTTTGGCAACAGATAATTGTGACAGATTTGAATGTATTCAACATCACAAGACTGAACCCTTAAAGATGGTTAAAATGGTAAATCTTATGTGTATTTTACCATAAAACCATTACTGAGTATATGAATTGTCAAGGGTCTCCTTTGCACAGCCGTCTCTAGAGCACTGCTCTCTACCTCCTCCATCCTGCCTATATTGTTCCTCATGGAGTCACCTCCTCAATTCCTTCCCTCCAGTCAAGTCTCAGCTTAGAACAAATTCCTTATTGGAAGTGGTGGGGACACATTAGACAGAATCTTTTTTCTTTGCTATTGTAAAGGGTTTGTCAAGTGGCTGACACCTGGAAAAGGAAGAAGGAGGCTTTTTAGAGACCGGTGACATTCCTTTGATCATTGTGACAGTCAAGGGACAGATGTAGCTCAGTGGTTGAGTGTTTACCTAGCATGCAGAAGGCCCCTTCTGCGTGTGCATTCTCAGCATCAACTAGATAGATAGATAGATAGATAGATAGATAGATAGATAGATAGATAGATGGATAGATAGATGGATAGATAGATAGATAGATGGATAGATAGATAGATAGATGGATAGATAGATAGATAGATGGATAGATAGATAGATAGATAGATGGATAGATAGATGGATGGATAGATAGATAGATAGATAGATAGATAGATAGATAGATAGATAGATAAAACTTTAAAAAAAGGAAAGGGGGTGGGAAGGAGGATGAATGAGAATGTAATATGACAATCACACATGTTCAAGTGTCAAGTATTGGGAAGTGGGTAAGACAGAGTCAGGTAGACTCCCAAATCTCCATTGTTTGGCAAACACTTATTTGGATGTTCTGTTTTCTTGTTCAGGTAGCCTGGGCTGAGCTCAGTTGTAGGTCCTTTTCTATTGAGTGAGGGTCTCCTTCTCACTGTATGCCATCTTACCATGGTGCTTAGCATGGTTTAATTATATTAACTCTGCCATTTCATTCCAGAGTACCTACTGCAGGACTTAGTGTATACTAGATTTTCAATATGCATTTTCTCTCTTGATTTGAATTATATTTGTAACTTAAGTATCTTTAAAATAGACATAATCCCTGATGGCTTATCAGAAATGTGAAGATCAGAAAGAGAAATGCTTTTAGAAAATTAATGCACTGTACAAAAATGAAGTTGTATAGTTAATCTATAATGAAAGTTTCACTTGGTCCTATTGAACCAGTTTTATTATTATTTATTCTCATATGCTTTTCTATAGTTAAAATACTACCAATCATAGAGTTCTAAAATATTGCCCAGTAAGGATTAGTGGCTGTTATGGTTTCAGTACAAAGTGTCTTTCCCCAAAACTCAGATACGGAAAGCATGGTCCCTACCTGCTGGCGCTATTTTGGAGCAAGACCCAAGGAAGGAAGTGCCAGAGTCAGGTCCTCAGGGCTATATTTTCTGTGGCCATTTTATGTCCCCCCCCTTTTTTTTCTTCTTGTTCATCATGAGGTGATTTTGCCATACTCTTCATCACCATATGCCTAGAACTAATGAATCCCAGGAGTATAGAATGAACCTTTTGAAACTTTGAGCATGGCTACAGAGACCTAGACCTGACTTGGGTCAGAAGGGGAATGAAGATAAGACAAACAGACACATGGGCAGAAATATCTAGGATTGAATTGTCTGAGCTCTTGGCTAGAGAAACCTTAGCATCCTGGAAAAAAGAGCATTTATTACATGGAGTTGGACAGAGTGATGAGGTTATTGCCTCTAGCCGCACAAGGAGGGTGGTTCTTACACAGAGATAGACAAAGAAGCAGGATTATTGTATACAGCTGATCAAGGAGAGAAGTTGGGTTAACCTTGGAGCAGTCTCTACAGGGAGCAGTTTTCATGCTGTAAACATCTTGAGGGAGAATGGTGGACATTTTCTGCACACAATATGAAATTCACACATGGACTAAAATGATGTCTTGTCATTTTCACATGAGCCTTATGTGGAGCAGGAAAGCTTTGCCATTCCTCCATGGGTCTGAGGAGCTGGGGGTCTTTGAAATGGCCATATCAACAGCACACATTCTCTTAGGACTTTACTTAGGACTCACTCAGGGCTTTAGCCACACCCGACAGAATCCAAATAAATCCTTCCTCATTTAAGCTGTTTATGTCAGATACTTTTGTTTCAGTGGCAAAACCAAGCCAAACTAACTGCACAGAATGTCAACCTTACAGAAGCTGTTTGTTTCTGTGACTAAACCCAACAGCGTTTTACTTAAGCCCTTGGCTTCCAGGAGGATTTGAAATAGCTTAATAGGTGTGCGTGTTGTGAGTGCAGCAGACTAAAACGCCAATATAAACATAAGCAGTAAAGACTCATGAGATCTCAGACGGAAACAAGGACTCCTTGAGGCCACCATGTTACATTCATTCCAGCAAAGAGTTTAACTTGTCCCTGATTGGAGACTTAGGGAGAGCTGAGTTTGAAGATGATGGAAACACATACCTATTAAGCTTTGTTCACAGCATCCTGTGGCTTCTCCACTACATATCTCCAAAGTCATTTAAATCCTCCTGGAAGCCAAAGGCTTAAGAACAACGTGGTTAGGTTTAGTCACAGAAAGAATTCACTTTTCTGAGGCTGATATTCTGTTGGGTTTTGTCACAAAAGTATCTGACCAAACAATGAAAGTAAGGAAGGATTTATTTGGGTGCAGAAAGTTTCAAGGCAAAACAGAAGTCACACTGTGGGAAGTCTTTTGCTAGAGGCTTTTAGCCAGATTCACACTGGAATAGACGGCAAGGGGCTGGAGAGATAGATGGCTCAGTGGTTATAAGCACTGACTGCTCTTCCAGAGGCCCTGAATTCAATTCTCAGCACCGACATGATGGCTCATAACCATCTGTAACTCTATTTCCAGGGGATCTGATGACCTCCTCTAGCCTTCGCAGTGCCAGGCATGCACATGGTACACAGACATACAGACAAACCATCATACATACAAAAATTAAATTAAAAAGAAAAAGACTTAAGAGTGAAAATCAGAGGAGAAAGACGTAAAAATATTATGGTTTGACCAAAATAGCTAACATAGAGTTGGGGCCAAGAAAAGTGTGGTTTCTGAAAATATCAGTGCTATTAAAAAAAAAAAAAAAGCCATGTAATAGCAACAGGATATCTCAAAACTGGGCATAGTTTTAACATCTTAACACATCCAACACACTCCCTTGAGAAGCAAGCAGCTACAGAACTAAGCCCCCTCCCTGCACTTCTACAGGATCCCAAGAAATGTGTGCACTAGCATGACCTTTACTGCGCTCAGTGGCCCAGGCATCCAGAGACCACTGTGGCTGTGCATCAAAGGGGCCTGCGATTATTCCAGCTGGGCACAGACAGTTGCATCACCAACATGAGGTGACTAGCACAGTGTCTTCATTGCGACTGGGTCCTAGTCCTGCACATAGTTCTGTCTTTGGAAACTTGACCTGGGTCTTTTAAAATGACATGTTGTAACTATGTTAGAAGGTGTGAATTGGGGGCTTGATTTATGGGGGGAAAAATGAAACTCTGAAAATATGAATTAAGAGGAATTGATTTGGGTCTATGGGGGATTTTACAAAAGAGTTCTGTATTTCCTATATCTAAAATCTATTAATATTATGCTTGGTATGTCTAAAGCAGGCAAATTAATTGTTATTAGCGTACAGCATAGGTACCAAGTACAAATGAAAAAATAGAAAGTGTTATTTATCTGTTCTCTCAGAAATAAGTGCTATGGCCTTTACATTTGAAGCAGTCTTTTATTGTCAGAATCGATATGTGCTATAATTGAAGGGCTCAGGTGATGTGCTTTAACTTGCAAGCTGAAATAGAAGAAACACATAAGAAGAGAATTATGAAATATTAGAAGCAGCTGATACATTAAAGGCCAGGGAAAAATAATTCTGTGATATATTGCCAAGCAATGCTTTTCAAAGTAATATCTTGGTAATATCTTTTTAATTGAAGGCTAAATTCAAATTACTTATTATAATTATTTTAAACAATAGAATATACTGAATTAAAATGGTAACTACAGCCTCTATAGTTCATCTATTTTAAAATTATATTTAATGTGTATGAATGTTCACTCATATCTATGTATGTACATCCTATAAGTGCCTACAGAAATCAGAAGAGGCATGAGATACCATGAAACTGGAAGGAAAGGGCCACTGTGTAGGTGCTAGGAACCAAGTCTGTGTCCTTTGTAAGAGTAGCCAATGCTGTTAACTGATGAGCCACCTCTTCAGCCCTTCATTCATCTTTCTAGCTCAATTTTTGATTCCATGCATTGTGTATTTTGAAATTTTTTTCATTATTTTTAATATAATTTTTTATTTATTATAGTTTATTCACTTTGCATGCCAGCTGTAGCCCCACCTTCGTTCCCTCCTGCCCTCCTTCCCTCCCTCATTTCCTCCCATGCCCCTTTTCCAGTCCACTGATTGTGGAGGTCCTCCTCCCCTTCCATCTGACCCTAGCCTATCAGGTCTCATGAAGACTGTCTTTTACAGTCTTCTGTGGCCTGGTCAAGCTGCTCCC
Source organism: Psammomys obesus (assembly GCF_907164565.1). NCBI lineage: Eukaryota > Metazoa > Chordata > Mammalia > Rodentia > Muridae > Psammomys > Psammomys obesus. The sequence continues at coordinate 6,361,804 of NW_026596256.1, forward strand.
CATTCAGGGGGAGGTGATCAAAGAGCCAGCCACTGAGTTCATGTCAGAGACAACCCCTGTTCCCTTTATTAAGGAGCCCATTTGGAGACTGAGCTACCACAGGCTATCTCTGTGCAGAAGGTCTAGGTTATTTCAATGAATGGTCCTTGGTTGGAGTATCAGTCTCAGAAAAGACCGCTAGGCCCAGATTTTTTTGGTTCTGATATTCTCCTTGTGGAGCTCCAGACCCTTTCAGGTCTTTCTATCTCCCCCTTCTTTCATAAGATTCCCTGCAATCTACCCAAAGTATGGCTATGAGTCTCAGCATCTGCTTTAATACTCTGCTGGGTAGAATTTTTCAGAGGCCCTCTGTGATAGGCTCCTGTCTTGTTCCTTATTTTCACATTCTTCCGATGTCTATCCCATTTGCCTTTCTGAATGAAGATTGAAAATATGGAACGCTTCAAGAATTTGCATATCATTCTTGCGCAGGGGCTGTGTTAATGTTCTCTGTATCTTTCAGTTTTAGTGTATGTGTTGCCGAAGTGAGCACTCTAGCTCATTTAACAGACATTTCATATGAGAAGAATTTTAAAGTGTCTCTCTAATTCACCCAGTTTAGTTCGCTTCTAGAATGGTTCTTCAAACAATTTAAGGGAACTATTCAATCATTTTCCAGAGTCCTTTGTAATGAGGAATCTACATGGGAACCATTTAACTCATGCTTTACAGGTACCTTATTGTCTCCTTTGGGTTTTGTGCATAACAGCATGACAGTCTTTTTGTGGGCAACAATTGGAAGGAGGAAGTATGAATGGTACAGAATCTTCTGGAAAATTTAATGGTAAAATAGCTGGCTCTTTATGAGTAACTCTGATGAAGGAATTGAAGATGATAAAATCACCAGTCTGAGGCAATGGAAGTGAGATTGCAGCTAGAGCTGTTCATTACAACAATGAGTGTTCTGTTCACTGGGACTACTGGTTCATTGAGGAGCAGCTAACCCACACAACATGGCTTCTCCTGAATTTGATAGCCAACAGAACCTTGAAATAATGTCCTTGGCTTCATCAGATAATTCTAGAAATGGTAGATTCTGAGGCACACAATCATTGCAGCCAGTAACTAAGGTAGATTCTCTAGACACAAAACTGGATCCGTGCTCAATTCTTGCTTGCTATGATTTAATCCCAAGCAATGGCAGTCATACAGAGAAGGGCAAAAATAGCCATGCAAATTAACAACAGTACATTTTAATAGTCAAATGCTTGTTAAGGTTTCCTGAGACAGAACCCCAATAAGGAATTTGTGACCTCAGAGAGTAATTGGATCAGGGTAATTGGCTAGAAAACAAGGGAATTCTTTTAGACCATGTTTGTTTGTGTGAGACAGGGTCTCTGTTGCCCTGGCTGGTCTCAAAAACATACAGATCCACCTGTCTCTGCCTCCTAAATGCTAGGATTAAAGGCACATGCTACGATATCCAGTAGCCCTGGATATTTAAAACAGAATGGAAATATCTCATGTGCAGAAAGTGGGAGAAATATTAAATTAGAAGGAGTAGAGTGCTCAGATTACAGTGTGGTATAGATTCATTGATCCTCCAGCAAAGCGCAGAGGTTTTCTATTAAAGTGAGAGGTAGAATTGATATAAATTCTACCTCAACAGTGGAGCCTTGCACACCTGAGTGTTTAGGTTTGAAGACTGCTTTAAATGTAAGCAGTCTTACATTATATATATGTATATATATATAATGTAATATATATATATGTACACTCCCCCCCATATATATATATATTTATATATATATACATACCTATATATCTGAAAGAGTAGTTGGGCAGCCAAGAAGACTAGGACTGAGGCTTCAGTGCCACTGAAAGCAGACTGCAAGGAAGATGTAAAAAACCACTAAAATCACCTAAGAGAAGTGATGAGGCTCTGGAGCAAGACAGGAAGAAGCAAGGATGGAACAGAGAGTTATTTTGTTTGCTTGCCTGTGGTGGGAACCCAGAACAGACTGGTTGAGTGGGATGCAGAGAGAGAGGCATGCCTGTGTGTGTTTGGGGGTGGGTGCTTGACCTTAACCAGAGTGTGCTTGGCTCACTGAACAAAAGGAAAGTAAGTGGATGGACCATGTGCCAAGGTACTTACTTGATCTCTCTTCTATTTGTGAGTACAAAACATTTGGTCATCTAGCTTGTCAGTATATTCATCCATTTTCATCCACCGATTCATTCACTCATCCAGCAAATATTTATTTTTGATATTGGAAACATTATTTATTATTGGGGTATGTGTGTGCATGCATGCACACGTATGTGCTACAGTGTGTGTTAGAAGCTAGAGAACAACTTTTTAAAAACTATTATTTTATATGTGGCTATTTCGTCTGCATGTATGTCCATGCACCATGTTTATATCTGGTTCCTGAAGAGGCCAAAAGAAGACAGAGGGTTGTGAGCCACCATGTGGGTGCCAGGAAGAAAAAGCACCATTGCTCGCAACCGCAGTTTCCAGTCCCCCTCCACCAGCAATCTTCGGGAGTTGTTTCTGTCTTACAGTGGAGTCTGGGAGACAGACTTGGCTGGTCAGGTTTAGGAAGTGCTTTGTACGTACTAGCATTTCTTCAGCCTAACAAATATATACTGAGTATCAATGTTATTCTGGGCACTGGAAAGGGAAGACTCCACTTGAGAGTGGACTAGATAGCTTCCTTAGGTTGGGCAGAAGACCCCAAGGAAGCCATGAAAGAATGATTAATTGCAGGGTCTAAGAGCCCGCTGATGGAGAAGCTCAGGTCGCCCTATGATAGAAAAAGTTTAGCAAACTTGTGGCCAGGAAGGCTGCTGTGCTGTACTAATGAGCATTGCTGGGGTAGTGAGAACACTTGTTTATCTTTTTAAAATCTGCCACATCACCCAGATTTCAGAAGTGCTGTTGTCCTTGTATCTTTAAGGCATCATGCTAAGGTGCCATGGCTGGCAAGCTGTCTCTGTGTAGGGAAAACCCCACTCCTCTGGGCCACTGGCAGGGATGCCTCTGATTAATTTTTAACTAGCAAATGTATCTCTGGACCACCACCACAAGTGGAAACAGTGAGGAAGATGAATTTGAGGTCCTATTTATGCTTCTTAGTGAAAAAAAGCTGTGCTCTGCTGACAGCCAATGCCATTAATCACTCTCTGGTGGATTTATATGTGGTTTGGCTTGTTTTTCAATGGGGATTCTCTTCACCACGTGAAAGAAGATCCTTTCTTCAGATAAAGGAAATGCTTTTGAGATTTACAGTGACACCAGCCATACTAATTTGCAGAGAAAGGCTTCGTGGGTTGCTAAGAAGAACGTTTATGGCCATAATTTGGACTTGGCTATCATTTTCAAATGGCAGTGTCTGCCTCCAGGTGTGCCCAATTAATCGAAGACGCTCAGAGTAAAGTACAATATTTAATTGGTCTGGAGCATGCTTCTCAAGCTATAGATTGCAACTCATTAGTAGCCGTGGAATCAATCTACAGGGTTGGGATGAGTGTTTTTTTAAAAGAAGGACTAGGACAGGAAAAGAAGTGAAAACTTCAGAGGATATTACATAAAGAATAGGTTTTGTTTTGTTTTTTTTTTGGTAAACTTGTTATTGTATTAATGGGTATATATTACATACACATATACATGTATGCAATGCTGTATATATTGTATAAGTGTAACATGCATCACAGAGGTTTGCCTGTTTATTATTTGTTTGTTTGTTAGTTGGTTGGTTGGTTTTTCAACACAGGGTTTCTCTGTGTAACCTTGGCTATTCTGGACTCGCTTTGTAGAACAGGCTGGCGTCGAACTCACAGCAAGATCCACAGACTTACTAATACTAATGATTCTCATGAGCCTTTTTGAATCATTGTGAGTCACATGTAGTTAGAAGGGACAACTGTATAACTGCATTGAGCTCCTGTGAACAAAGATCAAATGTCAAAGGTTAAAAAAGCTTTAAAAACATAGGCATGAAAAAAGTTCTAGTACAAACCCCTTTCAGTAATATCTTCCATTGATGTTCCAACCTTAGTTTCTTTTTTTTTAACACATTAAACTTAAAACATAAAATTTTAATTATTAAAACTGTCTGGATACATAATCATTGAGCATGTTTTAGCTTACAAACAAATTCTAGGAAAAACAAGAGAGTGAAGTTACCTTCATTTGGATAAATCTGCGTTTGATACATTAAAGGTATCTTAAACCATTCATGTTTTCCAGCTTTACAATGTAGAGAAAGCTCAGTTTCTTTTGATGTTTAAGGAATTCTGCATCAAATACACAGCAAAGGTTGATTTGTTTTCCTAAACTCAATAAACATAGCAAACAGAGGAGATTACACATTTGCCCATGAGGTTCTGTTTTTATACCTGACTGCTTTGTCTTGTGATCTTTGGATACTTGCCATAATAGCCTCCCTTTTGTCTCATACTTAATCACTAATGCTATAAATACTGTTATTCTTTTATTTACAGTATTTTATAACTATTAATATCTTTACTACAATACACTGAGATTATATTTTCAATCAGAATTTTTCATTCTTCTCTAATAAGTAAAAGATAATGGCTGATACTATTTTCTAAGTGAAAGGACACACAAGGCTTGATATATGTTGCACTGCACCCATTCTCTGTTTCTGTTTTGTATTTATTATACTTAATTTAAATGATGACCTTTTAGCACTGGCCTCATCCTTTTCATTCCCCATTGTCAGTCTTAAATTTAGACTTTCAATATGATTAAACATGATAGACAGGGGGGTTTTATATAAATTCCCAGGGTTTATTCAACTATGAAGCGAGTGGACACTGGCTCTTTAGTGCTGTCACATATATCCTGTTTCACATGTAGTTCAGAAGGAGTTACATCATTAATGTGTGATTTGTGTCTTTAGAGGAGCCGATTGAAAAGGTGTGTGGATTAGTCTTCAAGGGCTGGGTTAGCTGGCTTTCAGGCACTGTAACAAAATACTAGGGATAGTCAACTTAGGCTGAGAGAGGGGTTTGTTTTGTCTGTGATTGGTCGGTTCCATTTGCTTTGAACCTGTGTTGAAGGAGTACATCATGGCGAGAATGTGTGGTAGAGGAAACCTTGTCACCTCAAGCCAGAGAAAAAGAGAGAAAAGGGAATAAAGCAAGGTCTATCATCCCTTTTGAATTTGTATCTTCAGACACTTGAGAACTTTCCAGTACGTCCTAAATGTCCTCCTCAAGGGCCCTAGGACCTTACCCCAACCTGGGAACTAAGCCTTTAATCCAGGGTCTTTAGTAGACATGTACTCAAACCATAGGCTGAGTGCACAACCCAGGCTGGGTCTGTCAGGATGAGCTGACATTGGACACTGAAAAACCCTCCATATACAGATCTGGACTGAGAGGCGACTTGTCAAGGATTCAGGGGAGAAACAAAGAATTCTTTTTTGTTTGTTTTGCTTGTTTGTTTTTTTTTTAAACAAAGTTTGCTATGTAGCCCAGGTTACCTCAAACTCTTGATTATTCTCATGCTGCAGCCTCCCACTGTGTGTGTGCAACTCAAGAAGTCAGTTTTGAAAAAAACAAAACAAAACAAAACAAAACAAACAGTGGTAATCTAGAGCCATGAAAAGCGGAGAGCAGCCTTCAGTTCCAGCAATGAGCCCCATGGGCCTGTCTCATTTTCACTCTTTGGAGCCTGTGAGATCCTTCATGAATAACCACACTGCTGTAGACTCTGGATATGTGCCTGGTTGGAGACATTTTTATTTATTAATTTCTCCCCAAACTGACTTCTTCATAGCATTCAAGCCTTGATTCCTTTCATCTGGATTCATAGATGTTTTATTTCTTTTCCTCTCTTGTAATTCACTCCTAACATTTTATTCCTTGTCATATCTGGAAATAGAGGCCATGATGGGAAACCAAGATGAAAACAGGGGAAATGATCTTTTTGTTTATTCAAAGCTGAACTTAAATGGTAATCAGAGCTTTTTGATTAGGAAAAAGAAAAGACACTATGTATATATGACAGTCAGAAACATCTTTTTGTCTCTTTTTGCTTCTGGTTAACCATGTCAGAACTTTTGTAAACTTATTATTTTCTGGCCAATGAATAAAAGTAAAGATGTGTCCCTGAAAAATGTGATTGTGGCAAGTAGTTCAGCTTTTTACAGCAATTAATTTTTCTCTGGATTCTGAAACCATGGTCCTTTCAAAAAAAATTTGCTTTTAGAAACAGAATTAACCTCATACCCAAATTAAATGGTCAGTAGAATAAGACTTTCTGCTGAAAAAATACCTAGTGCCTAAGAAGTATAATTTCAAATAACTCAGTATGTTGATCATTATCAATGTTTTTATGAATATTAGCTATGCGAAAATTTTTTCTCTTTTGATCATATTTTTTCCTCCTACTAAGTACTGTCAATGTCAAAAGCATTTAGATATTTTAGTAATTTTGTTGGTCTGGTGAACATCCAGAGATAACTTAAAAGACTGGATCTTCTGTCTTAGTATTTAAATAGATAATGATGCTTAAATACTGTTGTGGTCTAAATATGTCCCCTGAGGTCCACATAGTTGGAACCTAAAGTTCAGGCATTGGATGCATCTCTTCATGAGTTCCTTGAGGTTGTTAGGTCAGTTGGTTCATTCTTGCAGGAATGGATGTGGGTTTGTAGGAGTGGTTTTCCATTGCCCTTCTGCCACTGCTATGGGATGACTCACCAAGAACACTGCCACCAAATAGATGGTAGCACTATGGCTTGAGTTTCCCAACCTCCAAGTGGTGAGAAACACATTTCTATTCTTTCTAATCACTCACTTCTAAAAATTCTGTTAAAGACAAAACAGATTAAAACCCTAAAAACATCCAACTATATAACAATGTTACTCATAAATAGGAAAGAATTTAAAATCTATTCATCAGATTCTCTTCAACAATTAAAAAATAAAGATAATTTTGGCATTAATTGTATTTTATTCCATACTACTTGGTGAAGATATAGCAACAGCTGATTTTGGGGAAACAGCATTTTTCAATTTCCAACAAATAACACATTGCAGGGTATATATTTCCAACTGAGCAATACTTCCTCTATAGCTTTTACTGGTCAAGAACTGTATTGCTTTATTTGCATTATCCATTTCTAATTCAGATTTCAGCTATGGCAGAGACCTTATTTTTATTTAATACTATTTTTACTTTTAAATCTTTAATCTATGTTTTAGCATAATGAATAAAACTGAAAAGCTATTTTTCAAAAATCCTTTGAAAATAAGAAACAGAGATAAATGTTAAATATTTACATGAGGCTGTAAAGTTAGAAAAGGTGATATGCTATTGTTTGCTTGTTATAAACAGTGTTTGCACTGTGCCCGTGTGGAGCGGAACTCATAGACCAAAAGGATGAGATGGTAGAAAAGGCAACAAGAACACAGGCAAGCATCCTTTAAAAGGCAGCTGTTTGCAGTTAACTGTGCATAAATGATCATGTGTTCTATTGGCCTACTTTTCTGTGCTTTGTCTGCCTTGCCCTTGATTGTGAGGTTGGGAAGCCAGATCCTTGATACCTCTTGAGTGTTGCTAGTTAGAACAGCTAGGATTTAACTCCAGGAGATTCTCAAAGTATAGTTGGTAATAGAGCCACACTGAAATGAGCTTTGATAATGGGACTAATATCTCACCTATTACACTAGCATGTTTGACATAATTATATTCCTCTACATGCACATTTCTGAAAAAGTAGCTTTTCATATACTAAATAGGTAGAAACAGGGTATTCTCAGCTCATTTCTATTCACAGCCAAAAATGTTCATTGTAATAAAGCACCCCGTCTTAGTCCAATAAAACAAGTTATTACCATTGGTCCATCCTATCTGTAAGCATACTATCCTACTTGCATTCCATTCACTGTCTTCTTGGTTGTCAGCTTGACACACTACTAGACTGGCCTGTGGAGAACTGCCTTGACTGTTAATTGTAGGAGGGTCCAACCCACTGTGGACAGTGCCATCCCTAGGCAGGTGGCCCTGACCTGTATAAGAAATGTAGCTGAGCAAGTCAGAAGTGACAAGTCAGTAAGCACCATTTCTCCATGGTCTCAGTTCCTGCTTCCACGTTCCTACCTTGAGTTCCTGACTTGACTTCCCTTGATGATAGACTGTAAGCCAATAAACTCTTTTCTCCATAAGTTGTTTTTGGTCGTGATGTTTATCGTAGAAACAGAAAGCAAACGTCTAACTGTGTCCACTGGTATTATTGAGAGAAAGTGTTTAATGTATTATACTGAATGAGTATGTATAATAATGCTTTATTTTATTTTTCTGGAAAGCATTTGAAGCTAGAGAGTAAAAAGGTAGATCCTCTGAACACCAGCATGCATAGTTGAGACATAATAGACATTGAAAGGTCAATAGTGAGCTGGGTACTGTGGCTCACACCTGTAACCCCAACACTTGGAAGACTTAGGCTGGAGGATTGTGAGTCTGAGGTAAGCTTGAACTATATTGTGGCACTCCATCTCAAAAATGAAAACTATCCAAATTTAAGCAAAATAACAAACAGAACAAAACCAGGAACAACTGCAAAAGCTGAAATGCTCTATGAAGATTCTACAGGAAAGAATCTTCTGGAAGTGTCCTGACTTTAAGGTGATCATTTTGATCTCATAGTTTTTATTTTTTATTTATATTGACAATAAAGTAAGCAAACTGTACAGAGACAAAGTCCCCATTTAGGAAAGGAGAGAAATGCACTGCTTTGCCGGTTTAAATTGAGAGCGGAGAGCTTGCCAAAGGACAAGCTTTGCATTCTCCTGTAGCAATAAATACTGTTATGGATTAAAGGAAAAGCATTTCCTAAAGTGCATTCTTATAAATTGGGAGCAGATGCAATAACATTAGTATGATCTATGACTCCAAGAGGAACTCAATTAGAAGCATTGTGGCATGGGGGACCAGAGATTAAGCCTGAAAAGGAGCTAATGGGTCCAAGAGCTTTGTTTTAACAAGAGGCAGTCACAGTCCTCCGTGGCCTTGGTTTGTGTGATGCCCGTGTAAAGGGAGCATTCATGTTCCCAGCAGGAGCACTGTCTTCCTCTGACTTATGGTGGAGAGTTCACTGCTCAGTTGCCTTTGTTCAGACATTTCCATTTGTTCTCGGGATCTGACAAGCAGTGTTTTAAAGTGGCTGTGAACCCAAATGTACTTTTTGCTAACTAACCAATGCGATGCAAATGAGCACCCCAAATATTCCTCCCGGAGCAGAATTTAAGGCATGTAGGTTGCCTAGAGAGCTCATTTGCATGTCAATCCCTTTGGTCTTCCTACTCAAAGTCACAGCACTTGCTAGCTGGAGCTCAGTTCAGAGAGCACATTGGGAACTTTCAACAAGCATAATCCTAGAGTTGGGGCCTGCTCCCCATCTTTCATACAGTACTCTCACAACTTCTTTCTTCTGTAGATGGGTTTCCCAAGAATCAACAAAGCTTTTTGGTTTTTTTTTTTTGGAAAGCTATTCTATCTCCCTTCTGCTTTACTTGCATCATAGTTCCACAGCACATGCAAAACTCCAGGGCATTTTAAATTTTCATGGAGTTTGCTCCCTGCTAATGATCATCTTCAAGGATCAGAACCAAGCAGTCCATTAAAATGAGGAGCAGTGAGAGATCACTTCTGTTCCAACTGTTGCCACTTTTACTCATGTTTCTAGAACACTTGAGAGAGATTTCAGATGCTTGTATCATTTGTGAGCGAATGGGCATGTCCACTGTGTTGATTAGCCGTGCTCTCTGTTGAGGGTTTGTGTCGTGCCTTTTACAACAGTTTCTACTACGTGGTTGCTCAGAGATCACTATGTGTCGAGAAGCTACCATCAACAAACTGAGCTTTAACCATATGATTGACATGCCTTTCCAAACACTAGGCAAGAACTGGGCTTCTGGCTACTGTCTCTGGTCCCTTTAACTGGTAATGTCTACTGGTTGTAGATCTGGAGGCTGAGTTCTCTGAATGGAGAGGGCTTTTGGAGTCACAGATGCATTGTTTGTTTTGATGTATATCTAAAGTTGACAACTTCTGATATTAAAAAGAAAAATTTATCCATCATATGAAAACCAGAACATCTTTGTAACTTTTATACATAACACTAGTTTGACATTTTCTTTGGAATATGAAATCAGGGGTAGAAAGAAAGAGGCAGGAAAAAAAAAACAGACTAAAGCTTTAAAAATATACACAACAAGCAAGGCATGGTGGCACACACTTTTGACACCAGCATTTAGGGAAGCAGAGGCAGGCAGATCTGTGAGCTCGAGGACAGCCTAGTCTACAAAGTGAGTCCAGGACAGCCAAGGTTACACAGAGAAACCCTGTCTCTGTATAAATTATTTCTCTCTATATAAATATGTGTGTACATAGATTTGTACTACCAATTTATAAACAATAATTATACCAACATAGTGACCTGAATATAGATTTTTTTATGTTTTCTTAAAGCTCTATTAAAAGACAGTGGAATGTCATAAGGAGAATGAAAGATAAAAGGGGCAGCTGTTGACTGGAGATGTCATTCATCATCTGGCAGTCAGGAAGTATGCAAGCACCTGGTGGCTGGTGCTTGTCACAGGAGGCTGAAGCCAAAGAACTGTTAATGAAGCTGAGTTTCCCTTGGCTAGTAAATTCTGAGATGAGACTTCCTTTTTGAAGAGCAGCCGCTTTGTCCTATAGCTACTTACATCTTCAGTAGAACATCAAAGTACAATTGAAACTGCCTGGAACAGGGCTCAAGCTGCTGCACCCAGCTTACTGAGTGAGACATTTCAAAAGTGTAACTTCTGATGTGACTTCATGCCAGGAATGGTAGGACTGATGAAAAGATTTTGTTGCTTTTATAGCTGGTAAAACTTAATAATAATATGTTCCACTTAAAATAGTGTAACAAACTTCCTTTTAGGGGCTGGGAGAGATGGTTCAGCCTGTGTAGAGGACTTGGGCTCAATTCCCATCACCCACATGATGGCTCACAACCATTTGTAACTCCAGGTCCAGAGGATCCAAGACCCTGTTTAAGACCTCCATGGGCACTGCACACATGTGATAGACATACACGCATATACACACACACATACATTCATACATGAAAAATACTCATACATACAAAATTAAAATTAATTAATAAAATGAACACCAAGAATGTAAGGGACATACAAAGCATCAGGTAAGGTATTTGATGAGTCTGCTGTGGGTCTTCAGCCTCTGTGTATTAATAGGATATCATACATTAGTGATGTAAGACTTCAAAGAAAAGCACTGAACTCAAAGATGCCTCATTTAAATCAAAGATGCTGGAGCCCGAGTAACATTTAAAATGGGCTGAAATTATTATTTGATAAGCTGTCAATAGGGAAACGAGCACAAAGATATTAATCAATATGTACTTGGCATCAATGGTGAGGATATAGAAAATGCTTCAGGAAGCTCCTATACAACATATAATGACAGAACTATTTCTACACATAAGCTTTGACTCGCATGTTTATAATTGGAAATTCTGAATTGTTGTCTCCTTTGACATGCCATCACATAAACTTAAAGTGATATTCATATAAACACAATCATCTGTAGTACTTCTGTTTTCACTCAGAAAAGAACAAATTCCTTGGGTTTATCTAAGGAAAATCCTGGGGCTCTCTCAGCTATACTTTCAAGGTACAGAGTATATAAGTCTAGGTTTTGAAGTTTAGAAAGAGAAGTAATCAAAATCTACTAGGAGATTTGAATGCTTGATTAGGATGAGGTCAAAGGATATTATAGACAATATCTGTACTTGATTTGACCATTTATGATTAATATACCCTCCTAACTAAGGAGCTATTATGTTTAATTTTAATTTGCATGACTGGATGCTCAGAGAGCTGATAAAACATTATTTCTGAGTATATTCGTGAGCGTGTTTGCAGAAGGTATTGGCATTTTGTCAGGAAGCTGGTCCAGTAAATCTGGTGATGTGGTTATAGTCTTAGCTCAAGGACCCTACAGCCAGGAGAGCCCGTGAAGTAATTCCTATCATACTTGAGTCCTCAGGACAGAAAATAAGAAGCTATTGTGTCTCTGTATAGGGCAGGATGGATGGGTGTTTCAGGTCAAACAGGGACTAAGCTTGTTCTTCCTCCTGTTTTTACCATGTGGTAAATTTCCTTCTGTATTTTACACTTTCGTTTTCTGGAAAACTCTGATGAACATAGAAGCTACTGTTATTGGAAAGAGCCTTAGTTTGTTCCTAACAAATACAATTAAATAATAAAAACACAAGCTTCAGAAGCTGGTGACCCTGACAGATTATACGGAAATATACATAAGTGCTTAGAACTACCTATATGATCCAAACAGTAATCCAAGGAAGCTTTATCATCTTGAAAGATACATCTAAACTTTATTTTCCCCCAATATGATATTTGATATAAGGGATTTCTTTTAAAAATAATACATATAAACCCACCAAACTCTAGCTAAGTCTGATCTCTATAGATTTTCTGTCTGTATGTGTACTTTTTCAATACAACTTTTCAAAGCAGCAAAATGAATACATGTATTTCTATCATTAAAAAGGTAAATTCTGTATACCACACAAAACTAAGGGATTTAAAAAGCAAAACAGAAGTTATTTCTGCTTCTCAGTTCCATCTTACTTAGAGATGATCCAAGTAGCCTGAAAATATCCATGATAGGTTAGTACTTGTCAACCTAGTCCCAGAGTTACTTGAATGTCTTAGAAGACACCGATCCAGCTTATTACACAATGAAAATGCAATTGCAACAAATTTTGTTGGAATGATGATTTAATTTAGTTAAACACATATTTGCATTTTTCATAATCTTAAATATTTAGTAGAAGTAACATTAGCTTATTCTATCAATAAACCTGCAGAAGCTTATGAACTGTGCACTGACATAGAATAAAAATGTAGTAGTATGTGTTAATTAATGCTGATAACACAAAGAAGACAGAATTTGTTTTTTTTAAACCAACAGTAATAAATTAATCTCATTTGCAAAACACTTGTTGATTACGTATGCTGGAATTCCTAAAATATAAATTAGTTGCATTAAGAATCCTTTTTTAGTATATTAATATTATAGGGAGTTCAATTTTCTTCATATTTGGGAGTTTTTGAAATTTAATCTATAGAAACACTTATCTCTGGAATTCAATCATAACAGAGGCCTTTAAGTTTAAGGGATCTTATAATCTAATTTTCAAGATGAGAAAGTATTTGGATAATATTTTTAGGACTTTTTTGAAGTATGTTATACAAGCATACAGAGAAGACATAGAAATATATTTAGATGTTTGGAAAAGAACTTTTGTAGCCTGAATTTTACAATTGTTGTCATAGACCTAAGTACTGAAATATGGAATTTACCAGTCTGAGGCCTACTTCCCATTGGGTATGAAACTCTGAATTGATTTGAGCACAGTATAGATAAATGGACATCTAAATGTCCTGACCTTGTCTCTTCCTTTAAAACAAGTCAGCACAATGAGTCCTGTGGGCCGTAGAGCAAGCTGGAGCTAAGAATGCTTCCTGTGGTTTTAAAAGGCTCAAATAAAAGAAGGTGCTGTTTGATCAGACTCTATAGTCCACATATCCTAAAATACAATTTGGCTCTTTACCCAAAATATTTCTTGCCCGTGTCTCAGAGTCTTGGGAGAATTTGGATTCTGATTTTACAAAGTCACCATCAGGAAGAGTGTTCAGTTTTTGAAAGATACAAAAAGCCCTGAATCCCACATGAAAAATATCCCAGTTCAGAAAGTTAAGACTTTTCATTTGTAAGAGCTTAGAGAGGAAGGGAAAGCTTCTTAACATTCAAGTGAGAGTCTGTCCCACGGTAGCTTGCTAGCAGAAAAGAGGACTCACCCTGTTCCCACCCGGGGACATCAGAATGTCAGGATTGTGCTAGAACAGGGTAGGCAATTTATGCTTGGAAGAGGTCAGAGGGCAAAAGCAGGGAAGAGCCTTGGTGACCACAAGAAGCTTGTACATCCCATCCCCATGAAGACAAGCCAGGTCTTCAAACCCCTCCACTTCCCCCAACTGGGCAGGGCCCTGCAGGGTGTCTGAGCTGAGGGCTCTGATAATCTGCACTCTTTTGCTCAATGATTCTCCTTTTCCAAAGCTGGCTGGAACAGGCTGAGACCACTCAGCACAATAGGACTTTAGATATTTGTAGCTCCTTATTGAAACTTTTCCATGTGGACACTCCTTTTTATCTGAGCCCAAGATGCTCCAGATATAAACAGTGGTAGGATGATTGGGCTTAATCCCAGAAAGAAGGCCATAGCACAGACCCAAAATTTACATATAGTATCTAGGTAAGGCTGATCCAAAGTCAAACTTTCTCCCATCCCATCTCTGACAAAATTAGGATAGCCTCAAGGGATTGCTGCTGAGATTAAAAGAAAACTTAAATAAAATGCCCAGCCCAGGGCCCACTCAATAAACGTTAGACAGTAATGTTATCTAAGAGCAATTTTTAAATTATATCTTCTTGGTAAAGTGAAAGCTATGTGGAAATTGGCACTTTGCTTACACAATAGAAAATCTGTCTGTGTGCTACAGAATACCCAAGATTGAATAGCACAATATGAAATTTATGTTATGTTATTGTATACCTTGAACTTGCAATCTTCTTCCTCAACCTCCTGAGTACCAGGATTACAGGCAGGCGCCATCATGGCTAACTAAACTGACTAATTTATAATGAACAGATTTTTACTGTCTTGGTGTTCTAGAGGGCATTATCAAGATGCTCACATCTGCAAGGACCTCCCTGTTCCACCATAACACCACAGAAGCATAACATGGCAGACAGGCAGAAAGAAAGAAGAAGAAGCTGTCTAGTATTTTTATACAATAAGCAATATCACCGAACCCTGGTGGCCTCATCACCACAGAAGTTCCCAGCTCCTAACACTGCTATTACATTCCAATGTGAGTGTGTGGGCAAAAACACTAAACTTTTAGCAGAAGCCTTTCTCGTTACATTAATCTGCAATCACTCCATCCATGTGGATTATGTGAGAGGTAATTGGTTGAGTAGAGTTGGTGATGTTTGAAGTGACATTGCTCTGAACTGAGAGGAAAAAAATCTTAAAAAAGTATATAGAAGCTAGTATAATAAAGTGAATATTGTAATATTGAATAGTGTAATAAAGTGAATATTCAAAAGTGAATATTCACTTTTGAGTGAAGCAATATTGAAAATTGCTTTGGGTAATTTCCCTAGGACTGTTTTATTTAACTTGCCTCCTCAAAATGTCTTTTCCCCCCCTCAAATAAGACTTCAGTTTAAAACCTCATTGTCCTTAGTAGGTGATCTTCACAGCTATTACTAAATAAGCCTTCAAAATAAAGATGTTCTGTGGACTAGACAGTTCTTATCAAACTATATAGAACATGCTTCGTTGAAGACATATGAGACTCAAATATGAACCCTTAATGTCCTACTAGATCACAATCAGATCATGAGAAATCATGCTTTGGGTTCGTAAGAGAGTGTGGCTGTAACACTGATATTTGAGGGATTTATATGGTGACTCGTGTCTTATAGAATACTGTGGTGGTTTGAATTATTTCCAGGTTTATTTATTTCAATACTAGGTCTCTGTTAGTGGAGCTGTTTAGAGAAGTTATGGAACTTTTAAGATGGAAGCCTTGCTGGAGGACATATATCACTGTGGCCTGACTTGCAATGTTGATAGCCTTGCCCCACTTTCGGTTTTCTCTTTGCTTCCCATATGGTTGGCATGTGCTCTCTCAACTTCCTGCTTCTGATTTCATATCCTTCCTGCCAAAATGGACAACAGCCCTCTGGAACCATAAACTGAATTAAATTGCCTTTGGCCACGGGATTAAATTACAGCAGCAGCAGCAACAACAAAAGTAACTAATACAGTCACCATGCTGTCATCTAGGATGGAAATCACCGGTGTGATGGAAAACAGCAGCATCTACAGCAAACCCTTGCAGGATATGGTCAGTGCTGTTACCTACAAGCTGGGTTTGTGAACTGTAGGAATGTGATAGAGGACTGATCTGCGAGCTTTATTGTCTCCAAAGACTTTCCTTCCATCTTCAGACCTGAATAAAAAGATCACCCTTCATTTATAAATTGATGGCTTTACTTTTTAAAAAAGATATTTGGTTTTTAAACTTTTCCTTTGAACTGGTAATAATATGTTTGCATGTGGTTATTTATGTTTTATTTTGATGCTTATTAAGAACAAGAAAGGTTCTTTTTAGAACCTTTACAATACACATGATGACTTTTTGTTTGTTTTGTTTTTCAGGAAAGGGTTTTTTTCTACGTAGCTATAGCTCTCCTGGAACTCACTCTTTAGACCAGGCTGGCCTCAAAATCCGAACTCTCCCTATCTCTGGAGTGTTGAGATTTAAAAGTGTGTACCAGCATGTCCAAACGCAGCATAGCTTTTTCAACAGAAGAAAGAAACCCAAGTGCAGCAAAGATAGTCCGTAGGTACGGAGAGGGGTTCAGGTACAGAAAATACTCAGTGAAGACATTAAGAGTAGGGTAGAATTTTTCTGGACCCACATTACAGGAGTCTTGGCTAAAGCCAGGTGTGGTGATGGGCTATGGTGATTAGACTTCAATGGTGAATCTCTCTAAATGGCCTTAGCAAATATTTTACTAATCCTGGGCCATAACTGCTTGGAAAGAGTAAGAATTAAGGTTGAATCCTAGTCTATAAAAGAGATCAGAGAAGCCTGAATTTGGTCAAGGCAGATATCTTTGTTACCTAGCTTGGTCATTATACTTGGACAGCATTTAAAACTTTTCACACACAATCATTTTCTTATGTGTATGAGAAATATGACTTTACTTTTTCCTGAAAATTATCTTTTAAAAAGCCCTGTAATTACATGTAACAAGGTGGAAATAGAACAGAAAAACAGCCCAAGTGAAAACATCATGTCCTTAAAAAACAGACAGAAAGTAAACCATTTGCAACAGAAGGTAGTGTAAAAGTAGTGCCCACATTGAGAAAGAGGGCCCAGAAGTTCATCGACGGAGAGCTCAGCCATGGGGGAAAGCTCAGTCTGGAACTCCAGCTGATGCCTCTGCCTCCCCAGTTGATATCTGAAGACTGTTGTGAACAGCTGATTTGACAATATGATCTCTATGTGTTGCTATGTGTTCTTCACTTGGAAGCCTGGCCAGAGGGAACATTCTGGGGCTCTTAACTGGGAACTTCTGCTGAATGCATCACTGGAGCCCTCTGGTCTGTCTGTCTATCTATCTATCTATCTATCTATCTATCTATCTATCTATCTATCTATCTATCTATCTATCTATCCTCTCTATCATCTATTTATCTCTTGCTATGTCTTCTTTTATTCTGGATTGCTATATACTTAACTCATTCTTTTAAAACTGAAAGTATGGTCATTGTAGATGATTTTTTGAACCAAACAATAAATACAGAGAAAACCTTTACTTGTAGAGCTTACCAAACATATCTAGGACATATATCAACAAAACCATTTTTTGGAAAGTCTTGGATTCTCAACACTATAAACAGCAATGGTTACTCAATAATGGTTAAAATATTGAAATATTCAAATAACATTTTATAAGCAATAGAACAGCAAAAAATAGCACATCATTTTTCATTGCATATTCATCAAGTTAAAATTTTTAATTAAAAGAAGAGAAAAGGAGAAGACACTACTATGAGTAACTCATGCAGTATTGCATGCCTATAAAGATAAAAATCTCAGAAAATAGACATCCTGAAGTGTTGATTACGTTATTTGCATTTAGTAAGAAAATAGTTGCCATGGGAATGGTGTACTTACATACTATTTCAGCTTCTAAAGGGGATGCATTAAGTTGCTATTTGTTCATGACAGTGCAAATGAGAAACTGGTTCACATACAGCAGTGCATTTTACGTTAGAGTCATTATGATGATCTGTCTATCTATCTATCTATCTATCTATCTATCTATCTATCTATCTATCTATCTATCTATCTACCTACCTATGGTGATACATTAGACCATAGTGATGTTTTCAGGTGTTTCTCATTTTGTAAGAAAATAATTTGAGGCTGTCATATTTTAAGATTTGACTTTCTTTTTCTTTTTGTTTTCTTTTTCTTTGATTTTTGTTTTTGTTTGTTTGTTTTTCTAGTCAGGGTTTCCCTATGTAGCCTTGGCTGTCCTAGAACTCCTTCTGCAGATCAGGTTGACCTTGAAATCTTATAGATCCACACCTGCTTTTGCCTCCTGAGAGCTGGAATTAAAGGTGTGTGCCACCATAGCTCAGTCCTGTTTTCAAAATATTTATAACCAGTACATGTGTTTTTTTCCTAAACTAGACTATAGTATTCGGATAATCTTGTGTGTGTGTGTGTGTGTGCGTGTGTGTGCATAAATGCACGTGTATTTGAGACAGGATTTAGCTATGTAGTCCAGGTTGAATTTGAACTTGAGGTCCTCTGCCATGGCTTTCCAAGTGTAGAGATTATAGGCATATGCTACAATATCCTGCTTTCTTTTCTTTTGATAGTAGGTGTTAGAATATCAGATCCTTGGGTGGTTTTCTGCTCCATGCTTGGAAACATCACAAAAACTGATCAGTTAAAATTTATTGATGAAGATGTTGACTCTGAAATCAGAAGACTCTGAGAATAGGGGAGCCCACACCTAAGACAAGGATTCCTAAAACTTTTCTGATCTCAGAGTACCTAGTCTCTGGAGCTCAATTTCTCACTGCCCATTTCTATCAATCCCGGGGACAGTGGGGGCACAGTTTTGGAAGGCTGGTATGGATGAAGCTGGTGTCTGCCTCTCTTGTTTGAATAGGCATGCCCCCAACTTATTTTACTTTCTGTATGATAGCATTGCCTAGTTTTCTCATTCTTCTCCATCTATTTTATGTCCAAAAACAATCACTCAACTCAGCCAAGGAATGTATTGATCCTGGGTAAGTAAGTAACTATTAATTTTATGGTTTGGAGTCTAATGTACCTGTGGGGATAAGATGAAACTGTTTAAAGCATGCCTTCTCTGTTGTTCTGTAGCTCAGCAGAGGGCTGTTTAAATATTTACAAGCAAATGCAAAGCTGAAAGAGCCATAGCAGAGTTACAAAGTGAAGCAATAGAAACTAGGCTTAGAAATCATGGTCTGGCTCTGCCACCAATTAGCCACAGGACTTGAGCAAAGTCAAAGAAATATCCAGACAGAGGTTAACTTGGAGAGGAAAAAAAGTATTCAAGATTAGAGCAAGCATAGAAAAGAGACCTCAGCATAGAACTGGGTTAAATTACTAATAGAGCATGGACAAGTGGGATTAATAGCCAAAGAGTAAGGTCAGGAGCATGGGTAGGCAATCACTAAGAAGTAGCATGATAAAGAGGAGTCTAGTTCAAATGCTTAATAGAATGGCCACAAAGGTGAGCAAGGTGATCAGACATCACCCTAGTCATATTAGAGACTAGGAGCTGATACTTCTTGATAAACTGATGAGTTATACTCTGTGAGGAAATGCACAGATGAATTTAGAGAAGGCTCAGGAACATGACTACAGTTTCATGAAGCGAAGGATCTTTGCCAGTCAATCACTCCGTCATAATTCTTGCAAGAATTTGAGAAGGATCTAGATATCAGAGTAGAAAAATGACACAAGCCAACATCTTCATTATCCAAAAGCTTGTAGCTTGGGAGTCTGCAATCCCAAAAATGCACTTAATACAGTTTCAGGCTTGTGAATCAGGCTTTGCATGGTAGAGAATGCAAGGAATGAAAGAGCTCACTTTCAAAGCACATCTTGACTAGGTCGCTTTGCCGAGGTGGCAGGCTTAGGGACACAGCTCCACATTGTCACCCTCAACAATGTGAGGCCCTCTCTTAATCTTTTAGGGACCTTGACCCAGAATTTGTGGGTTTAACACAGAAAAGAATTTTAGGACTAGCCAGTTTGAAGCAGATTAAAGTTTTATTAAAGATACTTTAGGCTGGAAAGATGGTTAAGGAACTTTAGTGAGGTTGCAGGTTGGATCCTGAGAGGCACCTGATAGAGTTTTAATTGGCAGGTTAAGCCCTAGATCACAAGAATGAGGTTAGGATAGTTTCACTGTAAACAAAGCTAATAGTCTGGTTTGATATTCCCAGAAAATGTTTTGGGATAGGTTAGGAATGAGGTCCATTCAAGGTCATATATATACAGACATTATACATGAAGGGAATATTAACCCTGTTAGTAACCTTCATAGCAGGAGTATTGTGTGCTGGAATTCTAGCTTCTCAGCTGATGAGAGGCTTCAACCAGACTCTACAGTGAATGGCTCCTTTCTCTTTTCGTGTCCCCATAACTTTCTTTCACCTGTCTTTTTACCCTGCCTCACATTTTTAATCTCTGCCCCATTTCAGTCACTATCATATTATCATCTTAATATGTCCTTTGTCTCTACAATAATGATACTTTGAAGCGGGCAGTAGGCTAAAAAGACAGGATTGTGGTGTGATCTGCAGAAAAGCAGTGTAGATGTTGCTCAGCATTGTGGGAAGGGACTAAGGAGGAAGGGAGATTGTTAGGTTGAACAACAGCTAGATCATAAAAAGCCTTATAACTGTCGCCTCGTTTCCGAATTACTTTTTTTCTTGTTAATAAAATTGTTTGGCTATATTGTTATAGATAACAATGAAGCAAATAGAAAATGACTTTTTATTTTTTTTGTCTTTTTTGTCAAAGGAGCTATGAAAAAGACTAGTCTCTTCATTTGAGGAAAAAAAAAGTCAGCTAGCCAAGGAAGTGGTTGGAAACAATAGACTTAATTACCTCTTTCAGGATTATTATTTGGTGTCTATTTAAGGCTATTGGATTTTATTTTAAATACTCTGCAGTTGCCTTATTTGCATATATTTGCATATGTCTCTATAAAATACTTAATGGATGGTTTCAGCCAATTGTAGACCTTGCCTCGGGGCTCATTAATATGGAAGCAGACTATAATGTTTAACATACAGAGAATAAAAGAAGTGCACAAGATTAAGGGTTTTCCTACTGGCAAGATCCTGGAGAAGAGGACAGAGTCCTGGAAGCAAGGGCACCATCCACAGTCTTGTTTAATTGAACAGAGCCTTGGATAGAGCTATTGTGTTGACTTTGGCTCTTTTTTTTGGTATCTGATTAACAAATGAATTGGTTATTTAATATCATTTTTATTTTGAGTTCAGGGTCTTCAGGAGTCCTGCTGGAACAGGTGGGCAGTGTAAGAAGTTGCAACACAGTCCTTAGGTGAATTGTACACAGTTGTGAAGAAACTAGTAGGAAACAAGCACCCCATTCTGACTTCTTAGTGCTAATGTGAACTGAGAAGTGTTTTTTTATGGAAAAGGGATATTCAGTTAGTCCAAATTCCATGGAGTAGAAAAAGGAGAGAGTCTGGAATTGGATGTCTGAGTATGAGGGAAAAACGAGAAAGATGTAGAAACAGGGTGAATAAAGATCAAATATTCTACCTCCAGGCTGTCTCTGCCTTTTATTGGCTTTGAGCTAACCCTATTAGTTGTGGATAGCCAGCTACGAATATGGCTTTATTCATTAATATACACAGAAAATCTGCCCATATACTGGAGACACAATTGATTTTTCCCTCTTGCCCCAAGAGATGCCAATTTGCATCTGTTTATAACTTCTCTTCAGCATTCTTCTAATCTACATATGCATTGCTCTTCAAATTTTATTTCAACACTCCTAGAATATATTGTTGGTTCGTTCATTGATTTATATATAAGTAAGTCTTTGCTATGCTTCTAGTTCATGCTTATACAAAAATCAAAAATTTAACTTAACACCTATGACACAAAGCAGTAGAGTTTTCAAAGATGATCAGAAATTGTATCTTAAGATTTAAAATCTTTGCTCTGTCTTTGTCCTTGCACATCTTATAGACAGGGTAAATTTTGGGTCAAAATGTTTGTGGGTGGGTTGGTATTCCCCTTCCTCTACTAGGAGTTCTGTCTGATTAGAGGGTGGCCTCTTCAGTCTACATGTCTCCTGCTAGTAGGAATCTCTGCTAGCTTCACTCTCATATCATCCTAGGAGCCTACCCTGTTGTAGGCCTTCAGCCTCTTTTAGAGATGCTATTGCCCATGGTTTTTCTTCTATCTGCAAGCCCTCTCTCTTCTTGCTTTCTCCCTTTCTCCTCGTATCAGATCCCCACCCTCATTTACCTCAGTATTCCCTTTCCTATCCTGTTCCCTCTCTTCAAGCATTTCCTCTGTCTATTCTATTTCCCCTTCTCAATGAGATCCTCCTTTGGTCCCTCCTTGATACTTAGCTTCTTTGGGTCTGTGAATTGTAGTATGGTTATGCTGCACTATATAGCTAATATCTGCTTGTAGGTGAATACATGCCAGGTGTGTCTTTCTGGGTCTGGGTTACCTCACTCAGAATGTCTTTTATAGTTCCATCCATTTGCCTTCAAAATTCATGATTTCCTTGTTTTCAATAACTGAGTAGTATTCCATTGTGTAAATGTACCACAATTTCTTTATCCATTCTTTCCTTGAGGAACATCTGGGTTGTTTCTAGTTTCTGGCTATTACTGCTAAGAACATAGTTGAAAAAAAATGTCCTTGCTGAGCATCTTTTGTGAATATATGCAGGAGAGGTATAGCTGGGTCTTGAGGTATAGCTAGTCCTTATATTCTGAGAAACCTCAAGATTGATTTCTAAAGTGATTATACAAGTTTGTACTCCCACCAGCAATGGAGGAGTGCGGAATGCCCAACCAATGCCTGGCCACATCATGGGAGAGAGCCAACTCCTGATGCTTTTCATGACACTCTGCTATGCTTGCAGAATGGAACCTAGCAAAGATGTGCTCTGAGAGGCCCCCCCTCACCCCCTCAGCAAGGAATCGAAACAGGTGTTGAGACTCACAGCCAAACACTGGGCATACTGCAGTGAGCCTTGTATAAGAGTGGAAGGAAAGATAGAAGAACCTAGAGGGAACAGGAGCTCCAGAAGAAGACTGACAGTGCAAATAGGATACTTTGACTTCTGCTGGTATAGAAACAGAATGGTAGGTCAATGGAATCGAATAGAAGACCCAGAAATAAACCCAAACACCTACAGATACTTGATTTTTTTTTTTTTTTTACAAAGAAGCCAAAAACATACAATGGAAAAAGGACAGCATCTACAACAAATGGTGCTGGTCCAACTGGATGGTTACAGGTAGAAAAATGCAAATAGATCCATATTTATCACTGCACAAAACTAAAGTCCAAGCGGATCAAAGACCACAACATAAAACTAGACACACTAAACCTGTTAGAAGAAAAAGTAGGAGAAGAGCCTGGAACTCATTGGCACAGGAGACAACTTCCTGAAGAGAACACCAACAGCACAGGCTCTAAGATCAACAATTAATAAATGGGACCTCATGAAATTCAAAAGTTTCTGTAAGGCAAAGGACACTGTCAATAGACTGAAACGACAGTTTACAGACTGGGAAAAGATCTTCACCAATCCTACATCTGACAAAGGGCCAATATCCAAAATCTGTAATGAACTCAAGAAATGAAACACCAGTAATCAAAATAACCCAATTAGAAAGCAGGGCACAGAACTAAACAGGGAGTTGTCAACAGAGGAATTTTGAATGACCAAATGGCCAAGAAGCACATTAAAAAAAAATGTTCAACTTTCTTAGTCATCAGGGATATGCAAATCAAAACAACTTTGAGAATCCATCTCACACTAGTCAGATGACTAAGATCAAAATCTCAAGAAATAGCACATGTTGGCAAGGGTATGGAGAAAGGGGAACACTCCTGCATTGCTGGTGGGAATGTAAACTTGTATTACCACTTTGGAAATCAGTCTGGTGCTTTCTCAGAAAATTGGGAATAGCTTTCCTTCAAGACCCAGCTATTCCACTCCTGCATATATATGCCCAAAAGATGCTCTACCATACAACAAGGACACTTACTCAACTATGTTCATAGCAGCTTTATTCACAATAGCAAGAATCTGGAAACAATGTAGGTGTCCCTCAACTGAAAAATGGTTAAAGAAACTATGGCACATTTACACAATGGAATGTTACTCAGCTGTTAAAAACAAAGAAATCAAGACATTTGCAGGCAAATGGATGGAACTAGAAAAGATCATCCTGAATCCAGTAACAGAAAGACACACATAGTATGTACTCAC
The DNA here is from genome assembly GCF_907164565.1 of Psammomys obesus. Lineage (NCBI taxonomy): Eukaryota > Metazoa > Chordata > Mammalia > Rodentia > Muridae > Psammomys > Psammomys obesus. Next base: position 6,386,047 of record NW_026596256.1, read on the forward strand.
TTATAAGTGGATTTTAGCTATATAGTACAAGAAAAGCACACTATGAGGCACAGACCCAAAGAAGATAAGTAACATAGAGGATCCAAGGGAGGATGCATAAATCTCTCTTGGAAGGGGAGATAGAGTAGACAGAGGTAGTTGCTGAAAAGAAGAAAGAAGGTAGGGAGGCAGTTCAGAGAGTTAAGAGGGTGGAGAACAGACCTGGGGAGAGCAAGGGCAAGAGGACAGAAGAAGTATAGAGAAAAGAGAAACTGAGACTAAGGGTATCTCTGTGACAAGCTGGTGACCTAAATTAGGTTAGGTTCCTGGGAGGGTATGAGGTGTTGTCGTGAGCACACTCTGGCCAATCCCCAAACAGGATGCAGGCGAGGATAGATTATGCTGGAGGCTTTTTTTCTTCGGTTTAACAAAAGCATTTTAATAATATCAATCCAGCTAACTCACATCCAATCACTATGAACCAATACATAATATGTTCGTAGCGGGGTACCTTTTCTAGACTCAAAGGAGTCTCAGTCATGGCTTTATGACTGCCCACAGGTAAGGGCTCACAACACTTGTGGTTTTCTGGGATTCTGTGGCTCAGGCAGTTCCAGTGTTTCCAGACCTAAGATGAAAATTCGGCTGGGCAAATAGCAAGCTTGTCAGGTGGTTCCAAAACTGCAGGGTGATGGCAAGTTCCCCTCAGAGCGCCAGCGTATTCTGCTGCTCTATTTGAGAGTGCTCAAGAGAGAGGGCTTCGTCGTATGGTCCAAGCTTTGGGATTTTTTATTTTAATCTAATTTTTCTTAATTACACTTTATTCTCTTTGTATCCCCCTGTAAACCCCTCTCTCCTCCCCTTTCAATCCCATCCTCCCTCCCCCTTCTCGACGCATGCCCCTCCCCAAGTCCACTGATGGGGGAGGTCTTCCTTTCCTTCCTTCTGATCCTAGTCAGGTCTCATCAGGAGTGGATGCATTGTCTTCCTCTGTAACCTTTATAGCAGCTTTATTTGTAATAACCAGAAGGTTGAAACAGCCCAGATGCCCCTCAACTGAGGAATGGATACAGAAATCGTGGTACGTCTACACAGTGGAATATTACTCATTAATAAAAAAAATTAAAAAAAAAAAAAGAAATCATGAAATTTCCAGGTAAATGGTGGGAACTGGAAAAGAACATCCTGAGTGAGGTATCCCAGAAGCAGAAAGACACACAGGGTATATACACACTCATAAGTGGATATTAGACATATAATATAGGCTAAACCTACTAAAATCTGTACCTAAAAAAACTAATCAAGAAGGAGGACTCTGGCTAAAATGCTCAGTCCCCATTCAGAAAGGCAAAGAGGATAGACATCAGAAAAAGGAGAAAACAGGGAACAGGAGAGGAGCCTGCCACAGAGGGCCTCTGAAAGGCTCTACCCTTCAGGGTATCGAGCTTTGGGTTTTTATACCATTCCATTTTAAAGCATTGTCATCATTCTATTGTATCACCCCTTTCTTATCTATCTATACAGGCTGGTTTCTGGCCTACTTCTGCCTATCTCCTCCAATATGTGCCTCGCAGAGCACATTGTTTACATTCTCACTACAGGGCTACTAATGCAGAGACTTCTAGTAGCAGAGGCCATAGAGACTGAAAGGACACCCACTAACTAGACTAGTCTCCTAGCAGAGGGAGGGGAGCACCAACCCACCCACAAAAACTTCAACCCAAAATTTACCCTGCCTGCAAGATGTGCAAGGATAAAGAGAGAGCAGGTAGAGCAGAGATTGAGGCAATGCCCAACCAAAGACCCACCTTATTGGAGAGTACCAACCCCTGACACTAAGAAGGATGCTCTGCTAAACTTGCAGACAGGAATCTGACAGAGTTGTCCTCTGAGAGGCACTACCCAGCAGAGTAGGGCTCTTATGGAAAAGTGGGAAGAAAGAGAAAAGAACCTGGAGGTGACAGGAGCTCCACAAGCAGACAGAGTCAACCAAGCAGGGCCCAGAGGGACTTGCTGAGATTGAAGCATCAACCCAGGACCATGCATGAACTGGACCTTGGCCTCCTACAAAGTTTTAGCAGATGAGCAGCTTAGGCTTCATGTGGGTCTTCTAGTAAGGGAAGTGGGGACTACATTGAACACGGACTCATGAACTCACTTGCTAGCTTTTTGATCATTTTCCCCTGGTGGAACTGCCTTGCCAGGCCACAAGGAAAGAGGACATGTTCAGTCCTGATACAACTTGATGAGCTGGGCTGGTTGGGAAAGAGAGTTCCTCTTTCCTAAGGAAAAGGGGAGGGGAGAAGGGGGAAAGAGAGAGGGTAACACTGGGAGGCGAGGAGGGGTGGGGCTGCAACAAGGATATAAAGAGAATTTTAAAAAAAGCTCTACTTATTTTTATTTTATGTGTATTCATATTCTCCTGCACATCTATGTTTGTATATGACCTGTGTGCAGTATCCCCAGAGGCTGTGAGAGTGTTGGCCCCGAGGGCATGAGAGTGGGAGAGCTGATGCCAGCAGTCAGGCAAGCTGCACAGAGGCTCATAAGTGTGGGAGAGATAGCCCTGCCCCCACCAACTACAGCACTTGGGAGAGCAGGCCCACTCCAAAATCTGTATCACCTGTGGACCTTGGGATTTGTGTAAGGGCCAGTCTTGCTGATCCAAAGCTGCAGGATCTCCACGACACAGGGAAACAAGATAACCGAGAGGAGGCCCAGTGAGAATCCGGTATGGATGGTGTCACAGAAGCCAGAAACCTTGAACTAGACCAATGACTCATTGCAAGGAACATTTGCAAGTGAAGATGTGTGGACAGAGGGATATAACGTGGGACACACTGTGACACTACAACTGCCATTATGAGATGTCTTTTTTTTTTTTAAGTCCGTCTTTTTCTGTAATTTCCTTTCATTTCCACACAAGTAAAGTACCACTTATAATATTGCATGTGTCATGCTGGGGAAGAGTGGAGATATTAATTGTCAGCACTTCAGTCCAATTTATATGTCTCCAAGAAGTGCCAGGGATGGTTGAATGTACTTCTTTTGATGGTGATGAGTCAGCAGGCTTGAACAGACAGGGCCCAAGGATGTGATAGAAGGCACTTGAGGATAATTGGTCAAGTTCATAGGGTATGCAGCAATTAGCTTGACCACATGAAGTGGATAGCTCAGAAGGATATGCTATTTCAGAAATACTAATGGAACAAAGTATGCTTAAAACAAGCTTTTTTTTTTTTATCTCTCTGTGAATTTTTAGAAGCCCTGGGTTGTAGCCTCTGTGCTGTCACTCTAGTAGGCAGCAATTGATTTGACTCAGCAGTCTGGAGGGATTTCAATTTTAATTAAAATTTCTGCTTGCTCTTAACCTCTTCTCTTTTCTCAAATCAAATGGTCTCAAGTTATTTGTGTACTTGTGAGATTATGAATTTCTTGCAGGTAGCTGGGCAGTGCCTGATACAGCATAGGGGAGCAATCATGTTTGCCGAGTTTGAATAACCCAGAGTGGCAAAATAACCATTCCACACATCTGCCACAGGATTACTTAGAGGTGAAAGTAAATGGGAAGCAGATACCGACTAAAGCTCTCTGCTTTTCCTCTATTTGTCTTGAAGTGAGACATAAATGCACACAGATTCTGTCTCTGTCTCAGAAAGGACAGAAGTTACTCACCAGAGGCAAAGCTCCGAGTTCTCTAGCCCACAGACCATGTCACCTGTGTCTCACAAGGAAACCCTAGGAAGAGAGGAAACATTCTAGCAAAGCTTGTGGTCTGCCTGTCAGCAATCAGACTATTGAAACAGGAACACAAAACAATGAACCCAAAGAATTAAAGCTTCCCTAAGAACTCCATGCTGGAAACAGGGAAGGACTGAAGAGCCCTGAGGCAGAGCACCAGCCAGAGGAGTACCAGGCCTCTCAGGAAGAGATTTCACACAGTGCTGGCAACTTGTCTCACTGGTCAATTAACATGCACAGTTCTTGGTGCTTGTTTCTTCTTTTCTATAAAATTGATAACATGACCACAGAACAGGTGGAGGGAATATAGGGTGCCCTTCTCGCCCTAGTTTGTTCAAACTGTAAATGAGTCCACTATTTCTCATCAGTTTCTGTTTCTTATTTTTACAACTAGGAGTACAAAGGCATGAGGTTATGAACCCACCTGCCTAGGATCAAGGACAGAGGGATCCACAAATCAAATCTGCTCTTACCTTCCACTGTCTTCAATGATCTATTTATCATTGCATTTCCATGGCTTTTGTTGTTTGTTTTTGTTGTTGTTGTTATTAAATTTGTTCTTTGAGATTCTCATGCATGTCTATAGTACATTTACTCAGCCTCACCTTCTCTTAGCTCCCTCCCACCTCTGTCATTCCTTAACCTCCTACAGGTTCCTTTCCACGTTTATGATTTTTTGTTTTGTTTTGTTTTGTTACCCACTGAGTTTAAGCAGTGCCTTCTGTGTGTGCCAACAGGTTAGAAACTATTCATTGGACCCTGGTGGGCTCACATCAGATGCACAGCTGAAGACAGTACTGTCCCTCACACAGAATCCATTAGTAGCCAATAATTCAGTAGGGGAGGCAGGGTATGACCTCAGTAGTCAATTCCTGAGCATGGTTGGCTCTTGACAGGCCCAGTGCTGTCAACCACAGCTGCACTGAGATCTTGCTTGCAATGGCTGGGAGGATAGTCCTGTACAATACCATCTAATCTGATGGACAGATGAAAAGTGTGAGAAGAGGAAGAAGAATTGTCTTCCCCAAAAAGCAACAGAAATGCCACAACCTGAATGCCATTTACATTCACTGGTAACGACAGTGGCCATCTTGGTTGTGCCAGGCCTTGAAAAGGTGCTCTATGTGTGTGCACCTACCCCTCAACAACTTCACAGATGAACACTGAAGAAGCATCTCCTACCAAAAATTCAGGCAGTTCTCCACAGTTATGTCGGTTCTCTTTATAGAAGCGTCTTTACCTTGCCTCCACAGAATCTTGATTTTTTTTCCATGATGAACAATATAAGAAAAATGTAAAGGGCAGGGGGAGGTCTAAAAGGTTTTTTTCAGCCTTACACTGAAACACCAAATAAGGTCACCCAGGGAAAGAACCTTTCGCAAAGATTGAAAAATGAGGGCTTTTTACTTTTATAGCTATGTCCCACTTACAATCACTTTTCATTTAAAAAAAAAAAAGCAATTTTCATGAAGTGCTAATTTTAATCAGCTTGCATCTGCACGAGGACCTCAGCCCTCCTCTTGTGAATTCTATTATATAACCAACTCTCCCCTCTCCAGACTCGACAGCCCTTGAAAGATTTATACCTACCTATGCTTGCGGCTCTGTATACCAATAACAGTGTTAGGCTGTTCTTTCCCATTCCAAACACCTCCTCTTCTCCTGATTATGAGTTATAAAGAACAGCCTCACAGTACAGCCATGTCTGTGAGATTAGATGAAAACATCAGAGGAAATTTCTGGCTCTTTCTGCCTGTGAGAAAACTGGACTTACACTATCGATTTTCTGATAACCCATGGCTTTAGTGTGCTGGGTCGAGGTCAAGAGGTTAAAAACCTTCTCATTTTCTTTTCATAATTCAGTGATAATGGCTGTTGGAATGGTTTTCACCATAAACGCTATGGTTGAAGTGGTGTTTTTGTTAATGTCAGGTGGCCTTTGCTGTCCTAAGACCACTTTTCAGAGGCTCAAAAGTATGATATTTTTCCCTCTGTCAGAAATAGCTCTAATATGCACCCTTTGGGTTTCAGATGGTTAGGGTCTGGGCAAATTCTCAGTCAGTACAAATCACAATAACTGTTTTTCTTTTTCTTTCTTTCTTTCTTTCTTTCTTTCTTTCTTTCTTTCTTTCTTTCTTTCTTTCTATAAAAGAGATTTATTGGATGGAGTTGGAGAGAGAAAGAGGGAGAGAGAGAGAGAGAGAGAGAGAGAGAGAGAGAGAGAAAGAGATGGTGGAAAGTGCCCAGGAGAGAAACCAAGGCAGAGAGAGTATAAGAGAAGAGAGAGAGAGAGCAGAGAGAACCAATAACTGGTTTTTTGAGGAACAAATTTCATCCTCCCCCATGTCTCCTTAGTGCCTCCTCTGAATGTGATGAGAATATAGTGTCTCAACACAGGTAAGCTAGGAGGCACATTACCCACTGGCTAGTGAAGGTAGTGTAGTCAAAGGCATGGATGGCTATGAATCCTCATCCTTTCCTTCTGCACGAACATGGCCTCCTCTTGCTTCTCAGGCCCTGCAGTACTTGGTAGGGTTCCTGAGCTTGCTTGTTTCCTCTCCCTCCCTCCTTTCCTCCCTTCCTCCCTACTTTCCTCCCTCCCTCTCTGTCTTTCTTCCTTTGTGTTTGTGATACCCCATTTCAGTCAAATGAGAAAAACTTGGCTGCAGACATAATTATTTTTGAAAAGCATTTTGCTTCACCTCCTATTTGAATCATTTAATGAGGTCTTCCCATCCTCCCTCTTTCTCCCTGAGATTCTTTTTCCCATCTTTTATACCTCGCCCCATTTCATCCCCTATCACAAGATAGGAGAGAAAGAAGGATAGAAGGGAGAGAGGGAGAATCCTGAATCTAATTTCTTTCTTCTTATTTCTTCCCCTTTTTTTTGTACAGACCCTCCCCTCAAGACATCTATAAGCATCCAGTCTCTGCCTCTATCTCTGTCTCTTTGCCCCTTTCTCGATTGTCTATCTCTGTTTCAGTCTTACACATTCCTGTGGTCCTGCTTGTCCACCATGGACAAGTTCCAAAATGCCAAAAGGATGTCTGAAGCTGTGGATGTACTCAAGCCTATACATACTTGGATTTTCCTGTCCATGCCTATGATAAAGTTTAATTTATGAATCAGGCTTAGTAAGAGATTAACAAGACTTACCAATAATAGAACAAGTGTAGCAGCCTACTGTAATAGGTATTATTTATAATTTAGCACCTTTTCACTTCTGAAATTTGCCATCTAAGTTTTTTTTTGGATGATGGCTCATGGCTGACTACAGGAGAACTTCACTGCAGCTAAATACTATTAGTGTCACCCACAGGGAAAGAGTTGTCCTTAGAAGCAGCTGCTGAATCTCTCTCTCTCTCTCTCTCTCTCTCTCTCTCTCTCTCTCTCTGGGTAGTGAACCTGGCTGTGAGCACCATCACTGGGAAAGGTCAGACATCAAAGGGTCCTCATTCTTTGGTGATGGACACCCCCAACCCATGCGTGGAACTGGTCAGTATCTTCCTGTGTCTTCAGTCTTTTCTTAGGTCTGTTTGTTTCTTTCTCCCTTGTAAGATAATAGACTGGGATGTTCATAAAACAGCCATGGCAGATCATTTTCAAAGTAATTAGTTTGTGTTTCAGGCATAATCAAAAGATTGATCTGATAATTGCTGGTTGACAGCATGTATACCCAAGGGTGATTGAGTCTGGTTTATCTTTGTTCTCAGGGACTAATCATTCACACATAAGCCTCTTTAGATGGTTTTAGACACCAACATGATATTCTACTGAAGTTCCAAATAAATACTGCTGTGTCAGGGCAATGAAAATAGACCATGGTGCCATTACCTGGTCAATTTAACCAAATTAGAATGAACTGTTTTTAAACTCATCTTTATATAATTCTTTAGAAAGATAAATTTAATTCTTATTTCTTAAATGTGAATTCTTGTTGTTTTTTATTGTTGTAACTCTAGCTTTTTCTCACTCACAAGCCAATAGGTAGTGTGCTTCTTTTACATTCTGCATTGTTAGAAGCCACTTTACATGATTTTCACAAGAAATTTGAACAATAACTTGGTTATTTGGCTTTGAAACACCATCTAAAGTAGCTAATTGTTGATACACTGGAAGATGAGCCTTTCTGATTCAAACCAGTAATCACAGATATTTGGGAGAGATATTTAGCAAGCTGTTATGGGCAGGCAATGGCAGTTGCCAAGCATTATTAAGCACGTCCAGTTTTATTTAACTAAGACAATAAGCTTATATTTTCTGAGTATAAATATTTATTCACCACAAGTCTATCTTCAATTGACTACTACACTGTATTATTTACAACTACAATTTACTTGGGACTTTACATGTTTTATCAGGCTAAGCACTCTTATTCTCATTTTAGGCATGACAAAATAGTTTTGTGTCTTTCATTTTCCTCTCCAACGTTTGTAAAGAATCAAGTCCAGGCTGGAACTCCATGAGGACCTTACAGAGCATACTTGGTCTTATTTTTCAGAAAGATTTTCTGTAAATTTTTAAGTTTTATCAAATTAACTGTACTGAAAACTCCAACCTGAGTAGAGATGGTAATCCAATATCCTTCGGGACATAGTCACTAAAGTGTAACTAAAATGTTCCAAACACCTAAATATTCAATGTTAGGTGTAACTCCATTAGCATAATTGGAAGAGACATTTTCTTTTATTTCTTGAAATAAGGTCGTGTTCTGTAGGCTGGCCTCAGATGTATATCTCCTGATTCTACTTGCCTAGTACAAGAATTATAGTCAGGTGTAGCTGACCTTTGCTACTTTGCAGGTTCTTCTTTTTCCTACCCTTTTTCCTCTAGGCTTCACCCCTTATCACTAGATAGGAGAGAAACACAGAGAGGAGAGACAGAGAGAGAGAGAGAGAGAGAGATATCTTGAATCTGATTTTCTTGTTGTTTCTTCTTTGCTTGTTGCTGGTCTTTGCTACTTTGTAGATTCTTCTTTTTGCCATCTTTTATACCTCTCCCCATTTCATCCCCTCTCACTAGGTAAAAGGATAGATGGGAGAGAGCGAGAACCTCGAATCTAATTTCTTTCTTCTTATTTCTTCTTTGAGCACGACTATCGACTACTAACAAACTGTAACCAACCCATGTGAATGACCAACAGCCACCCACTTCACTTATCAGGGCTCAAGCATTTTTTACACTCTGAAAAGTTTCCAGAATTCCAAATGTCACACAATTGCAGAAACTATGTGCAGCTGGCAAAACCATGCCTCATGCTGTGGACAGTCCAAAAGCAACCCCACATCCCTTCACCTGGGCTTAGAATGAAAGCACATTCTTATATTTCTGTGTTTTTGTTTTTGTTTTTGTTTTTGGTTTTGTTTTTAAAAACAAACCAAAATCTGAATTCTAACTACAATCATGAGCTACCATGACTTGGCCTGACTTTGGGAGTTTCATCAGATACAAAATAAATACTTTCCCACTGTGTTTTCCAGGGTTCTATAGACATAAATATTTGTAAGGAAATAATTTTCTGCCTAGATTGAACTTCACAGTTTTGAGTAAGGAGCAATTTAGGGAAAAAAATCAATTTTAAATTTTAACAAATTCTTTTATTCTTTCATTTTTTGAGCCAAAGCACAATGAATAAAAAGTAAAACAACATTAAAACTATACAAAACTGAAACATTAGCTTTATTTGCAGTACCTCTCATGATATTCGCTTCTTCTTCCTAGTGTAAACAATATAATCAGAGAACTGTGTTCTTGTCAGTGTTGTGGGAGTTTACATTATTTATTTACAATCTGAAACATAAGACAAGCTCCTCCTCACCTTGAACTTCAGTTTGTCATGGACCCAGTAGATGGTTTTGTTTCATTTCATAATACATTTTCCATCTTCTTAAACTCTGTAGATATTCTCCTGTATGAACAAGCTATAATCCATCTGACATGTCCTTGACTGAACAGACATCTGAGAAAATCCACTACCCAGAAGACTTCCATTTTGCTTTCTTTCCATGCCTCACTTTGCTTCATACACTACAGCTGGACTTTGCCCTATTGTTCACATTGACTCCGCTCTAGTGAGCCTGAGAAAACAGAGCCTGATGGCATAGGTGTGCCATTCCACATCTGTCACTGTCACACTTATTTGCCAATACACTTTGACAAAGAATAGTGGATTTTTTTTTTTCATATCTACTGAAAACTGACTTGCAATCTACTGGTCTTCTGAAGTTGTTTTCATCTGTGCAGCTACTTCAAGCAGACCTCAGCTATTCCCTCCCAATAGTCACTGCCGGGGTGATTGATTTAATAGCTATCATTTTCAACAAAGCTACTTTCTAATGAGCTTTGTTGAAGTCAACAAATGTCAGTATGGAAATGACTACATTATGAAAATATACCAACACTGTTTAATTCAATAGGAGTTTATACTGAGTATTCAGACTGTTACTGAGGAGAGTTAGTGTGTAGATACATACATGGCTTAGTCACTGTTCTCTTGCTGTGATCATGACAACTCTTATAAGAGAAAGCATTTAACAGGGGGCTTGCTCACAGTTTCAGAAGGCTAGTTCGTTATCATCATGACAGCGAACATACATGCAGGCATGGCAGTCATGGCGCTACAGAAGTAGTGGAGAGCTGCATCCTGATCTGCAGTCAGAGAGAAAGACACTGGGGTTGCAGCTGATATCTAACCAGTTTGCAGAGACCACAGCTGATGCGCATGGGAACGTTCTGTGAGACAGTATCTCTTCCTTGGTGTTCATCCCAGTCTCACGGTGGAGTCCCTTAGATGTTGGTAAACTGCTTCTCCACATGAGGCCTGCCCTAGAGTGACTGATGTGCACCATTGGAAAACATGGATTTTCTTGCTTCCAACAAATATAAATGACAGATTACTTGTTAATCTTTACCCTGGAGGCTAGGTTTTCATTCATTCATTCATTCATTCATTCATTCATTCATTCATTCATTCATGCATGCATGCATGCATCTGTTTATTAGTTTTTTAAAAAATATAACACAAGGAAATATAATACAATAAAACAAAAACTGTCATTTTGGAGTCAAACAAGACAAACCAACAGAAGGAAAAGGGCTCAAGAAAAAGTGCAAGAATCAGAGACCCACACATTCACTCACTCAGGAATTCCATAAACCCACTAAACCGGAAGCCTTAATATATATGCAAAAGATCTGGTGCAGGCCCTGTGCATGCTGCTTTGGTCTCTATGAATTCATCTGAGCTTTGCTCATGTTGACTCAGAGGGTCTTGTTTTCTTGGTGTCCTCCATCACTTCAGACTAGTACACTCTTCCATGGTGTTTCCTGGAAGAAAACTCCTGGGGGAGGGTTTTGATGGAGACAACCCTTTTAAGGCTAAGCATCCCAAGGTCTCTTACTTTCTGTGTAATGTTTGGCTGTGGGTCTCCATATTTGTTCCCGCCTACTGTAGGAGGAAGCTCCTCTGTTGATAGCTGACAAAGCATGGATCTACGAATGTAGCAAACAAACAAACAACCCATTAGGAGTCATTTTATCATTACATTTCCCCCCTCATTTTAGATCAGTATTAGTTAGTTTTCCCCTAGTGTCAGCCTGTTCATCACCCAAGCAGTGTTGAGTATGGGTTCCAGCTAATGGAGGGGCATTAGTCAAACCTGTTGTTGGTTGTCTACTACCTCCTGCATTGTGCCACCATTGCACTACTGTATCTTGCAGACAATATACCGTGGTTGATCTGAGCATTTGTGGCTGGCTTGGTGTTTATGTTGCTCTTTCGATAGTGTCCAGAGTACCTTCCTGTACCAAAGACCCTAGAGCATAGAGATAAAGGTTCTATGCAGGCACCAGGTTCTATATTCATTTTAAATATAGATGTTGTCTTCAGCAACTAAGACTTGATGTCAGTTAGTGGAGAGCAACCTATAAACTTGGCAACAGCCTTGGTTGTTTAGAGGTTCACACGGGGCCTCTTTGGTCAAAAATTCAATCATATGTAACCCAATGCTGGGACTGGAAGCTTTATTTGATGGCAAGAGATAAACAGTTGGGAATCTGACTCCCCCATTATTTGGCAATTTCAATTATATTGCCTTCACATATGTATATGTTTCTATTCCATTAGGTTTCAACATTATGCCCCTTTACTATAGCTTCCTCTCTCCATCTTACCTTCTTCAGCCCTCTCTTTCCTCCCCCTCTCTACTTGATCCTCTCATTTCAGCCTTCCCTGCCATTTATATTTATTCTATTTCTGATTCCTAGTGAGATCTATTTATTTCTTCTAGCTGCTTACTCTATACTTACCCTCTGTGGTTCTATGCATTTTAGCTCGGTTATCATTGACTTACATGCTAATATCCACATATAAGCAAGCACATACCACATTTTCCTTTTTAGGTCTGGGATACCACACTCAGGATGATTTTTTTTTTCTAGTTCCATTTAGGTGCCTGCAAATTTCATGAGGGGTTTTTGTTGTTGTTGTTTTTGTTTTGTTTTTAAAGGCTGAAAAATGCTTTATTGTGTAGATGTACCATATTTTCTTCTGTTGAGGGACCATTTAGGTTGTTTGTAATTTCTGGCTATTATGAATAGAGTATCCAAGAATATTATTGAGAAAATGTCTCTATGGTAAGATAAAGCATCCTTTCGAAATATTCATGAGCTATGTAGTTGGATCTTGGGGCAGATTGACTCCCACCTTCCTGAGAAACTACCACACTGATTTCCACAGTGGTTGCATGAGTTTGTTCTCCCACTAGAATGTGTGAGTGTTCCTCTTACTTCACATCATTGCCAGCATGAGCTGAACTGCCACTTGTTCTGTTTGTCTTAGCCATTCTGACAGGTGTAAGATGAAATCCCAAAGTAGTTTTGATTTGCACATTTCCCTGATGGCTAAGAATGTTGAACAATTTGTAAGGTTTTTCTCAGCCATTTGACTTTCGTTTGTTGATAATTTTCTCTTTAGGACCCATTTTTATTGGATAATTTGTTTTCTTGCTATCTAGGTTTTTAAATTTTTATCTGTATATTTTGGATACTAGTCCTTTATCAAATGTATAAAGTTGGTAAAAAAAAATATTTTCCCATTCTGTAGGCTGCAGCTTTGTACAAATCACAGTGTCCTTTGCTGCACAGAAGCTGCTCAGTTTTTTTTTTTTTAATTTTTTATTAATTACACTTTATTCATTTTGTATCCCCCATAAGCCCCTCCCTCCTCCCCTCCTGATCCCACCCTCCCTCCCCTTTCTGCATGCATGCCACTCCCCAAGTCCACTGATAAAGGAGGTTCTCCTCTTCTTTCTGATCTTAGTCTATCAGTTCTCATCAAAAGTGGCTGCATTGTCCTCTACTGTGGCCTGGTAAGGCTGCTCCCCCCTCAGGGGGAAGTGATCAACGAGCAGACCAATCAGATTATGTCAGAGGCAGTCCCTCTTCCCATTACTATGTAAACCACTTGGACACTGAAATGCCATGGGCTACATCTGTCCAGGGGTTCCAGGTCATCTCCATGAATAGTCCTTGGTTGGAGTATGATTTTCTGGGAAGTTCCCTGTGTTCAAATTATCTTGTTCTGTTGCTCTGCTTGTGGAGTTCCCGTCCCCTCCAGCTCTTACTATTTCCCACTTCTTACATAAAATTCCATTTACTCTGCCCATCAGTTGGCCATCAGGCTCAGCATCTGCTTTGACATCTATACTGCAGAAGCTTTCAGAGGCCCTCTGTGGCAGGTTTCAAGGTTGTTTCCTGTTTTCTTCTGGCTTTCAGAGGCCCTCTGTAGCAGGTTCCGAGGTTGTTTTCTATTTTCTTTTTCTTCTGATGTCCATCCTCTTTGCCTTTCAGGATGGGGATTGAACATTTTAGTTAGGGTCCTCTCTTTTGCTTAGTTTGTTTAGATGTACATATTTTAGTGGGTTTATTCTATGTTGTATGTTTATATGAGTGAGTATATACCATGCGTGTCTTTTTGCTTCTGGGACAACTCACTCAGGATGATCCTTTCCAGGTCCCACCATTTCCCTGCAAATTTCATGATTTCCTTATTTTTCATTGCTGAGTAATAAATACTCCATTGTATAGATGTACCACACTTTCTGCATCCATTCTTCAGTTGAGGGGCATCTGGGTTGTTTCCAGCTTCTGGCTATTACAAATAAAGCTGCTACAAACATGGTTGAGCAAATGTCCTTTTTGTGTACTTGCGCCTCTTTTGGGTATATGCCTAGGAGTGGTATGGCTGGATCTTGAGGAAGCGCTATTCCTAGTTGTCTGAGAAAGCGCCAGATTGATTTCCAGAGTGGTTGTACCAGTTTACATTCCCACCAGCAGTGGAGAAGGGTTCCCCTTTCTCCACAACCTCTCCAGCATGTGTTGTCCCTTGAGTTTTTCATCTTGGCCATTCTGATGGGTGTAAGGTGAAATCTCAGGGTTGTTTTTATTTGCATTTCCCTAATGGCTAATGAGGTTGAGCATTTCTTTAAGTGCTTCTCTGCCATTCGATATTCCTCTACAGAGAATTCTCTCTTTAGCTCTGTTCCTCATTTTTTAAGTGGATTACTTGGTTTGTTGCTTTTCAGCTTGTTTAGTTCAAGGGGATACAGATGGGAAAGGAAGAAGTCAAATTATCACTATTTGCAGATGATATGATAGTATACATGAGTGACCCCAAAAACTCTACCAGGGAACTCCTACAGCTGATAAACACCTTCAGCAAAGTGGCCGGATACAAAATTAACTAAAAAAAAAATCAGTAGCAGTCCTGTATACAAAAGACAAAAGGGCTGAGAAAGAAATTAGAGAAACAACACCATTCACAATAGCCACAAATGACATAAAGTACCTTGGTGTAACCCTAACCAAGCAAGTCAAAGACTTGTATGAAAAAAATTTCAAGTCTCTGAAGAAAGAATTAGAGGAAGATATGAGAAGATGGAAAGATCTCCCATGCTCATGGCTTGGCAGGATTAACATAGTAAAAATGGCCATCTTACCAAAAGCAATCTACAGATTTAATGCAATTCCCATCAAATTGCCAACACAATTCTTTACAGACCTGGAAAGAAAAATTCTCAACTTCGTATGGAATAACAAGAAACCCAGAATTGCTAAAACAATCCTCTACAATAAAAGATCTTCTGGGGGTATCTCCATCCCTGATCTCAAGCTGTACTATAGAGCAACAGTTATAAAAACTGCATGGTACTGGCATAGAAACAGAATGGTGGATCAATGGAATCAAACAGAAGACCCAGAAATAAACCCACACACTTACGGACACCTGATTTTTGACAAAGATGCCAAAACCATACAATGGAAAAAAGATAGCATCTTCAACAAATGGTGCTGGTCCAACTGGATGTCTACATGTAGAAAAATGAAAATAGATCCATACTTATCACCCTGCACAAAACTGAAGTCCAAGTGGATCAAAGACCTCAACATAAAACCAGACACATTAAATCGGCTAGAAAAAAAAGTGGGAATACCCTAGAACTCATTGGTACAGGAGAAAACTTCCTGAACAGAACACCAACAGCACAGGCTCTAAGAGCAACAATCAATAAATGGGACCTCATGAAACTGAAAAGCTTCTGTAAAGCAAAGGACATAGTCATCAAAACAAAGCGACTGTCTACAGATTGGGAAAGAATCATCACCAACCCTTTAGCTGCTCAGTTTTATAAGGTCCATTTATTAATTTTTTATCTTAGTGCCTGTGCTAATCGTATTCTGTTCAGAAAGTCATTTCTTGTGCCAGTGAATTCAAGGCTATACCTGACTTTTTCTTCTATTAGATTCAGCATATCTGGTTTTATTTTGAGTTCTTGGATCCATTTTGGGGTTGAGTTTTGTGCAGAGTATGAACCTATTTGAATTCTTCTATACACAGCCATCCAGTTTGACCAGCACCATTTGTTGAAGACATTGTCTTTTTTTTTTTTTTTTTCAAATCAGGTGTCCATAGGTGTCTCATTCTCTTCCTATGGTAAGAGAATGAGACAATCTGGGACTAGCTTAAGCATCTGAGACATCAAAGCCCACCTCTCTTCCCCCACCCCATGCCACACTTCCTCCAACAACACCACACCTGCTCCAAAAAGACTACTCCAATAATGCCACTCCCTATAAGCCTGTGGGGGCTGTTTTTCAAACCACCACAGAGGCTATTGATTTTTGTGAGTTAATTTTGTTTCCAGCTACTTTATTAAAGTGTTTATCAGCTGTAGTTTTCCCAGGAATTTTAAAGTTCACTTATGTATACTCTCATATCATTTGCAAATAAAGATTCTTTGATTCTTCCTTTCCAATTTGTATCCTTTGATCTCCTTCAGTTGTCTTATTGCTGTAGCTAAGACTTCAATTAGTGGACAACCTTATCTTGTTTCTGTTTTTAGTGGAATTATTTTGAGTTTCTCTCCATTTGAGTTCATGTTGGGTATGGGCTTGTTTTAAACTGCCTTTATTATGTTGGGAGTGTTACTTGTTTCCCTAATCTCTCCAGGACTTTTATCATGAAAGGATCTTGGATTTTGTCAAAGGCCTTTTCTACATCTAATAAGATGATCATGTGTCTTTTGTCTTTTAGTTTGTTTATATGGTACATTACATTTATTTATTTATTTATTTATTTATTTATTTATCTATTTATTTATTTATTTATTTATTTATTTATGTTGAACTCTTCCTGCATCTCTGGGATGAAGCCTACTTGATTATGGTGAATAACCATTTTGATGTGTTTTTTGATTCAGTTTGCAAGTACTTCTTTGAGCATTTTTGCATCTGTGTTCATAAGATAAATTGGTCTGTAATTTTCCTTGTTGGGTCTTCATGTGGTTTGAGTAAGATGGCCTTGTAAAATGAATTGGACAATGTCCCTTCTTCTTTAAAAGTCTGGTATAATTGTGCTAAAACTATTTAGCCCTGAGGTGGGTTTTTTTGTTTTTGTTTGTTTGGTTGGTTGGGAGACTTTTAATGATTGCTTCTATTCCGCAAAGATTCATAGGCCTGTTTAAATTACTTATTTGATCTTGATTTAACTTTGGTATGTAGTAGGTTTTAAGAAAAGTATTCATTTCTTTTGGATATCCCAATTTGGTATACCACAGGTATTTAAAATTTGTCCTATGATTCTCTGAATTGCTGTGGTGTCTGTTGGTATGTCCCATTTTGCATTTCTAATATTGTTAATTTCAATCTTTTCTCACTGCCTTTTCTTTAATTTGGATAAAGGTTTGTCAATCTCATTGATTTTCTCAAAGAACCAACTCCTTGTTTCATTGATTCTTTGTATGTTTTGTTTGTGTCTATATTTATTGATTTCAGCCCCAAGTTTGGTTATTTCTTGCTGTTTACTCCTTTTGGTGTGACTTTTTTTCTCTCTTTGTTGTAGAGCTTTCAGGTTTGCTGTTAAGTTGCTGCCATGAAATCTCTCCAATTTTTTTTTTGTTTGTTTAATGTAGCCACTTAGTGCTATGAACTTGTCTCTCAGAACAGCCTTCATGTGTCTCATAAGTTTGAGTATGTGGTATATTAATTTTCATTCAATTATAAAAAGTATTTAATTTATTTCTATATTACCCATTTTTCATTCAATAGAGAGTTTTTTAGTTTCCATGAGTTTGTAAGATTTCTGTTGTTGATGATATATAGCTTTAATCCATGGTGGTCTTATAGGTTTCAGGGTGTTATTTTAATTTACTTGTGTTGAGGCTTGCTTTGAGTCCAAACAAGTGGTCAGTGTTGGAGAAAGTTTCATGAGGTGCAGAGTAAGGTACCTGCACCTTACTTCATGAGGTATATAATTTTGTGTTTGGGTGAAATATACTGTAAATATGTGGTAGGTCCAATTGGTTTGTAATTTCAGTTAGTTCTCACATTTTTTTGTTTAGTCTTTGTCTGGTTGATCTTTCTACTAATAAGAGTGGGGTATTGAGGTCTGCTATTATCAGTGTGTGAGGGTCAAAAGTGATTTAAGCTCTAGTAGTGTTTCTTTTGGGTGCACTTGTGTATAGGACACAGATATTAAGAATTGCAATGTCCTCTGATGGATTTTTTTCCTTTGCTGAGTACGTAGTGTCCTTTCCTATCTCTTCTGATTAGTTTTGATTTGAAGACTATTTTGTCAGATATTAATAATTGCTACACCAACTTGCTTCTCACTTTTATTTGCTTGGGATATCTTTACCCTGAAGTGATATCTATCCTCCTTAATGTTAAGGTATTTTTCTTTGATGCAGCAGAAGGATGGATCCTGTTTTGCCTCCATTCTGTTAGTCTGTGTCTTTTTATTGGGAAATTAAGATTGGTGTTGACCAATATCAGTGACCAATGATTATTGATTCTTGTCATTTTTGTTGTTGGTGGTGGTTGTGGTGGTTATAGTGATGGTGTGTATGTGTTTGGCTTTAGACTTTGCTTGTCTGGAATTATTTATTCCCCAGGTTTTCTTGGATATAGTTAACCTCTTTAGGTTTACCTTCTATCACATATCTATGGCTGCATTGGTTGAAAAGTATTGCTTTTATTTGGTTTTATTATGGAATGTGTTATTTTTTTCCATCTATAGTGATTGAAAGTTTTGCTGAGTATAGTAGTCTGGGCTGGCATTTGTGGTATTTTAGAGCCCACAAAAACATCTCTCCAGGTCTTCTGGGGTTTAGAGTCTTCACTTAGGTTTAGGTATAATTCTAATAGTTTCCTCTTTTATGCTCCTTGTTCTTTTCACCTTACAGTTTTTTAAAGATTTTTCCTTGTTGTGTATATTTGGTATTTTGATTATTATATGCTGATGAAAATTTTGTTTCTGTTCCAGTCTATTTGGTGTTCTGTATGCTTTCTGTACTTTGGTAGGCATCTCATTCTTTAGGTTAGGGGATTCTTTTATAATTATGTTGAAATTATTTTTTGTGTATTTTACCTGTGTTTGTTTTCTTTCTCTATTCCTATTATTTCTTGATTTGGTATTTTCACAGTGTCCCAATTTTCCTTGATGTTTGTGCTAGGAGGTTTTGGATTTAACATTTTCTTTGACTGAGGCATCCATTTCTTAGATCATGTTTTCAGTGTCTGAGAGTCTGTCTTCCATATCTTGTATTCTGTTGATGATGCTTGCCTCTTGATTCCTGTTCAATCTTTTAAATTTCCAGATTTCACTCAGTTTGGTTTTCTTTATTGATTCTATTTCTACTTCATGTCTTAACTGGTTTTATTCATTTCCTTCCATATTTATTTGTGCTTTCATAGATTTCATTAAGGGTTTTATTATTTTCAGTTGAGGACTTCTGTCATATGCTTAATAGCTGATTTAAGGTCTTTTATTTGTGCTTCAAATATTTTTGTATATTCAGAGCTTGTGGTAGGGTTGTTGGGCTCTAGTGGTAAGATATTTTACTAGCTGTTATTGATTGTGTTATTCTTGTGCTGGTGTCTTGGCATCTACTTTCCTGACTGGAGTGGCTTCTTGTATCATGTTCTTTAAAAAAGACCTATTTTTATTTTATGAATATGGGTGTTTTTCTTGCTTATGTCTTTGAAGCATGTGCATGTCTATCACCCAAAAAGGCAGAAGGTTGCAAGACACTTTGAGTGTGCTGGAGTGTTGAACCTGGGTCCTCTGGAAGAACAGCCAGGGCTCATAATCACTGAGCCATCTCTCCAGACCCTCACAATACCTTTTAGATAGACACCCTGAAAAAACTAGGAAAAGAAGACTCATATCTCAACATAATAAAGATTTTGTCATTTGTTTCTGGGGAATATTAGACTAGGCAAAACCTTAGAAATTAGTTGGTAATAGCTCATTACCTATCTATCTATCTATCTATCTATCTATCTATCTATCTATCTATCTATCTATCTATCTAATTTCTTCTCATACACTGCCCTTGCACAGCTGTCCTTACTTCTGTCAGTCTAACCTTAGAAACCTGCATGCAGATCCCATGGGCAGTTCTAAGATGAGTATGCAACACCTGGGTGTCCTATTGCAGCTTGGCTAAGCTGAAAGTAAGGTTGTTATTCCCATGTCAAAGATCCTTATTTATTTGTAGTACCATATTCTGGATACTTAACAAAGCTTGCTTTTGCCTTTTGTTTCATTTTAATATATATATATATATATATATATATATATATATATATATATATATA